>NC_080791.1:32191804-32495137 GCF_028018385.1 Neofelis nebulosa | reverse complement strand
TCAGATAAAGGGCTAGTATCCAAAATCTATAAAGAACTCACCAATCTCCACACCTGAAAAACAAATATTCCAGTGAATAAATGGGCAGAAGACATGAATAGACACTTTTTTAAAGTTTTTATTTAAAAACAGTTAGTTAACATACAGTGAAATATTAGTCTTGGGTGTACAATATAATGATTCAACACTTTCATACAACATCCAGTACTCAACACAAGTGCACTCCTTAATCCCCATCACCATCCTAAACCATCCTCTCACCAACCTCCCTGCTGTTAATCATCAGTTCACTATAGTTAAGAGTCTGTTTTTTGGTTTGTGTCTCTATTTTTCACCCTATGATGGTTTGTTTTGTTCCTTAAGTTCCACAGATGAGTGAAATCATATGGTGTTTGTCTTTCTCTGACTTATTTCATTCAGCATAATACTTTTTAGCTCCATCTATGTCAGGCAAATGGCAGGATTTCATTCTTTTTTTGACTAATATTCCATACATATATATGCATATTCCATGTATATATCCAATATTTTCTCTCTCTCACATATATATATGTAAGTTATATATTATACTATATATAGTATATACACTATATAATAATATACTATATAATAATATATATGTTATATATTATTCTTTAATTATTTACCTTCTTTAATCTTTTAATTATTTATCAGTCAATGGACATAGGCTGTTTCCATAATTTAACTATTGCAGATAATGCTGCTGTAAACATTGGGGTTCATATATCCCTTTGAATTGGTATTTATGTTTTTTAGTAGTGCAATTACTGAATTATAAGGTAGTTCTATTTTTCACTTTTTGAAGAAACTCCATTCTGTGTTCCAGAGTGGCTGCAGCAGTTTACATTTCCACCAACAGTGCAGGAGGTATCCCCTTTATGCACATCCTTTCCAACACCTGATGTCTCTTGTATTGTTGATTTTAGCCATTCTGACAGGTGTGGGGTGATATCTCATTGTAGTTTCAAAGACCTAGAACGATTCTAAAAATTTTTGGAACCACAAAAGACCCAAATAGCTAAAAAAAAAAAAAAAAAAAAAAAAACCTTGGAAAAGAAGAACAAAGCTGGAGGCATCACAATTCTGGACTTCAAGTTATATTACAAAGCTGTAGTGATCAAGACAGTATGATATGGCACAAACATAGACACATAGGTCAGAGGAACGGAATAGAAAATCCAGAAATGAACACACAACTATTTAGTGCAACTATAAATTGCACTGAACCATGAGATACCTAGGAAAAAACCTAACCAAAGAGCTAAAAGATCTGTACACTGAGCAACATAGAAAACTTTTGGAATAAACTAAAGAAGACACAAATAAATGGAAAAATATTCCATGTCCATGGATTAGAAGAACAAATATTGTTAAAATGTCATACTACCCGAAGCAATCTACACATTCAATGCAATCCCTACCAAACTAATGCCAGAATTTGACACAGAGTTAGAACAAAAAAATCCTAAAATTTTTATGGAACCAGAAAAGACCCAAAGAGCCAAAGTAATGTTGAAAAAGAAAACCAAAGCCGGAGACATCAAAATTCTGGGCTTTAAGCTATATTACAAAGGTGTAATTATGAATATAGCATGATACTGGCACAAAACAAAACCCATAGGTCAGTATTATAAAGTGGAGTCTTTCAGGTTTTCCATGTAGAGTATCATGTCATCTGTGAAGAGTGAAAGTTTGAGTTCTTCTTTGCCAATCTGTATGCCTTTTATTTCTTTTTGTTGTTTGATTGCTGAAGCTAGGACTTCTAGCACCATGTTGAACAACAGTGGTGACAGTGGACATATCTGTAGTCTTCTAGACCCTAGGAGGAAAGCTCTGTTTTCCCCATTGCAGATGATATTAGCTGTGAGCCTTTCATATATGGCTTCTATGATGTTGAGGTATATTTCTTCTATCCCTCCTTTCTTGAGGGTATTTATCAAGAAACAATGCTGTATTCTGTCAAATAATTTTAATGCATCTATTGAAAGGATCATATAGTTCTTATCCTTTCTTTTATTAATGTGGTGTATCATATTGATTGATTTGTGAATATTTAACCAGCCCTGAAGCCCAGGAATAAATTTCACTTGATCATCATAAATAATTCTTTTAATATACTGTGGAATTTGATTTGTTAGCATCTTGTTGAGAATTTTTGCATCCAGGTTCATCAGAATATTGGCCTGTAATTCTCCTTTTTAGTGGGGTCTTTGGTTTTCGAATCAGGTAATGCTGGCTTCATAGAAGGAGTTTGGAAGCTTTCTTTCCATTTCTATATTTTGGAATAGTTTGAGAAGAATAGGTATTAACTCTTCTTTAAACGTCTGGTAGAATTCCCCCTGGAGGCTATCTGGCATAGGACACTTATTTGTGGGAGACTTCTTTTTTTTATAATATTTTTTCAACGTTTGTTTCTTTTTGAGAGACAGAGACAGAGCATGAGTAGGAGAGGGGCATAGAGAGAAGGAGACACAGAATCCGAAACAGGTTCCAGGCTCTGAGCTGTCAGCACAGAGCCCAACACGGGGCTTGAACCCACAAACCGAGAGATCATGACTGGGTCTAAAGTCAGACACTTAACTGACTGAGCCACCCAGGCGCCCCATGTGGGAGACTTCTGATAACTGATTCAATTTCTTTGCTGATTATGGGCCTGTTTAAATTTTCTATTTCTTCCCATTTCAGTTTTAGGAGTGGATGAGTTTCTAGGAATTTGTCAATTTCTTTCAGACTGCCTAGTGTGTTGGTGTATAATTTTTTCATACTATTCTCTAATAATTGTTTGTATTTCTGTGGTGTTGGTGTGATCTCTCCACTTTCATTCGTGATGTTATCTATTTAGGTCTTCTATCTTTTCTTTTTGAGTAGACTGGATAGGGGTTTATCAATTTTGTTAATTCTTTCAAAAAACAGCTTTTAGTTTCATTTATCTGTTCTGTTACTATTTATTTGTTTGTTTCTTTGATTCTATATCATTTATTTCTGCTCTAATCTTTATTATTTCCCTTCTTTTGTTGGCTTTGAGCTTTCTTTGTTGTTCCTTCTCTAGCTCTTTTAGGTGTAATGTTAGGTTGTATATTTGAGATCTTTCTTGCTTCTTGAGATAGTCCTGAATTGCAATGTACTTTACTCTTAGGACTGCCTTTGCTGCCTCCCAAAGGTTTTGGTCTATCACGTTTTCATTTTCATTTGCTTCCATGTATTTTTAATTTATTCTTTTATCTCCTGGTTAGCCCATTATATCTTTAGTAGTTCTTTAAGCTCTATGTATTTGAGGGTTTTCCACATTTTTTCTTGTGTTTGATTTCAAATTTCATAGCGTTATGATCTGAAAATATGCATGATATGATCTCAATCTTTTTTTTTTTTTACTTGTCGAGGGCTGTTTTGTGACCTAGTATGTGATCTATTATGGAGAAAGTTCCACATGTATGGGGAAATACATCTTGAGAAGATGTATTCTGCTGATTTAGGATGAAGGGTTCTGAATATATCTGTTAAGTCCATCTGGTCCAGTGTATCATTCAAAACCATTGTTTCCTTGTTGATTTTCTTAGATGACCTTTCCATTGCTGTAAGTAGAGGTATTAAAATTCACTACTATTATGGTATTATCATCAGTAAGTTTCTTTATGTTTGTTATTAATCGATTTATATATTTGAGAATTCAAATTGGGGAATAAATATTTACAATTGTTAGATCTTCCTGATGGATAGACTCCTTAATTATGAAATAATGCACTTCTTCATCTCTTATTACAGTCTTTGTTTTAAAATCTAGCTTGTCTGATATAAGTATGGCTCCTCCAGCTTTCTTTTGATCTCCATTAGCATAATAGATAGTTCTCTATCCCCTCACTTTCCACCTTTTGGTGTCCTTTCGTCTAAAATGAGTCTCTTAGGGGTGCCTGGATGGCTCAGTCGGTTGGGCGTCTGACTTCAGCTCAGGTCATAATCTCACAGTTTGTGAGTTCAAACCCCATGTCAGGCTCTGTGCTGACAGCTTGGGACCTGGAGCCTGCTTCAGATACTGTGTCTCCCACCTCTCTGCTCTTCCTCTGCTCATGCTCTGCCTCTCTCTCCTTTGAAAATAAATAAACATTAATAAATTTTTTAAATGAGTCTCTTGTAGGCAGCATATGGATGAATCCTGTTTTTCTTATTCATCCTGTTATCCTGTCTTTTGATTGGATCATTTAATCCATTCACACTCAGAGTGATTATTTAAAGATATTAATTTAATGCCATTGTGTTACCTGCAGTGTTGGTGTTTCTGGTGATGTTCTCTGGTTCTTTCTGGTCTTTGTTGCTTTTGGCCTTTTGTTTTGTTTTGTTTTTTCCTCCACTTAAAGAGTCCCCCTTACAATTTCTTGCAGGGCTGGTTTCTTGCAGGTCACTAGCTCCTTTAGTTTTTGTTTGTCTGGGAAAATCTTTATCTTGCCTTTTATTCTGAATGATAGCCTTGCTGGATAAAGGATTCTTGGTTGCATTTTTTTTTCTATTCAGCACAGTGAATACTTTCTGCCACTCCCTCTGGCCTGCCAAGTTTCAGTGGACAGGTCTGCAACTAATCTTGTGTGTCTACCCTTGTAGGTTAAGGACCTTTTGTCCCTAGCTGCTTTCAGAATTCTCTCTTTATCTTTGTATTTTGCAGGTTTTACTATGATATGCTGTGGTGTTGGCTTGTTTTTCTTGTTTTGAAGGGAATTCTCTTTGTCTCTTGGACTTGGAAGCCTGTTTCCTTCTCCAGATTATGGATTTTCTCAGCTATAATTTGTTCAAATAAGCCTTCTGCCCACTTTTCATGCTTTTCTTCTGGTAATCCTATGATATGAGTATTGTTTTATTTCATGGAATCAGTTCTCTAAGTCTCCCTCATGGTCTAGTAATTTCCTTTCCTTTTTTCCAGTTTCATTATTTTCCATAATTTTATCTTCGATTTCACTATTCTCTCTGTCACTGTATCTAGTTTATTTTGCATCTCAGTTATAGCATTTTTTAATTAATCCTAATTCTTAGGTCTTTGATCTCTGTAGCAAGGTTTTCCCTAGTGTCTTCTATGCCTTTTAAGTCCAGTTAGTAGTTTTATGACTGTTGTTCTAAATTTGTATTCAGATACATTGCTTATACTTATTTTGAACAAATCTGTGGCTGTGATTTTTTCTTGACCTTTCTTTTGGGGAGAATTCCTCCATCTTGTCACTTTGGTTAAGTTTCTGTCTTTTGCATGTTTTTAAAGCTTGTTATGTGTCCTGCACCAAAGACTACTACTATATTAAAAGGGGGTTGTACACTGTCCAGGATCTGGCACTCCATGAAATGTTTTTGGCGTATGCTGTGTGTACTCTGATGTTGTGTTTTGACTGCTCTTTCCAACTGGTTAGTCCTCTGCAGAGCTTCTTGCTTGAAACAGTGGAGTATTTGGGTATTTAACTAGGTGTGTTTTGATTTGTTTGTTATTATAACCCTGAGGGAAAAGAAGGATGGGGAAAGCCTGATCTTAAATAAAGAAAAAAGGAAAGGGAACATACACACACACACACACACACACAAAAACAGCAAATCAAAAAACTATAAGGCTGATTTCAAAGGGAAAAAAATATAAAGAAAGCAGAAGTAAAGAAAAAGAAAGAAAAGAATAAAACAGACTATCTCCCCAAAAAGAGAAAAAGAAATTAAAAAAAAAAAAATAAGGAACTATGAGCATTATTCCAAAATATAAAAAGATGAAGGGGAAAAAAGAAAAACAGAATGGACTGTTGGTGCCTGGGGTGGTGATGGCTGTACTGGTCTTCTGGAGGAGAGGCTTTTGTATTAGCTCAGAGTCAGTCTTGCCTCAGCCAGTAGGCAGTTGCTGGCACAGAGGGGCCAGATTTGTGTCAGCAGATCCTACCTCCACTGGGGGACACTGTTTTGCTTTCTGAAATACCACCATATTGGTGTTGGGAGGAAAAATGGAGCCACCCCAATCTGTCATTCCCAGACCAAGGATCTTAATGCCTGTTGTTCAGGCATCCCTCACAGAATAGCAAGGGAAGTTAGCTTGTCCTGCCCCAAACTCTCTTGCATTTTTTTGTTTGGCACACAGCTGGGATTCAAAACTCAGTCTTACAGGACTTGGCATGGTGTGGATCCACTCCACTCCTCCAGAATATATCCTCTCCACCCTGCTTATGGAAGGCCTTTGGCACCTGCAGAGTCTCTTGTCATCTGGAAGACAATAAACCCTCTTCTATAAGTGCTCTCAGAAGGGGACTGTTCTCTCCCAGTGCACTTTCAGGGTTGGAGAACAGTACACCATACTATGCACTCCAGGGCCAGCTCCCTCTGCCCCAGGAGTTCATGCCACTGCTGCACTCTGAAGAAAGTCATGTACTTCCAAAACCTGAGTTTGAGCTCCAAAAGTTGTTTGCAAAAAAGAACTGAGACACTCAGTACATCTCACTCCCCAGTCTATGGTCCAGAGAGGCTTTTCTCTTGTGCTAACTTGATGCTGCACTATCTCAACCCCTCTGCCTTTCTCTCCCTTTTGTCTTTCTCTCCCCTCCGTGGATCAGCCATTTTTCTCTCCCTCAATTCATATCCACGCACTTTGCACCTGCCAAGCTGTCTCCCTTCAGCTATGGAGATACTTCTGCTACTCCAAAGACTGATTCTAAGCACACTAAGCACACTCTACCACCTCCAACCCCCACATCTCCATCAGCCTTTTATTTCACTGCCACTAACCCAAGTAAATTAACATTAGTTGTCTCTTCCTCATTGGAACAAAGTAATCATTCCCTTTAATAAAACCTAGCTATTCTCTAATACTTCTTGTCTGCCATTGGTCTATATTCAATCATTTGATTTTTTTCTCAGTCTAAAGTTTTTCATTTTATAGTTTCTCAGTTTTGACAAATCGTCTCAAAAAACAATACTTTGTAATTAAGATTATATGGCTTAAGATTTATATGTATACATTTCATTTTATCATAGGTAAATTCCTTAAGATTAAGTGATTAGTAAGTAATGTCCATTTCTACACCTTAGAACAGTGATTCTAAATTTTGTTCATAATAAAATTCTCCTTAGATAAATGCTAAATATTATCATATTTTTCTAGGGTCAGAGTAATAAATATAATTCAAAATCACATTTAGCTTATTATAAAATTAGTTAATAAGATAAGACCTGATGAATACAAATATTTGGAGTTGGAAGTTATAATGCCAGTTTTACAATTTTACATCAGTCAATTATTTAATAGCAATTATTTAATAGTTTCTTATTTAATATTTAACAGCAACCTATTTATTTTTGTATTTCATTTGGCTCAAAGTTTAGGAATGATCCTGATTCTCATAGATAAGTAATTTTAGATGGTACTAGTTATATCTTCGTACTCATCTTAAAATCATAGTTACTCTTCAAATATTTAAAAAGCTGGAAAAACAAATCTAATAGCTTCACACAAACTGGTTAATCCAGTTTCATAAACTATTCACAAACATAATGGTTCACTCTAATATTTTTTGAGAAAAACTTCACTATAGTGTTATAAAGTAGTTAAAACATACTTAATCTAGAATTGAAATCAAACATTGAAAATAATTTTCTTACCAGCATCCTTGGAGACAAGTTACAGTTATAGTCGTTTCAAATCTCATTGCCTAAAATATTCAATGCTATTTTCTTCGAATTATTAAATTGAAAACAGCCTTTGGATAAGACTGAACTTAGTTGTCTCTAATTGGTCTTGTTATGACTGTAAAAGTACCATGCAATTGTAATGATAAATCGTATCTAATTCTAATCAAGGATGCATTCTGTGATACATTTATATTCTCAACTTATCATCAAAAAAAACACTGCAAGGTAGGTATTTTATTATTTCCAGTCTATAGCTGAGGAAAGGATTAATAAATTGCTCCAAATTAAACTGCTAGTTTCAAGTTAAGAGATTCAAACACAGATCTTTGTGCTTTCTAAGCTCACAATCCCCACCTGCAGGGCATCAGGATGACAGCATTCTTGCAGGGAATGTCCCAATAAAATGGGAGCCTGTGGTCACTGAACACATTGTCTATGACGTTCTATTTATGTTTTATTAAAAACAGATGTTTAATATTTCTAAGATGTTTAATATTTTTAAGAATATGGAGAATATTTTATACATGACAATATTTCCTTAAGAGAATGCAATATATATGTCTCTCTATATATAGATAGATTTATATATATATATATATTTTTTTAAAGATATATATAAAAATTTATAAATAAATTTATAAATTATAAATTTAATTTAAATTTAAATTTATAAATTTAAATCTATATATAAATATATAATAAATATAAATATAAGTATATAAACATATATATATTTAAAAGTTATATGACCTGGAAAATCTCAAAGGAGTAAAAGAAGATCTCCTCCCAGTGTCTGGCTGGGCAGGCTCCAAGTTTTCAGAGGAAAATAAAGGCAACTATACATCACTCACTGGTAAAGAATCAGGAGGAATTTTCTAAAATCTCAAACCAGTGATTTTTGATAAGTTTAATATTTCTGTTCATGTTTTTATCCTTGATGCCTCAAATGGCTTTATTAAACAAAAGGATAAAAAATATAAGATAACCTGAGTAATTTTTATGTGGATTTTTATGGCTTTCAGTGTGGTGGCACTGTGGATTTTTATGGCACACAGTGTGGTGATTTAGGGATTAGGGAAGTTTAATATGGTAGAGGTCAGGATTTGAACAGATTCCACAGTCAGATTCCATAGCTTGTCTTCTTAGCTACTCTGCCCAGATGCCTTATGTGATGATAAATATGGTGCTTCTAAGAGCAACTGTTTCCTGAAACTATCAACTCTTATGACTACACAGCATTGCCCATAGTTCTTGGCACTGGATCTCTCTATGCAGAAGATGGTAGGCCCTAACTGAAATGTGTTGTAGAGGAAATTTCTTTATTGGGCAGGAACTTAGTCTTTAAGTGTACTTCTAATGCAATGTTTTAATACTGGGGTCTTTAGGGGTGCCTGGATGGCTCAGTCAGTTGAACGTCCAATTCTTGATTTCAGCTCATGATTCCAGGCCCCGTCTGAGGCTTTGCATTGAACATTCTGCTTAAGATTCTCTCTCTCCCTCTGCCTTTCTCCCTACTCACTCTCTTTCTCTCAAATAAAAAAAGTAAAAATTAGAGAAAATAATAATACCAGAGTTCATGGATTCTAAGTTGGATGGGCTACAAGAGGTCCATAACACCTCAACTTCTTATTTTATTTTATTTTTTTTTCATTTATTGCACTGGTGATAGACTTCAATGTAATGTTGAATAGAGTGGTGAGAACAGACATCCTTGTCTGTTGCTGATCTTAAGGGGATAGCATTCGGTCTTCACCATTAAGGTTTTTTTGTTCGTTTTCTTCTTGGATTGACCCTTTTCTAGTCTTATGGCTAGAGAGACTAGGATTTTCTCAGTGCTTTTTTTTTGTCTGTACCTATTGGCATTTTATTGGTTGCTGGCTTCTTTAGCACCCAGTCTGGGATACATGAGACATAAAGAAAAGTCAGGGAATTGACCACGATGTCATTTCTTGGGTTTCAAGGTCCCAGTGTGCCCTCTTCACTCCATCCTCCAGAATCTCTTTCTGTTCGTTTTATATATAATCACCCAGGGTTTTAGTTGTTCTTGGAGGAGTTAGAAAAATAATGTATACTCTATTTTTCTAGAAGTAGAAGTCACTCTCAGTTATCTTTTAGAGATTTAAATGGTAAGAGACAAACATATTTACTTGTTTACCGACCTTCGTATTTTCCTTTCTTTTTGTGGATGCATTTTTCATCTGGTGTCATTTTTCATTATCCTAAAGTAGTTTCTTTAACACTTCTTATTGTGTGGGTCTGCTATAGATTAATTCTTTCCATTTTTCATAAGAGGGTTTATTTTACCTCTATTTTTGAAAGATATTTTTAGATGGGTGTAGAATTATCATTTGAAATTCTTTCCTTTTTCTTTTTTTTAAAGATGCTTTTTTTAAAACCTAAAATTTAGTTAATTAACATACAGTGCAATAGTGGTTTCAGGAGTAGAATTCAGTGATTCATCACTTACATATAAACATCCAGGGCTCATCACAAGTACTTTCCTTAATACTCATCACCCATCTAGCAAAACTCCCACCCACCTCTCTCCATCACCCTCAATTTGTTCTCTATCATTGAGTCCCTTATGATTTGTTTCACTCTATCCTATTTTCCCCCTTCTTCCCATATGTTCACTTGTTTTGTTTCTTAAATTCCACATGTGTGAAATACATTTTCTCTGATTACCTTATCTCCCTTCATATATTCTAGCTCCAAACATGTCACTGCAAATGGCAAGATTTCATTTTTTTTAAAGTCCATTGGATATACCAATGGAATGTGGATGTGGATGTATACCACATCTTCTTTATCCATGCATTAGTCAGTGGACATTTGGGATCTCTCCATAGTGTGGCTATTGTTGATAATGCTCCTTGAACCTGTATTTTTGTATCCTTTGGGTAAATACTTAATAGTGCAATTGCTGGATCATAGGGTAGTTCTATTTTTAGTTTTTTGTAGAAGCTCCATACTGTCCTGCAGAGTGGCTGTACCCAGTTTGCATTCCCACCAGCAAGTCAAGAGGGTTCTCCTTTCTCTGAATCCTTCCCAACATCTGTTGTTTTTTGTGTTGTTAATCTTAGCCATTCTGACAGGTATGAGGTGGTATCTCATCATGGTTTTGATTTGTATATCCCTGATGATGAGTGATGTTGAGCTTCCTTCATATGTCTGTTAGCCATCTGGATGTCTTCATCAGAAAACTGTCTATTCATGTCTTCTGCCCAATTCTTAACCGGTTTGGTTTTTTTTTGGGGGGGGGGTGTTGAGTTTGGTGAGTTCTTTATAGATTTTGTTTTGGATACTATTTAACTGATATGTCATTTGAAAATATCTACTCCCATTCTGTAGGCTGTCTTTTATTTTTGTTGTTTTCTTCTCTATGCAGAAGCTTTTTATCTTGATGAAGTCCCAATAGTTCATGCTTGCTTTTGTTTCCCTTGCCTTCAGTAATGTGACTAGTAAGAAGTTGCTTGGGCTGAGGTCAGAGGTTGCTGCCTGTGTTCTCCTTTGGGATTTTGATGGTTTCCTGTCTCACATTTAAGTTTTCATCCATTTTGAATTTATTTTTGCATGGTGTAAGAAAGCGGTCCAGTTTCATTCTTCTGCATATCGCCATCCAGTTTTCCCAGCACCATTTGTTGAAGGGAATTTTTTTTTTATGTTGGATATTCTTTCTACTTTGTCAAAGATGAGTTGACCATATAATTATGGGTCCATTTCTGGGTTTTCTATTATGTTTTACTGATCTATGTACCTGTTCTTGTACCAGTACCATATTGTCTTGATGACTACAGCTTTGTAAGGTAGCTTGAAATCAGGAATCATGATGCCTCTAGTTTTGTTTTTCTTTTTCAGAATTGCTTTGGCTATTTAGGGCCTTTTTTAGTTCCATACAAATTTTAGGATTGTTTGTTCTAGCTCTGTGAAGAATTTTGGTAGTATTTTCATAGGGATTATATTAAGTGTGTAGATTGCTTTGGGTAGTATAGACATTTTAACAGTGTTTTTTCTTCTAATCCATGATCAGGGAATGCTTTTCCATGTCTTTGTATCCTCTTCAATTTCTTTAATGAGTGTTCTATAGTTTTTAGAGATAAGTATTTTACCTCTTTAGTTAGGTACTTTATTGTTTTTGGTGCAATTGCAAATGGAATTGATTCCTTGATTTCTTTGCCTGCTGTTTTGTTATTTGTATGTAGAAATGCAACAGAATCACGTTGATTTTATATCCTGTAACTTTGCTGAATTCATGTTTTAGTCCTAGCAACTTTTTTGGTGGAGTCTTTCAGGTCTTCTACATAGAGTATCATGTTTCTGCAAATAACAAAAGCTTGACTACTTCCTTGCCAATGTGGACGCACTTTATTTCTTTGTGTTGTCTGAATGCTTAGGCTAAGACTTCCAGTACTGTCTTAATAGTAATGGTGAGAGTGGTCATCCCTGTCTTGTTCCTGACCATATAGGAAAGCCTCTCAGTTTTCCCCCATTGAGGTTCATATTAACTGTGGGCCTTTTGTATATAGTCTTTATGATATTAAGGTATGTTCCATCTACCTCTACTTCATTGAGGGTTTTTATCAAGAATGGATGCTGTATTTCTGAATTTATTATCAGGATCATATGGTTCTTCTCCTTACTGTTATTAATATGGTGTATCATGTTGATTGATTTGCCGATATTGAACAAGCCCTGGCACCCAGGAATAAATCCCACTTGATTATGGTGAATAATTCTTTGATAATATTGTTGAATTATATTTGTTAGTATCTTGTTGAATATTTGTGCATCCATGTTTATCAGGGATAATGGCCTGTAATTCTCCCTTTTAGTGGGATCCTTGTCTGGTTTTGGAATGAAGGTAATCCTGACCTCATAGAATGCGTTGGAATCTTTCCTTCGATTTCTATTTTTTGGAATACCTTCAAAAGAAGAGGTATTAATTTTTCTTTAAATGCTTTATAGAATTCTCCTGGGAAGCCATCTGGTCCTGCACTCCTGTTTGTTGGGAGATTTTTGATTATTGATTTCTTTGCTGGTTATGCATCTGTTCAAATTTTCTATTTCTTCCCATTTAAGTTTTGGTAGTGTGTTAGTTTCTAGGAATTTGTCCATTTCTTCCAGAATTCCCAGCTTATTGGCATATAATTTTACATAGTATTTTCTAATAATTTTTTGTATTTCTGTGGTGTTGGTTGTGATCTCTCCTCTCATTCGTGATTTTACCTTTTTGGATCCTTTCTCTTTTCTTTTGGATAAGTCTGTCTAGGTGTTTATCAATTTTGTTAATTCTTTCAAAGAAACATCTCTTAGTTTCATTGATATGTTACTGGTTTTTTTTTTTTTACATAGTTTATTTCTGCTCTAATCTTTATTATTTCTCTTCTGCTGGCTTGAGACTTTCTCTTCTGTTCCTTTTATACTTCTTTTAGGTGTAAGGTAAGGCTGTGTATTTGGGACCTTTCTTGCTTCTTTAGATAGGCCTGAATTGCAATGTACTTTCCTCTTAGGGCTGCCTTTGCTACCTCCCAAAGGGGTTGGCCTGTCGTGTTTTCATTTTCATTTGCCTCCATGTATTTTTTTTTTATTTCTCATTTAATTTCCTAATTAACACATTCATTTTTTAGTAGGATGTTCTTTAACATCTATGTATTTTAGGGCTTTCCAATTTTTTCTTGTGATTGAGTTCAAGTTTCATAGCACTGTGATCTGAAAATATGCATGGTATCATCCTGATCTTTCTGCACTTATATACTGCACTTATATACAAAACACTTATGCTGTTTTGTGACCCACTATGTGATATATTCTGAAGAATGTCACATGTGCACTCAAAAAAGAATGTGTATTCTGTTACTTTAGATGGAATTCTTCTGAATATCTCTGTTAAGTCCATCTGGTCCATTGTGTCATTTAAAGCTATTGTTTCCTTATTGATTTTTTTCTTAGGTGATCTTTCCATTGTTGTAAGTGGAGTGTTAAATTCCCCTAGTATCACTGTATTATTGTGAATGAGTTTCTTTATGTTGGTTATTAATTGGTTTATGTATTTTGGTGTTACAAGTTGGGGGGCATAAATATTTATAATTGTTAGAATTTCTTGATGGATAGACCCCTTAATTATGATATAATGCTATTCTTTATCTCTTGCTACAGTCTGTTTTAGAATCTAGTTTGTCTGACATAAGTATGGCTACTCCGGCTTTGACATCCATGAGCATGATAGATGGCTCTCTATCCCCACCCTTTCAATCTGTAGGTATAAAATGAGTCTTTTGTAGGGAGAACATAGATGGATCTTGTTTTTTAATCCATTCTGATACCCTATATCTTTTTATTGGAGCATTTAATCCATTTGCAGTCAGAATGATTATTGAAAGTTATAAATAGTGCCATTGTGTACCTTGTAGAGTTGGTGTTTCTAGTGATGTTCTCTGGTCATTTCTAGTCTTTGTTGCTTTGTTCCCCCCCCCCCCTCAAAGAGTCCCCCTTAAAATTTCTTGCAGGGTTGGTATAGGAGTCACAAGCTCCTTTAGTTTTTGTCTGGAAAACTCTTATCTTCCCTTCTATTCTGAATCACAGCTTTGTTGGATAAAGAATTCTTGGCTGCATGTTGTTCCCATTCAATACGTTGAATATTTCCTGCCACTCCTTGTGTCCTGCCATGTTTCTGTGGACAGATCTGCTGGAAACCTGATCTACCTTCTCTTGTAGGTTAAGAGCATTTTTTCCTTTGCTGCTTTCAGGATTCTTTCCTTGTTTATTTATGTTGTGAATTTGACTATGGTATGCCTTGGCAATGATTGGTTTTTGTTGAATTTAATGGGAGTTCTCTGTGCTTCTTGGATTTGGAAGTCTGTGTCCTCCTCCAGATTAGGGAAGTTTTCAGCTATAATTTGTTTGCATAAACCTTCTGCCCGTTTTCTCTCTCTTCATCTTCTGAGTCTCCTTTGATACAAACGTTTTATGTTTTAATAAATCACTGAGTTCCCAAAGTCTATCTTTGTGGTCCATTTCCTTTATTTCCCTCTTCTTTTCAGCTTCATTATTTTCCATAATTGTATCTTCTATATCACTGATTCATGCATCTACTTCATCCATCCTTGTTTTTATGACCTCTATTTGGGATTATATCTCGGTTATAGTATTTTTTTTAATTTTGGCCTGACTAGATTTTAATTCTTTTATATCTATAATAAAGGAATGTATAGTATCTTCTTTGCCTTTTTCAAGCCTAGCTAATAGCCTTATAATTGTTTTAAATTTTAGTTCAGACATCTTACTTTTATCAGTATTGATTAAATCTCTGGCCATAATTTCTTCTTATTTCTTTTGGGTTGAATTTCTCTGTCTTGTCATTTTGGAGAGAAAGAAAAGACAGCAAAATAAAATAACATTTAAAACATCAACAAAAAAAAATTAATTAAATAAAATACATAAAGGAAGCTAGGTCTTAGGTGTGTTTTGGTTTGCTTGTTATGAGAAGCTTGATACAAAAAAGGGTACAAAAAAGAAAATTAAAAATTAAAAATATATATAATAAAATAAAATAATTAAAATAATAAAAAATAAAATAAAAATAGGAAAAAATTCTCCTTTTGTATCAAGAAATCAAATAAAACAAATGAAAACAAAGACAAAAAGAAAAGAACAAAAAGAAACAAAAAAACCCACAAAACAAACAAATGAAAAACAAAGAACACTAGATCTTTTTCCCTTAGAGCTGAAGCTTTGCAGCACTCTATGATCAGTAGACTTGGTGTGGACGACGGGTTTGTGCTGGTCTTCTAGGAAAGAGCCCTACTATTCTGATTCTCAGATGCAATTGCCCTAGTGGACATGTGCCTCCAGGGCACACAGGGGTGGGACTTGGTGAGTGGCTCCCTTCTCCATTTGGTGGCATCATTTAACTCACTGAGGTGGATCAAGCTGGTGGATGCAGGGAGAAAATGGCTTTGCTTCGTTCTCTCTTCTCCAGAGTGGGAAATGCATGCCACCCTTCTTCAGTAGGCCATCACAGTTGTGCAGTGACCCTGCCTGTGTCCCTGGTTTCCATCAGATCCTGACCTTCACCCTGTCTGTGTCTAAGCTGTCCACTGGACAAATAGTGCAGCACTCCTGTGTTTTACCTCAGGAATGGCTGTCTTTCAAAACTCCACACTTCAAAGACCTCCACACTGCCAACCCACACTGATCCTCTGGAGAAGGGTCTCCTGTGTTGTGGCTGATGCCGGCTTACGGTGGAGGACAGTAACATGACTGAGCAGAGGTTCAGAGTTTATGGTAGACAGCTGGCTCCAGGGATTGCTGCTTTCTGCCAGCATCTGTTCTCCTATACTGGTGATCAGGATAGCTCAGTGGCACCCACAGGATCCTTTTGCCCAAGGAGAGGCTGCATCACCTCTCCCAAAAGTACTCCAAGCTGTAGCTGATGCCAGCTTGTCCCAGAAGACAGCTGCATGACCACACAGCAGTTTGGGGTTTATGGTAAATCCCAACACAAACATGGTGCCAGGGTTTGCAGACCTTAGCCAGTGACTTTGTTCCTAGACTGATGGGCAGGCTAGTTTGATGGTGCCTGCCGGGTTCTTTGCCCAAGGAGAGGCACCTCGGCCACATGCACTCCAAACAGGGGAGGCATTTTTTTTCACGTTTCCCAGCATCTTCATGTTGCCCGCTGCTGAAGATCAGCTCTGCTCTCCCACTGGAGCATTGCTCAACTCCCCAGGTACAAACTTGGAAATATCATAGACCTCTGAAACCAGAATCTGTGCTCCACTGTTTATAGCAAACTGGTGATATTGTAACCCTTTCCTTTTTCCTTGCCAAAGGTTTTGGCAATAGTTTTCTTATGCAGTCCCCCTGAGGGTGTTTTTGTTCTTTCTTTTTTCTTGCACTTTTTTTTCCTCCTCCTCCTCCCTCACTACTCCCACTGTTGGCAGGGCTCCCTCCTCTGGGAGCACCCACAGCTCTTTTCCCCCCATGAATTCTATGCAGTTCTTACCTTCCACAAGTCATTTTTCTGGTTTGTAGATGTGCAGCTTTGGGTGCTCTTGGGTGTTCAGAATGATTTGATATTTATCTAGCTGTGTTCAAGGGAAGAGGTAAGCTTAGGGTCACCTTCCTCCTCTGCCATCTTACTTCTTCTTTTAAAGATGCTCCTTGAGATTTTTGTTTTGCATTACTTTAAATTTTTTAATGTTTATTTATTTTTGAGAGGGGGAGGCAGAGAGAGAAGGGGATGCAGAATCTGATGCAGGCTTCAGGCTCCAGGCTGTCAGCACAGAGCCCATGCAGGGCTGGGGCTCAAACCCATGAACCATGAGATTATGACCTGAGCCAAAGTTGGATGTTTAACGAACTGAACCACCCAGGCACCCCTTGTATTATTTTAAATATGTTGCTCCATTGTCTTCTCACTTGCATTGTTTCCAACAAGAAAACTGCCATCATTCATATTTGTATTCCTTGTATATAACAATTTTTTAAAAACCTCTGGCTTCTTTTCAGATTTTCTCTTTATCACTAGTTTTGAGGGATTTGATTATGATATGACTTGATGTTGTTTTTATTATATTTTTATTCTTGGGGTTCATTGAAATTCTTAAGTTCATTGCATCAGACATTGAAAAATTTTGACCATGATTTCTTTGGATATTCTTCCTGCCCCTCCACTCTTTCAGTGATAGTAATTATATGATGTTAGGCTGCTACTGTAGTCTCATAGCTCACTGATTATTTTCTAAATTCAAAAAAGAATTTAAAATATAGATTAAAAAATCTCTATGTTTAATTTTTGACAATTTCTAGTTCTCTGTCTTCAAGTTCAAGAATCTTTTCTCCTGAAAATGTCTGATCTACTATGATTCCCAACTAGTGTATTTTTCATTTCAGACATTGTAGTTTTCATCTCTAGAAACTTGAGTTTGCCATTTTTATATTTTTTCATGTCGCTGCTTAAATTCTTGAACATATGGAATACATATATAAAGACCCTTTTAATGTCCTTGTCTTCAACTTCTAACATCTGTGACAGTTTTTGGCTGTTTTGATTGATTTCTTTTTTCTCTTCTCTTTCTCTTCTCTACCAATGATGATTGGTATTGTCTTCTTTTAATTCCTCCAATTTTGAGGATGGGATGCCTAGCATTCTTAATTTTATCTTTTTGAATGCTAGATATTTTCATATCTTATAAATATTCTTAAGCTTTGCTCTGGGGGTGTAGTTAAGTTACTAGAAACAGATTGATCTTTTTTGATCTTGTTTTAAAAATGTGTTAAGTAGGATCCGAGCAGTGATTTATTTAGCCTAACTATTCTGCACTACTGAGTCAAGACACTTCTGGTACTCTATCCAATACCTCATGAATTAGGAAGTTTTCTAGTCTGGCTGATAAGAAAAGGCGTTATTACTGTCCTTGTGTGAGTGCTCAGCTTTGTAACTTCTAAGTCTTTTGATTGTTTTTCTCACCGTTTTGGGTAGTTTTCTAGCATACATGAGTTTATTGATACTCTGTTATATTTTCAGAAGGATCCTATGAAGACACTGAGAATTCTTTATTCAGCTTTGTCTTCTCCAGTACTCTATTGTGCCAACTTCAGCTACCTTGATCTTTCCCGGGCTCATCTTTCTCAACTCAAAGAATGTGTTGCACTCTGCCTAGGTCCCCCTAACTTCTGTTGTAGCCTAGAACTACTTGAAGGTAGTAAGCTGAAGAATTTGTAGAGCTGACCTCATGTGTTCCCAGTCTCTGTACTTTATTGCCTTATGTATTGCCTGATGTTTCACACATTGTGTCTAGTTTTTGGTTATTTCAGACAGGAAAAAAAACTCTAGTCCCTATTGCTCCACCTTGTCTAGAAGCAGAAGTCTCTTATCCTTTCATTGCTCATCTTTTTCAATTCAGAATCGATAGAAGAAAGAAAGATAAAGAAAGAAAGAAAGATGTCTACTAATTTTGCTAATTTGCTAATTTTTGTATTCAAAACTTAACTTTCTGTATGTTGGAGCAAGAACAATTATATTCTCTCCAATGTAGCAACCCCATTATCTAATACAAATTGTAGCAGATAATATTCAATCTATAAATTATTGATGGAATAAATGAGCAAGCATATAAAATCCCAGCTTTACTGGAAGAAAGAGATGCAAATAGCATATTGGTGTAACATTTACTAATTTATTTTTTTATACAATAAAATTAAAATAGAAGTGAAAAAAAGAATGCAGAAGTGAAATACAAAAAAAAAGAGTTGCAGAAATGATTAGCTATTTCTTAGTAGTGAGATGGAATCTAGGCTTCCCAAAAAATATATAGAACAAGATGTGAGCTAGAGTTTTGGAAATTGCCTCCTGGTTATTGCACATCCCAAGGGGGTGAGGTGCATACTGTCAAGTCCACCCCTTATTTCATTTCTATCTTAGATACATCCTTCTTTCTCTCTTCCTTTTTTCCATGTTTGATATTGCATGTGTTATTTTCAGGAAAACTAAAACTCATTAGCTAAATAGATAATTGTGCTGATAAGGTTGTTGGTGATCAGTTAGATTAAATATGAATCTAACCAGAGCAGAAGGTATTATCTTTAATTAAAATATTAGACAAGATTACCTTTAAGGCCTTTCTAGCTCTGTGTTTCTTTTTAAGTGTGGGGGTAAAAGGGAAAATGAGCATTCCTCTGGATTATATTAGGGTACTCCATTTCCTTTACAACTTACTATATTTACAGCATCATAATTTCACATTATTTTTCTTTTAATTTGATGTTACTCCAAAATATTATTTTAATATAAGATGTCATTAGGTTAGAAAAATTTCATATTTTAAATGCTGTATTTGTTACTTAATTTTTTTTAATGTTTATTTATTTTTTAGGGAGAGAGAGACAGAGCATGAGCATGGGAGGGGCAGAGAGAAAGGGAGACAGAATCCTAAGCAGGCTTCAGGCTCTGAATTGTCAGCACAGAGCCCAACGTGGGGCTTGAACTCACAAGCTGTGAGATCATGACCTGAGCCAAAGTCGTACGTTCAACCAGTTGAGCCATCCAGGTGCCCCTGTTACTTTTTAAATGTTAATTTTCTATGACTGCAAACTGAGGCCTGTAAATAAACCTTGGGATCAAAATCACATTACCAAATTAATAACTATACATATGGTCTGTTTAATTTCTCTCAATTAATATAGTACTTTTCCCAGAAAAAAAATAAAGCAAACCACAAAAATCATTGCCTATTTGAAGTTAATTCTTCCATGAAAACCATAATGGGTCAGGACACCCTTGTGTATTTTTATACCTGCCCATCTTGATATATGTCTAATATTTCTCCTGCCTTTAATTCTGTAAACATTTTATCTTTAGCTAGTGCTTATTTTTGATGCAATCAAATCCATTGCACACCTGTCACTGCAGATGAAAAGAGAGTGAGTCATTTGGGAAGAGGACGGTCACATTAACTCTTGGAAGACACAAAAGATAATTTATGAAATTGAGTTTTTGAGGACATAACTTGATGCCCTCATGACTGAAAAGAACTCATGGATCTCCTGAAAGAGGTCATCTCCTCATTTTCACTAAGGGGTTTCAGAACCCTTAAATGCCAAATTAAACTCTAGAGTTAGTACTGTAGAGTTTAGTAAAGTAGTTATAAATGGTTGAAATGAGTCATTGTAAAAAATATCATTCAAAATGTTTATTCTCAGGCCGCTTCTATGTGACTGCAAATCAACCTACTTGAACGTTTATACCTTTCTGTTCTGCTTCTCTTTCGGAAATACACTTTTATCATTGGTGTTGATACTGTGTTTTAGAGATGCAAATAGGAATATTACTCCATTGAGTTGTGGCTTTGATTTTCAGTGAAAATGACACTCTTCCTTTTGACACTGAATTCTTTCCCAGCTATACACTGAAAGGAGAGAAGAGCATAAAAATGGGTGATAAAAGCCAGCCATCTGATGGACCAAGACAAAGAGAATACAGTATCAGAAGAGCATTTCATAATGATAAGGGAAAACAAACACATTTTCTCATCTAGGTGAGTATTTTATCCTCTGGGGCTGTGTAACCTAAAGAAGGTAAATTACTTTTTCCTGGTACCATTTGGTATCCAAGAGGAGGCAGTTTACTTCATAATATCAAAACATACTGCTGCCATGAAAATGGTTATATCTCTTGCTGCTACAAGGAGAGTGATTTGCTCACAGTTGATTTGATTACTTCATAAATCACCCAAACCAAAGCTGTGATGTTTCATAACGTAAGAGCAAGTATACAAATGAATAGATGCCTTTTTAGGGGGTAAGTAGAAGTATATTTTTTAAGTCACTCTTGTGATGCGATTTCACTGCACTGTTCCCCTGGAAATAGAGATTGCTTAAAAATTCTAAAATCATTAGGGGCGCCTGGGTGGCGCAGTCGGTTAAGCGTCCGACTTCAGCCAGGTCACGATCTCGCGGTCCGTGAGTTCAAGCCCCGCATCAGGCTCTGGGCTGATGGCTCGGAGCCTGTTTCCGATTCTGTGTCTCCCTCTCTCTCTGCCCCTCCCCCGTTCATGCTCTGTCTCTCTCTGTCCCAAAAATAAATAAAAAATGTTGAAAAAAAAATTTTTTTTAAAATAAAAAAAATAAAAAAAAATTCTAAAATCATTAAAAGGAAAGTAAATTTTTTCTTATTGGTTTTAATCTTACACACACTTTACAGCTAGATGATATAGAAATGACTCCATCTGCTTGATTTCAGAAACCCCAACATGTAGAAAAGGATGTTTGGCCAGTTAAAGTCCCTGAGACAAACGTACCACTTTAGGAAGAGTTAATCAACTCATAGTCAAGTGACGAATAACAAGAGAGCATCTTATAAGCAGAATAACTTTCTTTGAACTGCTTAAAGGCTAAGGAAATAATTTATCATTGCTCTGGGAATCATTACTTTTGCTACATCTTTTAAGATAAAGTAACACTGTGTGTTAATATTCACACTTTGACATCCTTAAACAAATTGTCACACTACACAAAGCCAGTTTGAAGCCCTGTGTCTAAAGCTCAGCTTTGGCAATCTATCTTTCATAAATTATCGAGACTACACTGCCATTTTCTTACAAGGTATATATGGAACTCAAGGGGAAAAGGATTGTGTATATAGATGGCTAGTTATGATATCATTTTTTCATTCACTAATTCATTTCTTCATTTGCTAAATATGTATTAAGAATTTACCATTTGCTACATACTGTGATAAATGCTAGGGTTAGAACATGAGCAACGTAAACACAGTCCTAGTGCTAGTTTCCTGGGTCTTCTAATTTAGTTAGGCACATGGGCATTGAACAGGAAACACACAAATAATTACAATTGTAATAGGGTAAACAAAGGAAAACTAGAAAACTACAAAATATGTAGTAGGGTGCTTTAAGTTAGTCAGGATGGTGGAATGTCAACAAAAGCTTCCCTTTTTAAACTGGGCCCAAAGAATGAGTGGAGGCAACAGGATGAAATGGGAGATAGTAATTGCTGGTAGAGAAATTAAATTGGGCAGAGGTGCTAATGGGAAAACAAGTTTGAAGTAGTCAAGGAATTTTTTAAAAAAAAATTAATGTTTATTTATTTTTGAGAGAGAGAAAGTGAGCAAGCAGGGAGCTGCAGAGAGAGAGGGAGACACAGAATCCGAAGCAGGCTCCAGGCTCTGAGTAGTCAGCAGAGTCTGACACGGGGCTTGAACTCACAGCCTGGGAGATAAAGACTGAGCCAAAGTTGTCCACTTAACTGACTGAGACACCCAGGTGCGCGGAAATAGTCAAGGAATTAAAAGGGTGTCAATGTGGTCGAGAAAATAAAATAAGGGATGGATGGTTCAAAATGAGATTTATTGACTTGTGTGTTTAATAAACATTTATGCAACATTTATTATATGCCAAGAAGAGCTGTAAGTGCCTTAACAAATACTTCTTATTCAGTTAATCCTTATAATAATCCTATAAGGTATTATTATCCCCGTGATAATATGAAAGATGTGAAAGCTAAGAGACAGAGTTTTATGAAAGCAGGGAACATGTAGGCAACCAAAAATCCATGTGAAATACTTACAAATTTCTCCTCAGTAATAGGAACTTATAGAATGATTTTAAGCAGAATAATGCCCTTATCATTTTTTAAATTTTAACTAGATATCTCTGATCAATGCCTGAAGAATGAGACTAAGAGGTAGAGAGTCTGGCAACAGTGTGTCAGGTACTGAAGGATCAGGACTTGGAATATATGTGGTCTGCAGTGGTGAAAGGGAAAAGCCAAGGATGATTTTTTAGGTTTCTGTCATAAACAAAACAGATACAGGACCATTTACTGGGTTATGGAACACAGACAAAGAAGCATGTTTGGGTAGTGAGTACAGAGAAGAAATATGCATTTTATTTTAATTGAAATGAGTTTGAAGTTACTAAAATATATTTATGTGGAGATGTAGAGAAAATATTTGGAATTGAGAGAATAAAGCTCAGAAGAAAGGTTTAAGAAGGATATATACTAATTTGGAAGTTATTTGACATCCATTTTTAAACTTTCAACTTGCTTATTTCTTATCTAGACTCTAAGGCAGATTTTAAAGAAGTATAAGACCATATTTAAGAAGTATCCATTATATGATATAGTCCAAAAAGTAGTGAGTTTTGAGACCATAGGGATTTTGTACAAATGATAGTATTGGGGATGTTTATGCTACCTCTATATACTTGGTTGAGCAGAAAATATGTGGGAGGAAGTGAGTCTGAAGAGAGGCAAGGTGATGATCAAAAAATTCTAGTCATTATTTATGGTCTTTTTAATAACAGAAATTGTTGTTAGCTTATATTTTGATTTTTTAATATTTTAACAAAATTCTTAAAGGCCTTCAGTTCATCTTTACCATTAACTTGCGAGGAACACATTCTTTAACACAGTTCACCAAATCCCTCACTAAAAGTTTTCTCCTAAAATCTAGATTTAAAGAAGAATGATGTACTATTCAACATACACATTTAACATGTGTATATTTGTGAAGCAAACTTTTACTGAACCATATTCCATACTGAAGATTATTTTAGGTCATTTTTTTCACTATGCCAGCCTACAAAATGGAGCATCAAATGAATGAATCTCTACAAAAAGTAATTTCACCCAAATTTACTTTGTGATAAGCTATTCTCTTACAACTTATGGCATCTATTAGCATTTTCTGGGAAAAGAACAACAGCTTTGGAAGTCATCTACTTGTTTTATAACCTTCTCCTCAGTTAATTTCTTCCTGATTTTCTTTTTCTTTTTTTTTTTTTAATTTTTTTCAACGTTTTTTATTTATTTTTGGGACAGAGAGAGACAGAGCATGAACGGGGGAGGGGCAGAGAGAGAGGGAGACACAGAATCGGAAACAGGCTCCAGGCTCCGAGCCATCAGCCCAGAGCCTGACGCGGGGCTCGAACTCACAGACCGCGAGATCGTGACCTGGCTGAAGTCGGACGCTTAACCGACTGCGCCACCCAGGCGCCCCCTGATTTTCTAGATCTTCCAGTAATTTTGGCTTTTTCCACATTTTGGCCAAGTTTCTTCTTTTTTTTATTTGAAACTGAAGAAACCTATGTGAAAAAAAGTGTGTGTGTGTGCACGTGCATGCACATATGTATACATGTATATGTGTATATGTATGTATATATGACTGTAACAAATTTATGAGAAATGACAACAGTCTTTCTTTTAATTTAATGAGCTCTATTCTTCTACTCAATATGAAGTCTGAAAGCAGATTCTCAGGGTCTTGAATATGTGCTCTGTTCTTTGTGAAGTGGGAAAAAGGCTATGTAAGGAATCAGTTCTACTTTTGACTTCAATTAGTTTCTTGGGCTTTTAATTCTTCAGGAGTTTAGGTAAGAGAATCTGGAAAGTTCCTTCTAAATCTAACATTTTACATTTATTTTTTGAGTAAAAAATACTAGTTTATGATAAAAGTAAAATGAAATCATCATTAATAAGGGTGTAACTTCTTTGAAAATCTTCCCAGAAAACATTGTCAATAAGACGGTGTGAGATAAAGAATATTGTAGAGAAAAATTGTGGTTTTTTTTTTTTTTACAACAAAACCACATGGAAGTCAAAAGGAATAATTAGCATCTTTGAAATATCATGTTGCTTTCTTACATTAAAAGATAGTAATTGAGACTGGGAGATGGTTAGGTGTATATTTACTCACCCAAAGATTGCATATTGGTAGACTCAATAATGGCTTCATACCACAAGTCCCAGGACCTATAAAGTAAGATCAAGGAATCAATGTATCCTCGAACGAGATAATGGAGTACTAGACTTCTAATGTCACATTGCTTAGCCTCAAAATACAACTTAGATGTTTTTATTGATTTCTTTTTGTCATTTTTAAACCATTGGCCCTGGAAACATTGGTTACTGTCTCCAGAATTCAGAATTTTCAAAGGACTGTAATAAGGGCAAAAAAGATAATTTAAGGGGAAAATACCTGTTGTGGCCTAAGTGTTAGTGATACTATAAATATAATGTATTCTAAAGAAAGCTATGAGCTATGCTCACACAAAACATATGAAAAAATATGAACTAGTAAAAGAAAATGGTCTAATGGAAATGTGAGAGCAAGTGGCAGGACAAACTCTAAGAAAACTGGGAGACATCCTCGACACGAAATACTGCCAACTTAAGGAAAACAACGTGATTTTGGCTTTGGGCGGAAATATGTACCCCCAAGAGGGGCAACTTTCTCAACATTACTTCTTGACATGTAATTGAGGGTGATGGAGAGAATATTAGTCCAGGACAAGATCTTGACATTTAAACGGGCTTCTACTTATTGTAAACAAACCAAACCAAAACAAAAAAATGCATAAAGTACATAAAATTGTTACTAAAAGGAAACTGTAAATCTTCTGTACTGTCACATCCAGAGAAATAACTCCTATTAACATTTTGATATATTATTTTCCAGTGGTGGAAAGATGAATCTTAGAGGGGAGGAGAATGAATTTGGAAGTGAGAGTTCCAAGTAGGACAAGGAAAACCTCTATGTACTCTGCAAAATTGATAACAAGCTATCTGCAGTCTTGCATTATTTTCTAAGAAACTTTTTTTCTACTACTAAACTATTAGCTCCTCAAGGTCAAGATTATACCATTTTTACCTTTGATCCCCCAAGGACTATTGTAGTATGGTTACACAATAGACAATAAAATTTGTTGAATGATCAAGGCAAGTATGTGACACTAGATACAAAAAGTATCAAAGATCAGAACAAGAGCATAGTAGAACTTCTATTGAAGATGAAAAAGTCTTGTGAAATTAATTGGAAATTAGAGAGGGTGAGAAGAGAGCCCATGCCTGGGTTCACAAACTGTAAAATTGACAGCCGACTCTCTTTTGCTTCATTAATTTCCATCTAGGACTTTAAAATTAGAAATGGTAAATCAGTCACATGTAAGTGGAGACCCAATATAAGAGACTTTTTCTATTACTATTTTTTTTGAAAGAGAGAAAGTGTAAGTGGGGAAGAGGTAGAGGGGAAGGGAGAGAGAAAATCCTAAGTAGGCTTCACACCCAGCACAGAACCCATAGCGGGGACTGTGAGACCATGACCTGTGCTGAAATCAAGAGTCAGATGCTTGACTGAGCCACCCAGGCACCCCATGAGTGATTCTTTAAGAGGTCTTGGAAAAATATACAGATGTTAAGTGTTTGAAGAATCACAGAAAATAGACACGCAAAACGTCTGGAAATGTGAAAACACTAAAAAATAACTGGAAAGAAATGAATGTTAAACATTATGGTCTAAATACCAAAATTTTTCAACAGAGTTTTAGAATGGATTAATTAGACAAAACCAGACTGACTTGGTTGGATATTGGCTTAACACTTTCCAACTGCATGGCTTTTAATAATTTATAACTTCTCTGTGCCTCAGTTTCCTCAGCTGTAAATTTGGTATACTCTTAGTGCCTATCCTATATGGATGATGTTGAGATTAAGTTCTCCTAGTAAAAGAAGAAGGAAACAGAGAATAACTACAAAAATAACCATAAAACACATGACGATAAGTACATACCTATCAATACTTGGTTTGAATGTAAATGGAATTAATTGCTCCAATCAAAAGACATAAAGTGATTGAATGGATAAAAAAACAAGACCCACCTAATTTTTGCCCATAAGAAACTCACTTCAGACCTTAAGATACATGCAGATTGAAAGTGAAGGTATAGAAAAACATTAACCATAAAAATGAAAATGAAAAGAAATCTGGGGTAGCAATAGTTACATTGGACAAAATATGCTTTAAAAAACACAGTTACAAGAGACAAAGAAACACACTACATCACTATAAAGGAAACAATCCATCAAAAGGATATGATAATTGTAAATATGTATGAACCCAACATGAAACACCAAAATACATAAAACAACTATTAACAAATATGAAGAAAGAAATTGACAGTAATACAACAATAATAGGGGACTTTAACACCCCACTTACATAAATGGATAGATCATCCAGACAGAAAATCAACAAAGAAACAGTGGCCTTCAGTGACACATTGGACCAGATGGACCTAACAGATGTATTTAGAACATTCCATCCAAAAGATTGGAATATTTATTCTTTTCAAGTGCACGTGGAACATTCTCCAGAATAGATCACATCTTAAGCCACAAAACAAGTCTCAATAAATTAAAAAAGATTGAAATCATACCATGCATTTTTTCCAACTACAACAATATGAAGCTAGAAATAAATTATAAGGAAAAATCCAGAAAGAACACAAATACATGGAGACAAAATAACATGCTACTAAACAATGAATGGGTCAACCAAGATATCAAACAAGAAATCAAAACATACATGGAGACAAAAGAAAATTAAACACAATGGTACAAAATATTTGGGATGCAGAAAAAGCTGTTCTAAGAAGGAAGATTGTAGCAATACATACCTACCTTAAGAAGCAAGAAAAATCTCAAACAAAAAATCTAACCTTAAACCTAAAGGAGTTAGAACAAGAAAAGCAAAGTACAGAGCCAGTAGAAGGAAGGAAATAATGGAGCTTAAAGGATAGATAAATGAAAGAGACTAAAAATACAATAGAACAGATTAATGAAACCAGGAGCTGGTTCTTTATAAAGATCAAAAAAGTTGGTAAACCTTTAGTCAGAGAAAAAGAAAAGAGAGGAGTTAAATAAAATCACAAATGAAGAAGGTGAAAACACCACCACCACTATAGATATACCATGGATTTTAAGAGAATATTATGAAAAATTAAATGCCTACATATTGGACAACATGGAAATGGGCAAACTCCTAGAAACATATAGACTTACAAAACTGAATCAGAAAAAAAAATAGAAAATTTGAAAAGACTGATTATTAGCAATGAAATTGAAACAATAATTAAAGAAAAAAACTACCAACAAAAGAACATCCAGGATTAGAAGTCTTCACAGGTAAATTCTACTACAAATTTCAGAAAGATTTAATACCTATTTTTTCAACATATTTTTAAAATAGAGAAAGGAAATCTTCCTAATTCATTCTATAAGGTCACCTTTACCCCAATACCAAAACCAATAAATCAGCAAGAAGAAGTAAAACTTTCTTATTTGCCAATGACATAATACTCTATGTAGAAAACCTAAAAAAAAAACAACAAAAAGTTGTGAGAACTAATACGTGATTTCAGAAAAGTCACAGGATACAAAACCAATGTACATAAACCTGTTGCTATTCTATACACCAATAATGAAACAGCAGAAAGAGAAATTAAGGAATCAATCCCATTTACAATTGCACCCAAAACCACAAGATACCAAGGAATAAGCCTACCCAAAGAGCTGAAAATCCTGTACTCTGAAAACTATGAAACACAGATGAAAGAAATAAAAAAGGTCACAAAGAAATGGAAAGACAGTCCATGGTCATGGATCAGAACAAAAAATAATGTTAAAATGTCTATACAACTCAAACCAATCTACAAATTTAATTGAATTAAATTTCTATCAAAATACCAATAACACTTTTCACAGAGCTAGAACAAAGAATCCTAAAACTTGTATGGAACCACAAAAGACCCCAAATAGCCAAAGAAACCTTGAAAAGAAAAGAAAAGCTGGAAGCATCACAATTTTGGGCTTCAAGTTATATTACAAAGCTGTAATGATCAAAACAGTATGGTAATGGCACAAAAATAGACATATAGATCAACAAAACAGAATAGAAAACCCAGAAGTAAGCCCACAACTCTATGGTCTTTCAACAAAGCAGGAAAGAATATCCAAAGTGAAAAAGACTACCTCTTCAACAAATGGTGTTAGGAAAACTGGACAGCAACATGCAGAAGAATGAAACAGAACCACTTTTTTACAGCGAACACAAAAATAAAAAACGGATTAAAGGCCTAAATGTGAGACTGGAAACTATAAAAATCTTAAATGAGAACAAAGGAAGTAACCTCTTTGACGTCAGCTGTAGCAACATGTTTCTAGATATGCCTCCTGAGGTAAAGGAAACAAAAGCAAAAACAAACTATTGGGACTACATAAAAATAAAAAGCTTCTGTAACAGTGAAGGGAACAATCAGAAACTAAACTAAACTGAAAAGACAAACTATGGAATGGGAGAGGTATTTGCAAATGACATATCCGCTAGAGGGTTAGTATCCAAAATATATAAAGAACTTGTAAAAGTTAGCACCCAAAAAAACTAATAATCCAATTTAAAAAATGGGCAGAGGACATGGATAGATATTTTCCCAAAGACATCCAGATGGCTAACAGACACATGAAAAGATGCACAACATTACTCATCATCATGGAAATACAAATTAAAACAATAATGAAATATCACCTTGCACCCATCAATATGGCTAAAATCAACAACACAGGTGTTGGTGAAAATGTGGAGAAAGGTGAACCTTCCGCACTGTTGGTGAGAATGCAAACTGGTTCAGCCACTCTGAAAAACAGTATGAAAGTTCCTTAAAAAGTTAAAAATAAAACTACCCTAGTATGTAGCAATTACACTACTAGGTATTTATTCAAAGAATACAAAAATACTAATTCAAAAGAATATACTCACCCTGATGTTTTAGCAGCATTATCTACAATAGCCAAATTATGGAAAAAACCCATGTGTCCATCCACTGATGAGTGGATAAGGATGATGTGGTAATCATATACAATGAAATGTTACTCAGCCATAAAATACTATGAACCCTTGGCATTTTCAACAACATGGACGGAGCTATACAGTATTATGTTAAGCAAAATAAGTCAGTCAGAGAAAGACAAATACCATATGATTCACTCATATGTGGAATTTTAGAAACAAAACAAACAAGCATAGGGAAAAAAGAGAGAGGGGGACAAACCAAGAAAGAGATTCTTAACCATAGAGGAAAAACTGATGGTTACCAGAAAGGAAGTGGGTGGAGGATGGTTTACATAGGTGGTGGGGATTAAGGAGTGCACTTGTTGTGATGAACACCAACCAGGTGTTACATGTAAGTGTTGAAAAACCCGAAAGTATTGTACACCTGAAATTAATATTACACTGTATGTTAAATAAATAGAATTTTTTTTAATTACAAAAAGAAAAGTAAAAAAAAAATATTAACCTACTGGGTGCATTAGGTAAATTTGTAAATTTCCTTACATTAACAGCCAATGAATGCTCCTGGTCCCAATCTACTTTTCTTTAATCTTAAATTTAGCTATGGACTACAGAAAGTGATGAAAGAATTTTTATTTCCCCCCACTCTGTTATATTGACTTATTTAAAAATCCAAAAACATTTATAGTATGCCAATTTTGTTCTGGACACTGCGTTATTTATCTCTGCATTCCAAGTTTCTAAAAGAGAGCTTATGCCCTAGAGGAGATGACATTTTTGTGGTTTTGAGTTTTATGAAATCCAGTGAGGAAGGTCAACAGGATGGAAGAGTCTGGGAAAGAAAGCCTTGTGAATCAACTGAGGACTTCAGTGAATTGTGTGGATTTGGGATACACAGAGGAGATAGGGAAGGTATTCTACATAATAAGAATAGCATATATGGGATGTGAATGGCAATAGAAGAGGACAATAAGTTGATTCTAGAGGAAGGTGAACACAATATTAAAAAGTAGCAATGAAAAAAGGTAGGTAGGAAAGTCAGAATCAGAACTTCATTTTTAATGAGTTTCTATGGCACTAGACTATGATCCAGAAAACTAAGATTATTTGCCTGTTTAATATTTCCTGAACATTTTCTGTTTGCCTTGCATTATGCCAGAGTTTTGGAATAAAGAGGTAAATAAGACACAGTCCCTTCCATTAAGCAGTTCACAGTTTAGTGATGATAAGTCAAGTTCTTTCTAAATGCAATATGGAACACCTTCCTCCCATCTGAGACGCTATTTTGGAAAGGTGGCAGAGAAGGACTTGATGGGAGCTAGATATGGGATACAGTGCAGTTGTCCACCTGGTGAGAAAAATTGCTCCAATCCTATATTATGTACAAGACTATTCTAGGATCACAAATAAAAATACCATCCAACATATCTTGCATTTTGTTAGCATTCACACATTCACTCATTTTTTAAACATCATTTATTTTGAGAGAGAGAAAGAGAGAGAGAGAGAGAGAGAGAGAGAGAATGAGTGGGAGACAGGCAGAGGGAGAAGGAGAGAGAATACCAAGCATGATCTCATGAACCATGAGATCATAGACCTGAGCCACAATCAAGTCAGATGATTAACCAACTGAGCCACCCAGGTGCCCCTCACACATTCACTCATTTTTAATTTAAAATTGCATTCCTATTGTGTCAAGTACTATGCTATATTCTGGGGGTTTTGAAATTACCAAGATAGATTTAGTCCATATCATTCTTGAGTTGATATCATGGCCAGAAGTACAGACTATTACAGGAATGCATGTAACATAGATTTAGGAGGAAAAGTTAGGGAAGATCTGGGAGGATTTCTTGGAAGAATCTAAACTGAGGATAAATTAGAGTTTTCTAGATAAATGATAGGTTGAAAAATGTCCTAGAACTAGGGAATGGCATGTAAGAAGATCTAAAAAGGAGGTGAGGTACATTTGATGGAACTCTGAGAATCTCATTGTAATATGAATAATCTAGGCCTTCTTGCTTTTGTCCTTAAATGTAGTGATGTATTAAAAAAAAACAAAATGCTAACACCAAAAAGCTTGAAATTATAATGATTCACACAACACATAGTAAAATTCCTTCTTTAGGAAGAACTGGTAAAGGAATCAAGATAACAAAGGAGATAGAATTGATCAATAATGTTTTCATGTAAAATCTAGCTTTGGCCTGATCCAGTAGGTAAGGGCTCTGTAACATAAAACACACCACAAAGTTGCGTGCCTATTCCCTCAATGAAAAGATTCTCTTTGTTACCCATAACAGGCATTAGCAGAAGGCATAATGTTGGGAAGATCATTTCCTTTTTCTTTTATATATATTATTTCACCCATTCATAGCTTCTTCTTTTGTCTCCATTATCTTCACACAATGGTTCCAGAGCTAAGTAACACAAGAGCTAAGTAATTCAAATACAGACTCCTTTTAAATTGTTGAAAGGGGAAGAAAACAAGGATGCTAACACTGTGATATTTTTGTCAGTCTTGCTGGAGCACATGGTGTAAGGGATAGGACCCAGGGAGAAACTAAGACCGAAGAGGTAAACAAGAAGCTGGATAATGGGGAACATACAAAAGCATCCAACTGGACTTAGGATGAATTTAGTAAGACAGAATTCCCCAGATGGAGGTCTGATATGTGGGCTACTCTGTCCCAGTGTGGTTCAGAAGACTTGACAGTTTGTGTTGGCCTCTGATTCATCCAAATGAATCATGGATTCCTGAGAGAATCATAAACTTGGTTTTGCAGTTGTCTGGAGATGAGGGCAAAGGAGAGTATTTTTATGTCTTGTTATTTGGGTTGGAATGACATACTCCTACAGTGATTTTGTAGGGTCATAAAAAGAGCAAAGGCTGCTTGGAACTGTGTCCTCTACATGTCTTCCATGTTTTCACCACCCCCTCAAATTTGATCTTTCAGAAAGAAATCACTTTATGTATTCTGGTATGTGAATTTCAATATGGGTTTTATTTTCTAGCCACACCAGTTACATATCCTCTTTATGGTTTGAAACTTTACTCAAGGAACTCTTTTTATTTGTCCTTAGAGCTGATGTACTTTTTATAATGATTGTTAATTAATAAGACATTATTTCTTATGTGTGGTACACAGAGAACATAATTATGCTGTTTAGTCAACCAACTCTGGAAAAGTAATAGTGATTTATTTAGTTTCCTGATTTCTGGAGCATGTGGTCAGATAGTATATGTTTACAAAGCGTTCTGCTTTCAGTATTTTTCTTGATAGAAAAAAAGGAAATATTGCTATTTCTGAGGAAATAATAAACCAGCGGGAAGAAATAGAACAAAAGCAAGTTAAAAGACTCCATATTCAAGAACAAACCACAAAAACTCACAAACTTAAGGTGTGCTGTCACAAAAGGCCCTTAATCCTTTGAGAAGCAAAACTTAGTGTTTCATTTCACAAAACTGAAAGTCTAAAAGCATGTATGTTCAATTTTATAAGACATTTGCCACTCAATATTCTTAAAAAGGTGATTAAACAGCCCATAATATTCAAGCACTTTGAAGTTGTTTTGGAAATAGAGCAGTTGCAATGGACATATATAGACAATTGGCAAAATAGTCAGAGTGATATGTGCTTGATATTTTCATTCAGGCTTCCCAAGAAGGTATGGACACCTGAATTGGTCATTTGGTTTTAAAAATACAGTTTCCAGGGGCTCCTGGGTGACTCAGTTGGTCAAGCGTCTGACTCTTAGTTTTGGCTCAGATCATGATCTCACAGTTTTGTGAGTTTGAGCCCCGTGTCTGGCTCTGTGCTGGCAGTGTGGAGCCTACTTAGGATTCTCTCTTTATCCCTCTCTCTCTGCCCCTTCTTTGCTCGTGCTCTGTCTCTCTTGAAATAAATAAATTTTAAAAAATTTAAAGATACAGTCTCCAAGGCTCACCTCAGACCTATTGAATTTCTTGGTTTGAAGTTTGAATTTTCAGAAAACCATACAAGTGGTTCTGATGCTCACCCAGATCTGAGAAACATACTCTAGCGGTTTACTTCAAAGCTGATGTATCCAGATATAGAAAAAAATATAAGGAGTTTGTAAACATCACAATCTTCTGGATTATCTGTTCTCCAAAGTTTTGAGGGACCAGTTTTTTTTTTATATACTCTGCATTCCCTTGTCATATACTTTCTTGGAATCTAATAAAGATGTGAATGAAGAGAAATGTATGACTAATTCATTCACTAAACCATTTCCAGAACAAACAATATGATAGCCTAGAAATATATCAATTCTGTGGTTATCTCTGATCCCCAGTAAATTGATCCAAATCTCATTTTTTTGTCACCTGAGGGAAAAAATGTTGTATCTGATGTATAGCTGTGGAGCTTCATGGAATACAGTCATGTCCTGGAAAGGCTGAGAGTTGCTGGTGGTGATTCCTGAGTCCTGTACCTTCCTCAAGACATGACTGTAAGTCAAAGAGCTATTTATTGAGACAAAACAAGTCTCAATAAATTGAATATTGAAATCATATCAAACATCTTTTCTGAACCAAAGAATATGAAACTAGAAATCAATTGTAAGAAGAAAACTGGAAAAAACACAAACGTGTGGAAGTTAGACAACATGCTACTAAACAACCAATGAGTTAAGTCAAAGAGGAAATTAAAAAAAAATACCTTCAGACAAATGAAAAAGGAAACACAACAGTCCTAAATCTATAGAAAGCAGTGAAAGCAGTTTTAAAAGGAAAGTTTATAGCAATACAATCCTACCTCAAGACAAGAAAAATCTCAAACCTTATACCTAAAGGAAATAGAGAACAAACAAAGCCCAAAATTACTAGAAAAGAGTAAATAATAATAGAGCAAAAATAAATAAAATAGAAACAAAAAATGGGAAAAAAGTCAATGAAACTAAAAGCTAGTTCTTTGAAAAGGTAAACAGAATTGATAAATCATTAGCCAGACTCATCAAAAATAAATAAATAAGGCCTAAAGTAATAAAATTATAAGTAAAAGAGAAGTTACAACTGATGCCACAGAAATACAAAGGATCATGTACAATTGTATGCCAATGAATGGGACAACATAGAAGAAATGGATAAATTCCTAGAAAACTACAATCTTCCAATACCGAATAAAGAAGAAACAGAAAATCTGAATAGACCAACTCCTAGTAATGGGAAAAAAAGGCAATTGAATCAGTAATAAAAAGACTTTCAACAAATAAAACCCCAAGACTAGATGACTCACAGGTGAATTCTACCAAACATTTAAACAAGAGGAAATACATATTCTTCTCAAACTATTCAAAATATTGAACAGGAAGGAATGTTTCCAAGCTCATTCTTTGAGGCCAGCATTACCCTGATACCAAAACTAGAATAATACACCACAACATAAAGAAAATTAGATGTCAATATTCTGATGAATATAGCTGCAAAAATCCTCAACACAATATTGGAAAACCAAATTCAACAATACATTAAAATTATCATACACCATGATAAAGTGGGATTTGTTCCAGGGAATAGAGAATGGTTCAATATTCACAAATCAGGGCTTCTGGATGGCTCAGGTTGGTTAAGCATCTGACTCTTGATTTTGGCTCAGGTCATGGATCTCACAGTTCGTGAGTTCAAGACTCACATTGGGCTCCATGCTGATGGTGCAGAGTCTGCTTGGGAGTCTTTCTTACTTTCTCTCTACCCTCCCTCTCCCCAAGTAAATTTAAAATAAACAAAAAAAATCTCAAATCAATCAACCCATTAACAAAAATAAGGATAAAAATCATGATTACCTCAATAGATTCAGAAAAAGCATTTGATAAATTTCAACATCCATGTATGATTAAAACCTCAACAAAGTTAATAAAGAGTGAACATATCTAAACATAATAATGTCCATAAATGAGAAGCCCACAGCTAACATCATACTCAACAGTGAACAGCTGAAGGTTTTTCTCTAAGATTAGAAACAAAATAAGGATGTTCACATTTGACACTTTTATTAATAAAAGTAGATAGTACTAGAAATCTTAGGCGTAGCAAACGGAAAAGAATAAAAGGCATCCAAATTTGAAAAGAAAAGAAGTAAAACTCTATTTTCAGGCATGGTTCTATATATAGAAAATTCTAAAGACTGCACTAAGAAACTATTGGAATTAATACATGAATTCAGTAAAGTTTAATAATATAAAGTTAATATACAAACACCTGTTGCATTTCTGTACACTAATAATGAACTATCAGAAGAAGAAACTTAAAAAAATCTCATTTATAACTGCAACAAAAAGAATAAATTAGGGGTGTCTGGATGGCTCAGTCAGTTAAGTGTCTGACTGTTTACTCAGGTCATGATCTTTCAGCCAATGGGTTCAAGCCCCATGTCAGGTCCCATGCTCACAGCGTGGGGCCTGATTGGGATTCTCTCCCCCTCTCTCTCTGCCCCTTCCCTACTCATACGTTCTCTCTCTCAAAATAAATAAACTTTAAAAAGAATAAAGTTAGCCTAGAAATAAATTTAACCAACAGTGAAAGACCTGTGCTCTGAAATTATAAGATGTTGATGAAAGAAATAGAACATGACACAAATAAGTGGAAAGATATGTCATACTCAAAGATTATAAAAATTAATATGAAGATGGCCATACAAAACAATCTGCAAATTCAGTGCAATACCCTCCAAGATAACAAGGGCATTTTCCATAGAACTGGAACAAAATGCCTTAAAATTTGTATGAAACCACAAAAGACCCAGAATAACCAAAGCAATCTTGAGAAAGAAGAAAGCAGGAAGCATCATGTTTTCTGTTTTCAAACTATACTACAAAGCTGTAAAGCAGTATGATACTGGCACAGAAACAGACACTTAGATTAATGGAACAGAATACAGAGTTCAGAAATAAACCCACAATTTTATGGTCGATTAATCTATAACAAAAGAGTCAAGAATATGTAATGGGGGAAAAGACAGTCTCTCAATAAATGGTGTTGGGAAAACTGGACAACTAGATGCAAAAGATGAAACTGGACCACTTTCTTATACCATACATAAAAATAAACTCAAAATGTATCAAAGATGTAAATGTAATGCTGAAAACTATAAAACTCCCAGAAGACAACATACTCAGTAAGGTCTTAGACATCACACCTAGCAATATGTTTGGGGATCTGTCTCAGACAAGGGCAACAAAAGCAAAAACAAACAAATGGGACTACATCGAACTAAAAACCTTTTGCATAGTGAAAGAAACCATCAACAAATGAAAAGACAAGCTACTGAATGGGAGAAGATATTTGCAAATGATGTATTGAATAAAGTGTTAACAACCATAATATGTAAAATTCATACAACTCAATAGGAAAAAACAATTCAATTAAAAATATGGGCAAAAACCTGAACAGACATTTCTCCAAAGAAGACAGAGATAGCTGACAGACACATGAAAAGATGCTCAACTGACTAATCAGAAAAATGCAAATCAAAACCATAATGAGACATTACCCTATCTCAGGCAGAATGGCTAGGCAAAAATACAAGAAATAACAAGTATTGGTGAGGATGTGGAGGAAAAAAAATGTTTGTGCACTGTTGGATGGAATGCAAAATGGTTCTGCTACTATGGAAAACAGTATGGAGCTTCCTCCAAAAAAATAAAAAATATCAAAAACAGAACTACCATACAACTCAACAATTCCACTTCTAAGTATTTATCCAAAGAAAATGAAAATACTAATTCAAAAAGATATATTTACCCCTATGTTTATTGCAGTATTATTACAGTAGCCAAAATATGGAAGCAACCTAAGTAGCTACTGATAGAAAAATGGATAAGGAAGATGTGATATATATCTATAAATACACACATGTACACAAGCACAAAATTGAATATTAGTCACAAAGAAGAATAAAATTGATCATTTGCAACAAAAAGGATGGACATAAGGGGTATTAGGCTAAGTGAAATAAGTCAGAGAAAAATAAATACTGTGTGATTTTATTTGTGTGTGCAATCCAAAAAAACCACAAAAAACAAAACATAACAGAAACATAAATATGGAGAACAGTCTGTTGCTAGAGGGGAAAGAGGGATGGGAAAAATTGGTGAAGGGGATTAAAAGGTACAAACTTTTAGTTATACAATAAATAAGATATCGGAATTTAACGTACAGCATAGGGAATATGGTTAGTGATATTTTAACAATTTTGTATGGTGAAAGATGGTAGCTATGTATTGTTGTAGTGGTAACTTCGTGCTGTATATAAATGTTGAATCTCTATGCTGTGTGCCTGAAATTAACATAATATTGTGTTCAACCACAATAGAAACAAAAATAAATAAGGCAGTTGAGGGTAATTTATCTGGAATGCTTATGACCTCTATTTTCACAGGAAAAATGAAAGTGACTTATTCAGGAAAATCTCCTTCCACTAGACAAGGAAATTTAAAACTCCTGTTCATAAAAAAAAGGCACTATGCATGGAGTACTTGTAAACAAAAACTGAGAGAAATATAAATAAAGAATAAAGGGTAACCATCCTTAATAGATCAAGTTCCTGTTTTTAAGACTTCCAATACTATGTTGAAAAACAGTGGCGAGAGTGGACATCCCTGTCTTGTTCCTGACCTTAGGGGGGAAGTTCTCAGTTTTTCCCTATTGAGGGTGATATTAGCATTGGGTCTTTCACATATGGTTTTTATGATCTTCTATCCCTACTTTCTTGAGGGTTTTTATCAAGAAAGAACGTTGTGTTTTGTAAAATGCTTTCTCTGCATCTATTGAGAGTTTCATATGGCTCTTGTCCTTTCTTTTATTGATGTGATGAATCACATTGATTGTTTTGCGGATATTGAACCAGCCCTGCATCCCAGGTATAAATTCCACTTGGTCGTGGTGAATAATTTTTTTAATTTATCGTTGGATCCACTTGGCTAATATCTTGTTGAGTAGTTTTGCATCCATGTTCATTAGGGAAATTGGTCTATAGTTCTCCTTTTTAGTAGGATCTTTGTCTGGTTTTGGAATCAAGGTAATGCTGGCTTCATAGAAAGAGTTTGGAAGTTTTCCTTCCATTTTTATTTTTTGGAACAGCTTTTAAGAAAATAGGTGTCATCTCTTCCTTAAATATTTTGTGGAATTCCCCTGGAAAGCCATCTGGCCCTGGACTCTTGTTTTTTTGGGAGATTTTTGATTACCAATTCGATTTCTTTACTGGTTATGGGTCTGTTCAAATTTTCTATTTCTTGCTGTTTCAGTTTGGTAGTGTATATGTTTCTAGGAATTTGTCCATTTCTTCCAGATTGCCCATTTTATTGGCATATAATTGCTCATTATATTCTCTTATTATTGTTTGTATTTCTGCTGTGTTGCTTGTGATCTCTCCTCTTTCATTCTTGATTTTATTTATTTGTATCCTTTCCTTTTTCTTTTTGATCAAACTGGCTAGTGGTTTATAACTTTTGTTAATTATTTCAAAGAACCAGCTTCTGGTTTCATTGATCTGTTCTACTGTTTTTTTTGTTTTGTTTTGTTTTGATAGCATTAATTTCTGCTCTAATCATTATTATCTCCTGTCTTCTGATGGTTTTGGGTTTTCTTTGCTGTTCTTTTTTGAGCTCCTTAAGGTGTAAGGTTAGGTTGTATATCTGAGGTCTTTCTTCCTTCTTTAGGAAGGCCTGGATTGCTATATACTTTCCTCTTATTACACACTTTACTGGGTCCCAGAGGTTTTGGATTGTGGTGTTATCATTTTCAGTGGCTTCCATGTACTTTTTAACTTCCTCTTTAACTTCTTGGTTAGCCCATTTGTTCTTCAGTAGGATGTTTTTTCAGTCCCCAAGCATTTGTTACCTTCCCAAATTTTTTCTTCTGGTTGATTTTGAGTTTCATAGCATTGTGGTCTGAAAATATGCATGGTATGATCTCAATCTTTCTGTACTTGCTGACCACTGATTTGTGTCCCAGTATGTGGTCTATTCTGGAGAATGTTCCACATGCACTGGAGAAGAATGTATGTTCTGCTGCTTTAGGATGAAATGTTCTGAATATATCTGTTAAGTCCATCTGGTGGGTCATTCAAAGCCATTGTTTCCTTGTTGGTATTCTGATTACATGATGTGTCCAGTGTTGTAAGTGGGGTGTTGAAGTTCCCTATTATTATGGTATTATTATCAATGAGTTTCATTAGCATGATAGATGGTTCTCCATCCCCTTGCTTTCAATCTGAAGGTGTCTTTAGGTCTAAAGTGGGTCTCTTGTAAACAGCATATAGATGGACCTTGTTTTCTTATACATTCTGTTACCCTGTCTTTTGATTGGAGCACTTAGTCCATTGATGTTTAGAGTGAGTACTGAAAGATATGAATTTATTGCCATGATATTACTTGTAGAGTTGGACTTTCTGGTGGTGTTCTCTGTTCCTTTCTAGTCTTTGTTTTTGGTATGTATGTATGTATGTATTTTCATCTTTTCTCCCCTCAGAGATTCCCCCTTAAAATTTCTTGCAGGGCTAGTTTACTGGTCACAAACTCCTTTAATTTTTGTTTGTCTGGGAAATTTTTAATCTCTCCTCTTTGGATGACAGTCTTGCTGGAAAAAAGAATTCTTGGCTGCATATTCTTCTGATTCAGCACATTGAATATATCCTGTCACTCCTTTCTGGCCTGCCAAATTTTTGTGGATAGGTCTGCTGCAAACCTGATCTCTTCCCTTGTAGGTTAAGGACTTTTTTTTCCTTTGCTTCTTTCCTTGCCCGAGTATTTTGAATTTGACTGTGATATGCCTTGTTGATGGTCACTTTTTGTTGAATCTGATGGGAGTCCTCTGTGCTTCCTGGATTTTGATGTCTGTGTCTTTTCCAGGTTAGGAAAGTTTTCTGCTGTTTTGCTCACATAACCCTTCTACCCCTTTTTCTCTCTTTTCATCTTCTGTAACCCCTATCATTCTGATGTTCCTTTTTAATGAGTCACTGATTTGTTTAATTGTTAAATCGTGCTCTTTTCCCTTAGTCTCCCTCTTTTTTTATGCCTCATTATTCTCCATAATTTTGTCCTCTATATGGCTGATTCACTGCTCTGCCTCATCCATCCTTGCCACCATGGCAGCCATTCGAGATTGAAGCTCAGTTATAGCATTTTTTATTTCATTCTGAATATTTTTCTTCTTATCTCTGCAGGTAGGGATTCTAATGTATTTTTGACTCCAGCTAGTATTCTTATTATCATGATTCTAAATTCTGGTTCTCGCATCTTGCTTGTATCCGTGTTAGTTAAGTCCCTGGCTGTCATTTCTTTCTGCTCATTCTTTTGGGGCGAATTCCTTCATTTCATCATTTTGAAGGGAGAAAAGGAATTAATGAGGTAAAAAAATACATAGAAAAAAATTAAAATTAAAAAATTAAAATTAAAAACAACAAACACAAAAAAAAAATAAAATAAATGATGCTTAGCTAGATCCTTAGGTGTGTTTTGTTCTGGGTGTTGAAAGGGGCATGACAGATTAGAGAAAAAAAGGGAAAGAAAAGAAAAAAAGAAAAAAGGAAATCATTTGAAAATTTGAAAAAAAAATGAATACACTGAATTAGAATAAAATGAAACGATGGAAGTAAAATAGAATTTGAAAAAATTATGCAAAAGTAAAAAATATAGTAGGGAAAAAATTAAAGAAAGATATTTTTAATAAAAATTAAAAATAAAAATAATTTTTTTCTTTCTGTATTCAAGAAAAAGAAAATAAATGAAAAGGAGATCAAAAAGGAAAAAGAAAAAAAGGAAATTGAATAGATGGACTAGTGAACAGACTAAAATACGATTGATATTACTTTTTTTTCCCCTAAAAGTCAAACTATGAAACACTTTATCATCTGTAAATTAAGCAGGCAGACAGAATTTTGTTCTGGAAGAGCAAGGTTGACCCAGTTGGGCGGGGCTTAGTGTAATGGCTCCGTTCTCCACTAGATGGCTATGCTTTGCTTACTGGGATGAATTGTTGTGGTGCTTGTAGGTGTGTATGCACATGCACGGGAGCCGTGAAAATGGCATCACCCAACTACTCAGTCTCTAGCATCAGAACTCTATTCTCCTTGATCAACAGTTGTGCACCCATCATTTGTCTTCAGTTTCCATCCACTCTCTGCTTCTACACTGTCCATGACCAAGCCCCAGGCAGCACCTCCCTCTGAGTTTTATCTCAGATGTGGCTGTGTCTCCCACCCCCTTACTTCTGAAGGACTGAGGCTCTGACCTGCTCTGCCCCTCTGCAGGAGGGCCTCACTGAGCAATGGCTGGGTGCCAGCTGCATCCAGGAACTTTTGCAGGACAGTGCTGCTGATGCCCAGAGACTGAAGCTGGGTGCCAGCCCACCCCAGAAAAAGTTCATGCAATTCGGCAGCAGCAGCAGCACTTCAGGGATTATGTTAAATAACAGCATGCATCTGGCACCAGGCTTCACCCCCAACCTTGTTCCAGCACCAGCGAATATGACTGTTCTCCTGGGTCTGCTGGGACCTTTGCCTTTGGGTTAGCTGCACAGCCTCTACTAGATGTCCTCCCAGCAGGGGAACTGCCTCTCCCTATGTGGCCTAAAAACCCCAGACTTCACTCTGCTCCTGGGGATTCACCTTTCCCACCAGAGCACTGCCAGTTATCAAGCTATGGCTTTTCAGACTCTGCTCTCCCTGTTTATAGAGTCTTAATGGAATTTAAACCCTCTCCTTTCTTCTTTCTCCCTTTTTAGTTTAGTCTCTGTGGCTGTTTCCACTTTTCCACTTTCTCTCCAGCTTCTTTGAGGGTGGTGCTTTTCCTGTATTCTCCCCCCAGTCTCCGTCCTCTCTCTGGACACAAAGCCTTTCACAGCTTCTCTCTCTCCCCCAGTTCACCTCTCTGTGCTGTGTACCTGCTGAATTCTGTGGTTCAGGTTGTGTAGCTTGTTGTGTTAATCCTCAAATCAGTTTTCTATGTGTGCAGGATGGTTTGGTGTTGACCTGGGTGTATTTCATGGATGCAAGACACAAAAAAACTTCCATGCTGTTCTGCCATCTCAGCTTCTCCTTCAGGTCTCTGTTTAATGTCATCTAGTCAGAAATACCTCCCATGCCCACTGCATATAAAACATTAGGCACCCCAAGATACTGTCTATCTTACATTCCCTACTTAATTTTGACATAGAATTATAAACACCCAACACATGTGTTTCTTACTTTTAATTTTCTGTTTCCCTGGCATAGAATATAAATACCATGGAATGGGGAACTTGTTTGGTTTTTTACCGCTCTATCCCCATCTATGAATTACCCTAATAAAAGCACCTAGAAAAGGACTTGTATATTGTAAGTTACTTCAAAAGGAATTATTGATTTAATGTATAAAATGTATCTAACAAATAATTAAGGCAAGTAATATTAAAAGGACAGTGTGATATATTTTCCTTGCTATATTGGCAATTTTTTAAAAGATTAATTACCAACTAAAGTTGGTAAGGATATGGTCAAGCAGGTACACCAGATAATGCCAACTTATGCTCCAAAAAAACCCCACCAATTATCAATCCTTTCATTGAATATATTAAAATTCCCCATACCTTTCAATATAGCAATTAAGCAAGCACAGATTTTTTTGATTGTGTAATAGTAACAGAAAAAACTTAGAAATAAACTATGCACCAATGAGACAGTGGGTAAATTATTACATCCATGTGATGGTACACCTTACAGTTGTTAAAATAATGCAGTAAATCTGTATTAAAAATAATAGAAACTTCTCTGAGAAATGTATATGCAACAAGAAATGCAGAAGAATGATTCTGTTTATGAATAAATATGTTTTTACATTTCTCTGTATTCTCAAAAACAATCAGAAATTATATACACTAAATCATTTACAGCACTTGGGGGAAAGAGGATTTTAGCAGGGTTGGGTGTGGGGTGAGAACATTACTTGAAGTTTTTTTTTATATACTTTTTTATTTTTGATACACTTAGAATGTATGCATTGATTACTTATTTGAGAGATGAGATAAGAGCGAAATAAAATTAAACAGGTTAGTATAAAATCTTGAGCTACTGAATAATACCTTTATGGGTTTTTTAATTTATTTTTTTAAATTCTAGTATAATAACAAATAACCAAAATAACCAAATAACCAAAAATAATAAAATCCATAGTAATAGTGGTGCCTGGGCTGCTCAGTCAGTTGAGTTTCTGACTCTTGATTTTGGCTCAGATCATGATCTCACGGTTTTTGGGTTCACGCCCTGCATCAGACTCTGCTCAGTTGGAGTCTCTTTAAGATTCTCTCACTCCCTTTCCCTCTGCCCTTCCTCTGCTCATGCATAAGAGTTCTTTATCTCTTTCTCTGAAAAAAAAATACATTGAAATAAACTTAAGCAAGGAAGTAAAAGATCTGTATACTGAAACTATAAAAACACTGATGAAAAAAAATTAAAGATAACACAAACAGAAAGATATCTATTGTATACTCATGGATTGGAAGAACCAGTATTGTTAAAATGTCTATACTACTCAATGCAATACATATCAAAATACCAAAAACACCTTTTTACAGAACTGGAACAAATAATTCTAAAATTTTTGTGGAACCACAAAAGACCCCAAATAGCCAAAGCAATCTTGTAAAAGAAGAATAAAACTGGAGGTATCATACTCTCAAATTTTAAGCTATACTACAAAGGCATAGTAATCAAAACAGTATGATACTGGCACAAAAATAGAAACATAGATAAATGGAATAGAACAGAGAGCTCCAAATAAACCCACACTTTCTATGACAAAGGAGGCAAGAATATGCAGTGGGAAAATGACAGTCTTTTAAACAAATGATGCTGGGAAAATTAGACAGATACATGCAAAATAAGGAAACTGGATCTTCACTAGACACAAAAATAAATTCAGAATAGATTAATGTATTGATACAAATAGAAAAAATAGGCAGTAATCTCTTTACATCAGTCATAGAAACAGTTTTCCAGACATGTCTCCTAAGGCAAGGAAAACAAAAACAGAAGTAAACTATGGGGACTACAGCAAAATAAAAAGCTTTTTCAAAGTGAAGGCAACCATCAACAAAACAACAGGACAACCTACTGAAAAAGAGAAGATATTTGCAAGCAACATATCCAATAAGGGGTTAATATGCAAAATATATAAAGAATGTATACAACCCAACACCCAAAACCAAATAATCTGGTTAAAAAATGGGCAGAGGATCTGAATAGACATTTTTCCAAAGAAGTTATACAGATGGCTAACAGCAACAAAAAAAATGCTTATCACTAATCATCAGGAAAATGCAAATCAAAACCACAATGATATGTCACCTCACACCTGTCAGAATGGCTAAAATAAAAACTCAAGAAATTATAAGTTTGGGCAAGGATGCAGAGAAAATGGAACCTTGTACACCTTTGGTGAGAATGCAAATTGATGCAGCCACTGTGGAAAATAGTATGGATGTATCTTATATAGTTTTTATCACCACAACTTCACATTATGGGACCAAAAAATGAGACTGCCAGTTTTTCTGCATCAAAGAAGGGTTACAAGATACAGTCACTTACTAATAACTAAAGGAAACTGCCTCTCTTCACTTTGATGTTCTGTGAGACATTTATGGCCATTCACAGGAATTGCTGGGTCACTATGCTCTCCTCTTTCCTGTGAACTACCCTGATCCTTGGTCCCTTGAGCATCTCAGCAAGTCAGATTTTAATAACAAAGGAATTTATTTCTTGCCGGAGAAAAGATTCTCCAAGATAATTCTAGTCATGTGAGGATAGTATGAGTAGATTTTTGGGAATAGTCTGGGAAAGCAATCTCTTTTGAAAGAGTTCTAGTTAGATAGTATCTGGAAAGAAAGTATCTGGAAAGTATCAGGATAAATATATATTTACTATTTATTACAGACCCAGCAGAGTCTCAAGGTATGTACTTTTAGAAGACATGATTTTCACAAGTTTGCCAGCTTGTAAATTCCTATAATGGGGTGAGTGACCAATCATTCCCATCTCTCTGGGACTTAGGCATGTCCTGGGATGTGAGACTTTTAGTGATAAACCAAGAAAGTCTCCAGCAAATTGGAACAAGTTTGTTACCCTACAAGGTGTGGAACAAAACTAATTGATTCAACAATTAATTCAACAAGTATTTAATAAATGCCTAGTACCTGCTGTGCAGTGCGTTAGACAAGGATGACAACAGTAAACAAAACGTACACCTATACAGTTTCTGCCTTTATAGAGTTTAAAGACTTTAGGGGCGCCTGGGTGGCGCAGTCGGTTAAGCGTCCGACTTCAGCCAGGTCACGATCTCACGGTCCATGAGTTCGAGCCCCGCGTCAGGCTCTGGGCTGATGGCTCAGAGCCTGGAGCCTGTTTCCGATTCTGTGTCTCCCTCTCTCTCTCTGTCCCTCCCCCGTTCATGCTCTGTCTCTCTCTGTCCCAAAAATAAATAAAAACGTGGAAAAAAAAATTTAAAAAAAAAAAAAAATAAAAAATAAAGACTTTAAAAAAAAAGTACTAATTATGTGGCATACTAATTATGCCACACTGATTTTCCCATTCACAAACTTAGTTTGGTTAAGTGCTATTGTCACTCAGGGAGAAAGATATACAGCATCTGTGGAAGACTTTTATGGAAGAGAAGGGCTTCAGCAGATTCTCAGAGATTGCTGTTTCCATGAGCTCAGGTTCTTGCATATAGTCAATCCTCAACAGATGTTTGTTGAATTAAATTGACACAAATTTCTGAGCCAACTTTCTATTCATGGATTGGAACCAAAGATGAGGAGGAAGCCATATGGATTGTAGTTTGGTTTCTGTTTCAGGCAGACACTCAAGTGTTGCTGTAGTTACATGCTCTGAAGTTTTTTCCTCTGACTCTCCAATTCAGGAAATGAAATTTTACTTGTTCATTTACTTAGAGATGAACTCCAGATTACTCTGGAGAATTGACCTGATTCAAAATAATTTACATTCAAGCCTGAAGCTATTAGTATATTTAATATTTATGTACAGTAATCATGGCTACCTCTTTTTGGAATGAAAGAATCTGTGCAAACTGGTTAACAACCAAAATGATGTGGGAGAACAGAGCATGTCAGGTTGGAATCCTTCCTGGATATTTTTCACCAAGCTGTGAGGGTCTAATGTTTCACTCTTTGTTCCCTGTACCAATAATGCCAAGTGGACAGAATGTTGATATCATTAGTTAGGATCAGTATTGCAGTGTGATGTAAGAAGCACAGTGTTGAGAGTTGGGGGCCTGGATGCTACCCAGACTTTGTCATGAACTGGCTGTGTGAGTTGGGAGAGGTGACTTAACATCTCTTAGTTTTCCTCATTTCTAAAATGGGGAAGTTTAGGAGCACCTGAGTGGCTCAGTTGGTTAAACATCTGACATCAGCTCAGGTTTTGATCTCACAGTTCATGGGATCGAGCCCCGTGTCAGGCTCTGTGCTGACAGCTTGGAACTTAGAGCCTGCTTCAAATTCTGTATCTCCCTCTCTCTGCTCCTTCACCACTCATGCTCGTGCCTCTCTCCGTCTTTCAAAAACTAAGTAAATATCTAAATCAATTTATAAAAATTAAAATGAGGAAGTTTAACAAGGCCATTTAAAAGGAGAGTTCTAGCAGTAACAGTCCAGAATTTAACCCTTTTTTTTTTACTCTGTACAGCTTCTCATTATCATTTTGTCATTAAAATGCCAAGCTTTCATATGAGGACTTTAAGAGACAAAACAGATGAACATAAGGGAAGGGAAACAAAAATAATATAAAAACAGGGAGGGGGACAAAACAGAAGAGACTCATAAATATGGAGAACAAACAGAGGGTTACTGGAGGGGTTGGGGGAGGGGGAGGTGGACTAATGGGTAAGGGGCACTAAGAAATCTACTCCTGAAATCATTGTTGCATTATATGCTAACTGATTTGGATGTAAATTTTACAAAATAAAAAATAAAATTAAAAAAATACCAAGCCTTCTCAAATTTAATTGATTTCATCACATAGTACAGCATAATTTGTGATACTTCTAAATGACAGTTACTTCTAAATGACACATATGGAAGTACTTTAATCTTATCAGTGATGTGCCCCCCCCCCCTTACACTACAGGCAGTGAAGCAGGGAAGGAAGAAGAATCAAGATAAGAATGCTTGATCCTAAAAGACAGTCCTTAAGAAGCTATATAAACTGTATTTCAGGGAGCATCTGGCTGAGAGTCAATAAAGCATGAGACTCTTCATCTCAGGGTTGTAAATTCAAGCCCCATCTCAGGTGTAGAGATTATTTAAAAATAAAATCTTAAAAAAATAAACTGTACATCAGAATAGTCCATTGATGTGAAGGAAAGACAAAAAATTTTCCACAATACTTTACATTCACTAAAGGTATATTCTATAGGGCATTGACACCAAGTTTTTATGGCTTAGACACGTGAACATTACATGGCATCCCAACGAAGGTAGGAAATGAGTGGTAAATTTCTCCTGCACCAGCATGAGACAAGGTGCTTTCAGGTTTCTGTAGAGCCCATAAAGAAATGATCCAGCCTCTGGACCAAGGAATAAGAGGGCACTTGAGGAATGAAATGATACTTAAGAGGTTTCTGATTCATCTTTTTTTTTCTAGTACCTAGATGGGGCATGTTCACTTTAATATTACCAATATTATGAGATGGAATGAGACTATCTAATCTATCCATTAAAATCATATATATAATGTCAACATGAAATCAGAGATCTGGGTTTGATTAAGATTCACTAGTTACTAGTGTTTTTGACCATGGATAAGTCATTTAGATCTATAAAAGTGTCATGGAAAGATACAGGAGAAACCTTTGGATTTGTGTGTCTCACTTCCTCCCCATGAAAAACTACTATAGTAACTATAAGTTCCTCATTCTGTAAAAAAAGAAAGAAAGAGAGAGAGAGAAGTAGAAGAGAAAGGAAAAGAAAAGAAAAGAAAAGAAAAATTCAAAGATCTGCTTCACTATAAATCTGTTGGAGAAGAATGAAAATAAGTCTGTGTGTACTTGAGTGTTTTATAGACTGGAGTATAAGTTGTCATATAATACTGACAACCAGAAGATTCCAGCAATCACAAGCAGTGTGCAGCATGAAGTAACAGAAACATGGAAGTGTAGGAGGTACCTAACAGGTCATTCATATATAATAGATTATTTTTAGATACTTTTGATATATCAAAGACTTCAAGAAATTGGGGTCTTGTGTTGTTGGGTGGGGGCAACAGCCATGAAATTTGGCTTAGAGCCTAGTAAAAACTGGAAAACGGACCTTAAGTTCAAGAACACACAACAGATGAAAGTTTCCTCACACATATTAAGCCATGCAACTTCCTTTCTTTTCTTCTCTTCCTCCTACTACACATGCCATAATAAAAATATTTATATAGACAAGGAGCTAAGACTGTGGCCAAGTTTGCTATTGCAGATACCTAATGGTCTGATAGCAGTATTTTTAGTATTATTTGAAAGAGCTAAGTGGTCAAATGTGTTTCCAAATTTCTCTCATACTTCCTATCACATCATGTAGCTATCTGTCCTATCCTGATACATTCATGAGGCTCTTTTACTAATCATACATAAAGTGAGGATCTAGAAATTGCAACTCAAGTTCTGACTTCTCCAAAAACACCTTTATCTGACCTTAAAAATAACTTGTTTATTATCACCCTCAGGCTGCTCTGATGCTATTAAATTCAACTGTATATAGGGGAGCACCCAAAATAATAGTTGTTTAAGAAAGAAGTTATTTTTATTCTCATGTAGAAGAAGTCCTAAGATAGGCAGCCTAGGGCATAGGGTAACTCTGTAGTCATCAGAGACCCATACTCCTTTTATCTATGTGCCTTGCACTATGGTTATATTTTATATAAAGCAGGTTTAAATATATTCCTTGTTAGTGTCTTAATAGACTGAAAAAATACAACCATAAAAACCAGGCTTTCTGCACAGTAATTATTTCATTACAGAATTTATGTGAAATCTTTCATGCCAACAATAATTTCTTACAAAATTCTTTCCACTGAAGTTGTACAAATAAACAGCTTCTACCTTGAACTCCAACGTAAAGCAGAACTTATTTTCTGCTGATGGCAAGCTTTACCTTATGTGTACAATAAATGTATTGTGAATTAAAAAAAATTAAATGTGTGAATAAATATGGATCATGAAATCTAGACATCACCTTGAAAGGATATCAAAATTTTGTGTAACAATGTTTTACTTTTAATTAAATAATTAATTTTAAGTTACTTTTATATTTTTTTTTATTTTGAAAAGTATTTACTTATTTTGAATTAATTAATTGCAGAATAAAAATTAGCTACAAGTTGTAGCCTAAATAGAAATGGCTAGAACAAATACAATGCATGAATGGATTTCCTTTCATTATTCACAAAGCAAGTGGAAATCCAGAAAACTTCAAAATTAATTATTTTTTAAAGAGGGTAACAGCAGTTACTGGCACATTATAATTAGTAAATGCATTTATTTATTTATAATTTTTATGTTTATTTATTTTTGAGAGAGAGAGACAGCATGAGCTGGGGAGGGGCAGAGAGGAAGACATAGAATCCAAAGCATGCTCCAGGCTTTGAGCTGTTAGCACATAGCTAGATACAGGGCTCAAACTCATGAACCACGAGATCATGACTTAAGCTGAAGTTGGATGCTTAACTGACTGAGCCACCCAAGAATCCCACAACTAGTAATTTTATAATACAATAATCCTGACATGCATTTTCTGAGTGAACCCAAATGATCACTTTTAAAAACAAGGAAAATTTTTCTACAAGCATTATGTAAGAATATTTATGCTGACAAGTGAGTGTAAAAAAGTTGATCTTGACAGCTTCGAAGAACATGATGGAGTTAGAAGATCCTGAGCTCACCTCAACCCATGAACAAACTGAGACACATCAGTGCAACTAACTCAGAAAACAACACAAAGATTGGCAGAACAGACTTTCCAAGTTAATCATAGAGAGGAGGCCACATCAAAAAAGGTAGGAGAGGTGGAAACACAGCTTGGAACAAAATCCCTGAATCCACACCAGGCATACTAGGCAGGGGGACCCATGCCAGGAAGGTGAATTTCCAAAATATTTGGCTTTGAAAACCAGTAGGGCTTAACTCCTTGAGTTTTTACAGTGAGCAGGGATTAACTCTGAACACTCTAAAATGCAGTGGGCTGAAAATGGTGGCGTTAGGAGGACACTGGGCTCACCGCATCCTGCTGATCACTTAGATTCCACACACATCTGCCTAATCTACCCTGATAACGACCAGAAGACTACCAGAATGGACGCTCTGGAGCCAAGCATAGATGAGAGGCCCATGGAAGAGGGTAGGAAGGGTGGAAAGGCAGTGCGTGCTACACGGACTGGCATGAGGGAGGCAGGGCAGTGGAGGGGCAGCCAGCCCACCTGGCAAGGCAGAGCCCCCGAGTCTGGCTTGCAAAAGTGGAGGGGCCAGATGGAGTGTGTTCTGACACCCAGCGGGATTTAACATCTGGAATGTTATAAGTCAAAAGCTCTACTCGCAGAGTGAAAGGGAGAGTTGTTGAGCCCCAGAGGACAGAGCTCAGCTTGGTGGTGAACAAAGGCACTGGGAAGCACCTTCTCCCTCGCCCATCCCCCAGCCAAAATCCCAAAGGGAACCAGTTCCCGTCATGGGACTTTCTTGCACCGCACAAACACCCAACACTGTGCTTCTGTAGATCCATCCCTCCGACTGCTCTGCCTCCCTCCCGGTGGTGTGAGGCCCCTCCCAAAGTGGATCACTGAAGGCAAAGCTAGCTGAGACTACTACTCCTGCCATGGTTCACCTTGCGGATCCACCCCGGCCAACGCCAGATCCCATCAAAGCAGAACCACAAGACTGGCAGTGTGCAAGGAGCCCAGACAGAGGCCACACCACTCCACAGTGAGTCTGCCCCTGGGAGAGGGGAAGATAAGGTACACACCAGTCCGACTGTAGCCCCAGTGGTGGGCTGGGGACAGACATCAGGTCTGACAGCGGCAACGCCCACCAACACAAGTTACTCCAGACAGCACAGAGGAATTGCCCTGCAGTTCTGCACCACTCCAGAGACTATCCAAAATGATAAAATGGAAAAATTCTCAAAACAAACTCCAGGAAGCAGCTACAGCTAACAAATTGATCAAAAACGATTTAAGCAACATAACAGATCATGAATTTAGAAAAGTAGTCATAAATTTAATCTCTGGGCTTGAAAAAAAGCATACAGGACAGCAGAGAATGTATTGCTACAGAGATCAAGGGACTAAAAAATAGTCATGAGGAGCTAAAAAATGGAATAAATGAGGTGCAAAATAAAATGGAAGCTACCACAGCTCGGATTGAAGAGGCAGAGGAGAGAATAGATGAATCAGAAGATAAAATTATGGAAAAAGAGGACTAAGAAAAAGAGATATAAAAAATTCAGAAGTACGAGGCGAGAATTAGAAAACTAAGTGATGTAATCAAGCGCAACAATATCCTTATAATAGGAATCCAGAAGAGGAAGAGAGAGAGAAAGGGGCTGAGGTGTACGTGAACAAATCATAGCTGAGAAAGCCCCTGAACTGGGGAAGGAAAAAGGCATTGAAATCCAAGAGGTACAGAGAACTCCCTTCAGACTTAACTTGAATCGATCTTCTGCATGATATATCATAGTGAAACTGGCAAAATACAAGGATAAAGAGAGAATTCTGAAATCAGGTAAGGATAAACATGCTCTAACATATACAGGGAGAACAAAAAGACTTGTGACGGATCTGTCTACTGAAACTTGGCAGGCAAGAAATGAATGGCAGGAAATCTTCAATGTGATGCACAGAAAAAATATGCAGCCGAGAATGCTTTATCCAGCAAGTCTGTCATTTAGAATAGGAGAGATAAAGGTCTTCCCAAACAAACAAAAACTGAAGGAATTTATCACCCACCACTAAACCAGCCCTACAAGAGATCCTAAAGGGGATTCTGTGAGACAAAGTACCAGTGACATCACAGAAAGCATGAAATCTACACACATCACAATGACCCTAAACCCATATCTTTCAATAATAACACTGAATGAGAACGGACTAAATGCTCCAACCAAAGGACATAGGGTATCAAAATGGATAAAAAAAACAAGATCCATCTATTTGCTATATACAAGAGACTGATTTTAGACACTACTGAAACTCAAAAAAAGCTGGAGTAGCCATACTTATCAGACAAACTACAACTCAGATTAAAGGCTGTAACAAGAATGGAGAAGGGCATTATATAATCATTACAGGGTCTAACATCAGGAAGAGCTAACAATTATAAATGTCTATGTGCCAAATACGGGAGCCCCAAATATATAAAGCAATTAATCACAAACATAAGCAACCTTATTGATAAGAATGTTGTAATTGCAGGGGACTTTAATACTCCACTTAAAACATTGGATAGATCATCTAGACACAGGATCAATAAACAAGGGCCCTGAATGATACATTGGATCAGATGGACTTGACAGATATATTTAGAACTCTGCATCCCAAAGCAACAGAATATACTTTCTTCTTGAGTGCACATGGAACCTTCTCCAAGATAGATCACATGCTGGGTCACAAAAGTACACATAAGTATACTTCATAAGTATACAAGAATTGAGATCATACCATGCATACTTTCAGACCACAATGCTATGAAGCTTGAAATCAACCACAGGAAAAAGGATGAAAACCTCCAAAAGCATGGAGGTTAAAAAACACCTTACTAAAGAATGAATGGGTCAACCAGGCAATTAGAGAAGAAATTTAAAAATATATATGGAAATAAATGAAAATGAAAATACAACAATCAAAACGCTTTCAGATGCAGTGAAGACAGTGCTGAAAGGAAAACACATTGCAATCCAGGCCTATCTCAAGAAACAAGAAAAATCCCAAATACAAAATCTAACAGTACACCTAAAGGAACTAGAAGCAGAACAGCAAAGACACCCCAAACCCAGAAGAAGAGAAATAATAAATATCAGAGCAGAAATAAACAATATAGAATCCAAAGAAAAAAAACAGTAGAGCAGATCAATGAAAGCAAGAGTCGGTTTTCTGAAACAATAAACAAAATTGATAAACCTCTAGCCAGGCTTCTCACAAAGAAAAGGGAGATGGCCCAAATAGGTAAAATCATGAATGAAAATGGAATTATTAAAACCAATCCCTCAGAAATATAACCAATTATCAGGGAACACTATGAAAAATTATATGCCAACAAGTTGGACAACCTGGAAGAAATGAACAAATTCCTAAACACCCACACACTTCCAAAACTCAAACAGGAAGAAATAGAAAGCTTGACAGACCCATAATCAGCAAAAAAATGGAATCAGTTATCAAAAATCTCCCAACAAATAAGAGTCCAGGACCAGATGGCTTCCCAGGGGAATCCTACCAGACATTTAAAGGAGAGTTAATACCTATCCTTCTCAAGCTGTTCCAAGAAATAGAAAGGGCATTCTATGAAGCCAGCATCATGGTGATTCCTAAACCAGACAGAGAGCCAGTAAAAAAAGAGAACTACAGGCCAATATCCCTGATGAATATGGATGCAAAAATTCTCAATAAGATACTAGCAAATCGAATTCAACAGCATATAAAAAGAATTATTCACCATGATCAAGTGGGATTCAGTCCTGTGATGCAGGGCTGGTTCAACATTCGAAAATCAATCAATGTGATACATCACATTAATAAAAGAAAAGAACCATATGATCCTGTCAATCAATGCAGAAAAAGAGTTTGACAAAATTCAGCAACGTTTCTTAGTAAAAACCCTCGAGAAAGTCAGGATCGAAGGAACATACTTCAACATCATAAAAGCCATTTATGAAAAGCACACAGCTAATATCATCCTCAATGGGGAAAAACTGACAGCTTTCTCCCTGAGATCAGGAACACGACAGGGATGTCCACTCTCACTGCTGTTGTTTAACATAGTGTTGGAAGTGCTAGCATCAGCAATCAGACAACAAAAGGAAATCAAAGGCATCAAAATTGGCAAAGATGAAGTTAAGCTTTCACTTTTTGCAGATGACATGATATTATACATGGAAAACCCTACAGACTCCACCAAAAGTCTGCTAGAAGTGATACATGAATTCAGCAAAGTCGCAGGATACAAAATCAATGTACAGAAATCAGTTGCATTCTTATACATTAATAATGAAGCAACAGAAAGACAAATAAAGAAACTGATCCCATTCACAATTGCACCAAGAAGCATAAAATACCTAGGAATAAACTTAACCAAAGATGTAAAAGAGGTGTATGCTGAAAACTATAGAAAGCCTACGAAGGAAATTGAAGAAGACACAAATAAATGGGAAAACATTCCGTGCTCATGGGTTGGTAGAATAAATATTGTTAAAATGTCAATATTACCCAAAGCTATCTACACATTCAATGCAATCCGAATCAAAATTGCACCAGCATTCTTCTCAAAACTAGAACAAGCAATCCTAAAATTTGTATGGAACCACAAAAGGCCCCGAATAGCCAAAGTAATTTTGAAGAAGACCAAAGCAGGAGACATCACAATTCCAGACTTTAGCCTCTACTACAAATCTGTAATCATCAAGACAGCATGGTATTGGCAAAAAAAACAGACTCATAGACCCATGAAATAGAATAGAAACCCCAGAACTAGACCCACAAAAGTATGGCCAAGTAATCTTTGACAAAGCAGGAAAGAATATCCACTGTAATAAAGACAGTCTCTTTAACAAATGGTGCTGGGAGAACTGGACAGCAACATGCAGAAGGATGAAACTAGACCACTCTCTCACACCATAAACAAAAACAAACTCAAAATGGATGAAGGACCTGAATGTGAGACAGGAAACCATCAAAACCCTAGAGGAGACAGCAGGAAAATACCTCTCTGACCTCAGCTGCAGCAATTTCTTACTTGACACATCCCCAAAGGCAAGGGAATTAAAAGGAAAAATGAACTATTGGGACCTCATGAAGATAAAAAGCTTCTGCACATCAAAGAAAACAATCAATAAAACTAAAAGGCAACCAACGGGATGGGAAAAGATATTTGCAAATGACATATCGGACAAAGGGCTAGTCTCCAAAATCCATAAAGAGCTCACCAAACTCCACACCCGAGAAACAAACAATCCAGTCAAGAAATGGGCAGAAAACATGAATAGACACTTCTCTAAAGAAGACATCCAAATGGCCAACAGGCACATGAAAAGATGCTCAACATCGCCCCTCATCAGGGAAATACAAATCAAAACCACACTCAGATATCACCTCACGCCAGTAAGAATGGCTAAAATGAACAAATCAAGAGACTATAGATGATGGAGAGGATGTGGAGAAATGGGAACACTCTTGCACAGTTGGTGGAATGCAAACTGGTGCAGCCGCTCTGCAAAACACTGTGAAGGTTCCTCAAAAAATTAAAAATAGACATACTCTATGACCCAGCAGTAGCACTGCTAGGAATTTACCCAAGGGATACAGGAGTACTGATGCATAGGGGCACTTGTACCCCAAAGTTTATAGCAGCACTCTCAACAATAGCTAAATTATGGAAAGAGACTAAATGTTCGTCAACTAATGAATGGATAAAGAAATTATGGTTTATATGCACAATGGAATACTACGTGGCAGTGAGAAAGAATGAAATGTGGCCTTTTGTAGCAACATGGATGGAACTGGAGAATGTTACGCTAGATGAAATAAGTCATATAGAGAAGGACAAACTCCATATGTTTTCACTCCTATGTGGATCCTGAGAAACTTAACAGAAAACATGGGGGAGGGCAAGAAAAAAAATGGTTAGAGAGGGAGGGAGCCAAACATAAGAGACTCCTAAAAACTGAGAACAAGCTAAGGGTTTATGGGGAGTGGGAGGGAGGGCTGGGTGTGTAATGGTATTGAGGGCACCTGTTGGGATGAGCACTGGGTGCTGTATGGAAAGCAATTTGACAATAAATTTCATAATAAAAATAAATAAATAAATAAATAAATAAATAAATAAATAAAATAAAATAAAACAAAATTCAGTGGGCTTAGCTCTGGGAGAACCAGAAGGCAATGGCAAACTGAGTTCCTGCCCTTAAAGAGATGACAAAACAAAGAATTCTGCTGAGATACAGCACAGAAGCAGCAGTTTGAAAAGTGCCTGGGCTATCCGTATAGATTTATTTAACTTCAGCACCTGTGCTGGAAGGGCTGGGAGTTTTAAGAGACTTCTCCAAGAGTAGAAGAGCTGTAACATCACTTGTTTCACCCAGTTTATATATAAGCAAATTTACAGGAACCAGCATGAACATTCTCTACCTATCTTTTTAGACCATGTGCCCCACCCCCACATTCTCCTATGGATCTATCCTATGCAAGCCTCCTCACTCAGAAGTAGTCCCTTCAAAGCAGAGTCTGCCCCAACACACCCTGCAAGCAGCTTTGGCAAAGACCAGTGCCATTCCAAAATGACTCCTGCCATGGGAGAGATAAATGCACACACCAGTGTGCCCATACTCCTAGCAGCCAAACTTATAGCTAGAGTGCAGAGGGTATCCTGCCAATCAGTGTGACTACAGCCCCAGCAGATGGGCTGAGCAGGCGTTTGGTCTGAATGCTGGCAATACCCACCAATGAAAGTATCTTAGGAAACAAAGCAGAGACAGTATTTTGCAGGTCAGTGCAACTGCAGACCTAGCAGATGGGCTGAGGGTAGGTAGCTGGTTTGACTGCTGACAATGCCCAACTATAAGTCCCAGGTGGCTCCAAATTGGCCCTTAAATACCACAAGGACTAAACCCTGTTTATTGCACCCATAACAAGCAAAGTAGGCCACTGAAGCTAACTAGACTGAAGGCAAGGAGCTCAACCACAACAATATGGCACATGTGACCCATATAAGAGACATCTCTGAAGCAACTGGTTCTGGTGAACAGGAGACATTTTACTACAGGGCACCACAGGACCTCTTCTTCATAAGACCAACACTTTAAAGATCAGGACACATAGCTTACTTCCACAAAATATAGAAAAAATACAGAGATTTCAACAATAAGAGAAGACAGAGGAAAGTATCCCAAATGAAAGAAGAGGACAAAATCATAGCAAAAGAACTAAATAAAATGGAGATTAAACAACATGCCTAGTTAACAATTTATAGTAATAGTCATAAAGATATTCTGTAGACTTCAGAAGAGTGGGAGATCTCAATCAGTCTTTTAACAAAGAGATAAAAATATTTAAACAATCAGTAGAAATGAAGAATGCAGTAACTGAAATAAAAAAAAAATACACTGAAGGGAATCAACAGCAGATTAGAGGAAGCAGAACAGATCAGAGGCCTGGAAGACAGGATAATGAAAAGCAACTAAACTGAATAGCAAAAAGAAAAAAGAATATTGAAAAATGACAGTAGGTTAAGGGAACTAAGTGACATCATCAGGCGTAGTAACATTGCATAATAGGGATCCCAGAAGGAGAAGAGAGAGAGAAGGGGGCAGAAAATTTATTTGAAGAAATAATAGCTGAAAACTGCTTAATCTGGGGAAGGAAATAGACATCTGGACCCAGGAAGCACAGAGAACCCCCAACAAAATTAACCCAAAGAGTTCTGTACCAAAACACATAATAACTAAAATAGCAAAAAGTAGTGATAAAAGTGACTAAAAGAAAGAAAAAAAATTGCATACAAGGGAAACCCCATAAGGCTCTTAGCTGACTTTCCAGCAGAAACATTAAAGGTCAGAAGGGAGTGCCATAATATATTCAAAGAACTGAAAGGAAAAAAAACAAACAAAAAAACCCCCCAAAAAACCCTGCAACCAAGAATACTCTGCCCAGACAAGTTACCATTTCGAATAGGAGAAATAAAGAGTTTCCCAGAGAACAAAAGTTAAAAAGAGTTCAAAACCACTAAAACAACCTTATAAGAAGCATTAAAGGAATTATTCAAATGGAAATAAAAAAGCCATAATCAAAAATAAGAAAATTATGAAAGGAAAAATATCTCACATGTAAATCTGAATGTATAATAAAAGTAGTAGATTCATCACTTATAAAACCAGTATGAAGATTAAAGCAAAATAGGGGTAAAATATATTTCATCTATAAAAATTAATCAAGAGATTCAGAAAATAAAACAATGTATGACATATACTTAAAACATGAGGGAGGAGAGTAAATGTTATTGCTTCTAGAATAGGTTCAATCTTAAGCAACCATCAGATTAATATAGACTGGTGTGGGCAGGAGATGTTATATATGAAGCTAATGGCAACCACAAATCAAAAAATGGCTACTCCAGCTTTCTTTTGTTGACCATTAGCATGATAGATGGTTCTCCATCCCCTTATTTTCACTCTGAAGGTGCCTTTAGGTCTAAAATGGGTCTCTTGTAAACAGCATATAGATGGATCTTGTTTTCTTAGCCATTTTGTTACCCTATGTCTTTTGATTGGAGCATTTAGTCCATTGATATTTAGAGTGAGTACTGAAAGATATGACTTTATTGCCATTATGTTGCTTGTAGAGTTGGAGTTTCTGGTGGTGTTCTATGCTCCTTTCTAGTCTTTGTTGCTTTTGGTGTTTTTGTTTTTGTTTTGTTTTGTTTTTTCATCTTTTCTCCCCTCAGAGACTCCCCCTTAAAATTTCTTGCAGAGCTGGTTTAGTGGTCACAAACTCCTTTAATTTTTGTTTGTCTGAGAAACTTTTTATTTGTCATTCTATTTTTAATGACAGCCTTGCTGGGTAAAGAACTCTTGGCTGCATATTTTCCTGATTCAACACATTGAATATATCCTACTACTCCTTTCTGGCCTGCCAAATTTCTGTGGACAGGTCTGCTGTGAACCTGATCCATCTTCCCTTGTGGGTTAAGGTCTTTTTTTCCCTTGCTGCTTTCATGATTGTTTTCTTGCCTGAGAATTTTGTGAATTTGACACTGATATGTCTTGTTGATGGTTGGTTTTTGTTGAATCCAATAGGAGTTCTCTTTGCTTCCTTGATTTTGATGTCCGTGCCTTTCCCCAGCTTGGGAAAGTTTTCCTCTATGATTGGCTCACATAAATCTTCTACCCCTTTTACTCTGCCTTCACCTTCTGGGACCCCTATTATTCTGATGTTGTTTCTTTTTAATGAGTCACTGAGTTCTCTAATTTTTATAGCATGCTCTTTTGCCTAGTCTCCCTCCCTTTTTCTGTTTCATTATTCTCCATAAGTTTGTCCTCTATATCACTGATTCCCTGCTCTGCTTCATCCATCCTTGCTGCCATGGCATCCATTCGAGTTTGCAGCTCAGTTATAGCATTTTTTATTTCATCCTGGCTAGTTTTTGCTTCTTTTATCTCCACAGAAAGGGATTCTAATCTATTTTCAACCCCAGCTAGTATTCTTATTATCATGATTCTAAATTCTGGTTCAGATATCTTGCTTGTATCTGTGTTGATTATGTTCCTGGCTGTCATTTTTTTGTTGTTGTTCTTTCTCTCAGGGTGAATTCCTTCGCTTTGTCATTTTGAAGGAAGAAAAGGAATTAACAAAGTAAAAATAAATAAATAATTAATAAAGAAATAAAAACAACACAAAAAATCAAATAAAGGATTCTAGATCCTAGGTGTGCTTTGGTCTAGTTGTTGAAAGAAGCTTGACAGATTAGAGTAAAAAGGGAAACATAAGAAAAGAAAAAAAGGGGGGAAAGAAAGGAAAACATTTGAAAATTTAAAAAAATGAATACAATAAAATAGAATCAAACGAAATGGTTAAAGTAAAATAGAATTTTTAAAAATTACAAAAAAGTAAAAAATATAGCAGAAAAAAATTTAAAGAAAAACATTTTTACTAAAAAGAAAATAAAAATAATTTTTTCTCTTCTGTATTCAAGAATAAGTAAAGAAAAGGAAAAAAAATTGAATACATGGTCAAGAAACAGAATACAATACGATTGGAATTACATCCATTTTCCCCTAGAAGTCAAACTATGAAAGACCTTAATCCAAAAACTAAGCCATCAGAGAGACTTGTGTTCCTCAAAAGCAAGGTTGGCTCAGTTGGGTAGGGCTTAGTGTAATGGCTGTGTTCTCCATTAGATGGAGCTGCTTAGCTTACTGGAGTGGATTGTTTTGGTACATGTAAGCATGTAAGCACATGCGTGGGAGAGATGAAAATGGTGTCACCCAGCTACCCAATCTCTAGTGTCTTAACTCTGTGTTCTCCCCAACCGGCAATCAAGCACCTCTCCTTTGTCTTCAGCTTCCATCCATTCTCCACTTCTACACTGTCCGTGACCAAGCCATCAGTCTGCCAGGTGGCACCTCCCTCCTGAGTTTTACGTCAGGTGGGGCTGTTTTCCAACCCCTCACTTCTGAGGGACTGTGGCTTTGACTTGCTCAGACCATCTGGAGGAGGGTCTCACTGAGCAATGGCCGGGTGCTGGCCCACCCCAGAAATGTTCATGAGACTGTGCTGCTGGCAATGCCCAGAGACTGTGGCTGGGTGCCAGCCCATCCTCCAAAAAAATTCACACAATCATGTAGCAGCAGCATTTCAGGGATTATGGTAAATAGTAACACATATCTGGGGCTAGGCTTCACCCTTAAAGTCCTTGTTTCAACACGAGCAAATGTGGTTGTTCTCTGGGGTCTTCTAGGACTTTTGCCTGTGGGGAGACTACACAGCCTCTACAAAATGTCCTCCCAACAGGGGAACTATCACTCCCCATGTGGCCTGAGGTCCCCTTGGACTTTGGTCTTTGTTCCTGGGGATTCACCCTTCCCACCAGAGTACCACCAGTATCCAGCTGTGGAGTTTCAGACTCTGCACTCCCCCTGTTTATAGAGTCTTAATGGAATTTAAATGCTCTCCTTTCTCATCTATCCCTTTTTGTTCAGACCCTTGTGACTATTTCCACTTTCTCTTTCTCTCCAATTGCTTTCAGTGAGGGGGGATGCTTTTCCCATACTCTCCCCCAATCTCTGTCTTCTCTTTGTAAGCAAAAACAGCTCCCTGCCCCCTGCAGCTTCTTTTTCTCCCAGTTCAGCTCTCTGTGCCACATACCTGCTGAGTTCTGTGGTTCAGATTGTGCAGATTGTTGTGTTAATCCTCAAATCATGACCTAGATAATGCATGTAAATGTTCTATATAATATGCCAACTGTTACTAACAATCATCATTTGCTATAATGCCCCAGGATGAAGGGACTGAAAAAAGGAAATTCCTTGGTGCACCAAGAATTCACTTAGAAACAGGATCAGATGAGAAATGGTCTGGCAAAAGACTCTTATTCTGACTTGCCCTTTTTAGATTTTAGAGTTAGGTCATTTACAAAATCCTTAAAGTCAAAATCCTCTAAACACCAAAGGGAATAATTCCATAAAATTGTAAGGCTAAACTTATCTGTTAATGTGACATGGGCAAAGAAGTTTGTTTGCTGTAAAAAAAAATTGCTTCTGCAATAAGTTGTCATTCCATGCAAGACAAAACTTCAGATGCCCAGCCAAAATCTAGATATCTCTGAATCTAATTTAATGTCATCAAATCCAGAAAGATTTGCTCATATTATTGTTTCACACAGAACACATCTCCAGTAGATCTGGGTTTGTCTGGCTTATCAAGGTTTGTCCAGACTAGGAATGTGCTGCTTCCTGTTTCCTTATTGGCAACCTGTTTTCTTCAGTCTTTTACAAAAACAGTATTTGAAGGCTTAGGAGGACATAGAATGATTCAAATTTGCAAAAACATTATTGGCTGGTGCAGTCATATTCTGTCTTGTTCTTGTGTTTACAATCCTCAAACTTCAAACCTTAAGTCCAAGAAACTGTATAATGTAGAAACTTTGTAAGTCGTGAAGTGCCAAGTAGCCCTTGATTTTAAATGGGCATGGTACCAACTCTAAAGTGAAGAATTTTCTTATCAATGTCTTTTATACTTTCTCCCATGGAAAGAAACAACTTAGTTTTGTGACCCCCAATCTTTTTCATGCTTTTTGCTCTGGTTGGAATTGTCAAAGTTATATCTTTATTAAAAAAAAACACCCATATACAAATTGGAGAGTTAAATAAAATAAGAATCTCAGAAGTGTGTTCCAAATCTGGAAATTTCAGGCCAATATTTATAATTAATAAAATAATCTTTTTTCTGAATTAAAGTTATTTTTGTATTTTCCCAAGGAATAACAGTGATAACACTAATTGATAGAATGTCAAAACCCATACATTTCTGAAAACCAGAAGTGTCATAATGCTGTCACAAGGCCTTATGTATTAATAAAACAAAGAGGCCCTTTTGTGGTATCACTTGCCTAGAAATATCTCATTTACCTCAATGAGATTACCTCATTGCTTGAAGTCTTTCTTTGGGAAGCTGGTGGGGAAAAGTGAGCTACTATTAGACAAATGGGCAAGTAAACTAAGACTATGATAAAAAAAAAAAAAAAGAGCAGAAACTGGGTAAGTTTTAATGGAGAAGAAAAGTTTCCACAGAATTAACATGACAATATTAGGAATGTGAGATGGGAAGAGGGAAAAAAGTTTCCTTCTTTCATTAATTCAACAAGTATTTGAAAAGATGTTAGGCTTTAGTAATATATAGTTTCCACTCAAAAAGTTAACAGTAGAGGAAAACATAAACAGGTAATTTAAATATTCTATCTGGCATACTACAATAGGAGTAGTGCAATAATGTATAGGAACACAAGAGGAGGGGCACCTACGCATCAGTTTCCTGGAGGAGGTGAATTCTGTACTATGACATTTCTGTTATCTAGGCAAAGAGAGGAATGGCAGAGGTAGAGGAAACAGCATGCTCTCCCAATCACCTCAAGGCTGCATTTCAGAAGAGCTTCAGTGAGTTCAATATAGTTGCAGCAGACTATTAGGAAGATAACTAGAAATGAGGTTAAGCATGGACTCAATCCCTGAAAGGCTTTTCCAGCTTTGCTAAGAATTGAACTTTAACCTAAGGGTAATAGGCACAATGTGTTTTCCAAAATCTTATGGGAAGAGGCAACAACTTAGAGTGTTTAAGATTGTGGACTGTCTGTTTAGGAAACTGAGGTATCCTTCTATAAAATGTGATAATCATAATAAAACCCACTCATAAAGTTGTTGAAATAATTGAACAGCTTAAACTACATAAAGCACTCAGAACAGTGCCTGGAACATGGTTAACCTCTCAGTAAGTTTGAGATATTAGAATTATGATGTGTTTCAATCTAGGGAATGATATGATTAGACTGGTCTTGTGAAATGTTCACATTATCTCAGAAGGAAGAATGGTTTTATAGTTTATGCAACAGTGTGAGGATATTCAAAATGGAGGAAATTTGAATTGTGTGTGTTTTGGTTGTGGGTAAAGGTGAGGTGATGTTCAGAGTAAATACTTTTTTGAAGTGAAAAGGTAAAGTTTTTGAATTTTAAAACTGAAGAGAACCATTATATGATCATTTAGCTTTAAGATAAAAGTTAACTGAAAGGCTAAAGGACTTAAAGTCCTGCAGCTGATGGTAATAAACATCAGGTTCTTCCATTCTCCTTTTGTATCTCATGAGAGAGGTATGTCTACAATGACTAAGTTTGTTCTTTAGGCTCTTTGTGGTAAATCTCACTCAAGCTACAGGAAACATGGTACCTTGAATTTAATAATCTCCCTAGGCACTATCCCCATGTACTTGAATGATTTTTGTTGACTTTGTTTTTTATCTTCTATTTCAAAAGATCAAAGGAGTTCTTAGTTGAGGATATTCTATTTTCCAATTTCTGACTAAATCCGTTTTTACATAATTAAAGACAAACTATCTTCTTGAATACAAATGTTTGTTAGGAATGGAGGTAATCTGGCAAGTGTTTATTTCACAGAGAGCATCCCATAATATAACATTTTAAGAACTGCTTCAAGATTACTATTTTTCACTGTGAAATATAGGGAGCAATTTTTCTGCTACTTCAATAAAGGAAATTAGAGTAAGGTAACATTTTGGGCCTCTGGTTCCACCTCTTTTTGTTGATACATTGTTCATCAGAACTGCACAAATGGCCTTACGCATCAGTGTGTTGGATCGTGGAATTATGGGGCTTGGTGCCAGTACTGTTTGTTCTGTGCCTTTACGTAAATGATTTGATCCCTTTTTTGACCCATCTATAAAATGAGAAAGAATGAGTGATTTATAAGCATAGCTCTCTAATGTGACATGACACAACACAATTAAGAGACTTTTAACTCAGAGATTTGAACTCAAAATAGTACTTGCTATATTACTTTTTTAATACCTTTAAAAATGATTGGTTGGAAAGAATGTAATACTTTCAAAAGGGTTCTTGGGGTTAACATATACATATATAATAGAAAATTTATTGTATTGGTCTATTCACATCTATCTCTTGCTACTACTGGGGTGTCATGTCAGTGAGGGCTGCTAATAAAAATATTGCCAACCAGAACCATGAACACCAACTGAATTGCCTTCTCAAGATCAAACAGGCTGATATGCAGGAGTGAAATAATTCCAAAGGAAAATGGACATTTGCCGTATAAGCTTACCAGCTCAATTTTCACTAACCTCTACAGTTTATTGGAAAGGTGGAAATAGGGCCTCCTGCCTCTGGTAAGGGGCTTTTTGTATTATCCAGTGCTAATTGGAAAACTCTCATTTTTAGCATCCAGAATAGGTTAATACATAGTATTCTGAGTGAGGCCCAGTGCAAAGTTGGTGGTTAATGTTTGTTTACTTAAGGAGGATGTCCGGGCTAAAAGGTTTTATTTCACATGTGTGGAGGAGTAGAAAAGAGGATGATGTAAGGAAACATTTTCAGCAGAATAGCAGACCTTAGGAAAAAGCTGTTTGGGAGTTTTAAGAGTATAAAAGTATTACTGAGCTAATATTTTCATCACTTATTATAATTAATTTATTTACAATTATAAATTATTTGTAATTAATTGTTCATAAATATTTTATTTATTTATGATTTATTGTAAATGTATAATTAATTGCTTATAATTAATTATTAAGTAGTTCTTATTTATAAATGTATGTACCATCAAAGATTTTCTTAATAACTTGCTGGATATAGCAGAGTGGAAATAGTAGAATCCTGATGGTAATGCATTTTAAGGGGTCGTATCCATTACCTAGAATAGAGAATATACTCTGAAAGTCAGTCATTGTGCTATACAATTAGTCATTTTGAGGAAGAGTGGTTCATTCATTTAAGACAGATCCTTGAAAGATTCTAAAATTAGAACTAATCACTGCCTTTGACTAACTTTTATTTTGGTAGGTAAAACAGCTCTCTCCCCATATCTTTTCCATTATTAATTAATTTGAATAATTTGTCAGTATTCATTTATTTATATTCATTTATTGTCAGTGTTAAATGTGACTAAAGAACCCATAACTTACTATTCTCATTTTTTTTCTTTTTTTGCATTGAGTTGGGTTCTAACATCAACTTTTTAACTATAGCTCTGTGAACTTAGTCAAGTCATTTAATTTCTTACTTTCTAAGTTCTGCAGTGTGGGACACAGGGAAGGCTGGTGGGAAGATCACAGGCTTTGAAAGTTTGTAAGCCTAGGAATGACATGATTTGGCTTACCCTTTAAAAGTATCACTTTGTCTTCTATGTTTGGAGGCTATTGCAAAAATTCAAGTAAAAGATGATATAAACTCAAATTAGGGTGGTAGCAAGAAACATGGTATGAAGTAGTCACATTCTGGATATATTTTGAACATAGAGTTTAACTTTTTTTGTTAGATTATCTGTGGAACATGAGCGAAAAGAGGAGCCAAAGATACTTTCAGAATTTAGAGCTTCAGAAGCTGAAATTATGGATTTATAGCAACTGATATGGAAAGGTTGCAGGTGAAACAACTGGTGTGTACCTATATGGGTGTGTTTTGGTGGGGGGAATGCTTGGCAGCCCAGCTTTGACACATTAAATTTGACATTCCACTCATTTTTTCCCCATATTTTGGATAGAAGTCTTAACCCAACAACCTCAAAACTGCTAGGCAAAGCACTAATGAAAAAAATGTGAACATTAGATTCTGACAGATCTCGACTTCAGTGCCATTTCCTCCACATATTGGCTGTTGGAATTTGGGCAAGACCTTATGTGAATGAGTTTCATCTTCAGTTTCTCTGAAACGAACACAGTGGTATATGCAATTGTATATATGTTTATGGGGATAAATGAGAAACCATAAATGAAACAACTGGCACACGGTACATAATTTTAAAATGTTGGGGCGCCTGGGTGACTCAGTCGGTTGAGCGTCCGACTTCGGCTCAGGTCACGATCTTGCCGTCCATGAGTTCGAGCCCTGCGTCGGGCTCTGGGCTGATGTCTCAGAGCCTGGAGCCTGCTTCTGATTCTGTGTCTCCCTCTCTCTCTGCCCCTCCCCTGTTCATGCTCTGTCTCTCTCTGTCTCAAAAATAAATAAAAGTTAAAAAAATTTTTTAAAAATGTTATTTATCATTATCATCATCATCATCAATGATAGGAAATATTTTTCTATGCATAGTTAGTGAGTTTTGACTTCCCAGATGCTATTCTAAACTCTGATATCAGTTTCTCCCACATATTTTAAACCACAGAGAAGTTTTTCTTGTGCCTGCCTACTGTCTTTCATTAATTGGTACTATATGCTGTTCCTCCTTATTCTGTTACTTGTATCCTTCTCAAATGCACACTTTTCCCTCAATGGAACCCAAGCCTTAAAGTCCAAATTCATAGATTTTCTTTACTGGTAGTTATTTAATATAATTAATATATTAATACTGACTTGTATGTAATAGACAGAAGGCAAGAAAAATAGGGTAAAGCCATATTCCTAATGTCCTTCTGTAAGAAATGATGGTAGTAAAGGTGGCATCTTCACATCTCGAGAGTAAGCTGGAAGCTAAAATCATAAAGGTTCAGCTACTCTGGCCTAGAGGATCGAAGGACAACACTGAGAAAAATCACCAGGGCCAGCAAGAGTGAACTTTGGGAGGTCCACATCAGTGGATGTCTCTCATCTTCTTTTTACTAAGGCCTCACCTATTTGAAGATCTTGTTCTTATGCAGAATTCTTCCTTCGAATTTCCCTTATGAAAGACCAAATCAGGTCTGTAGCAGAAACCTGTATAATAAACTCCCATTCCCTTACTACTGGGGCTTTCATCAGCATCGAATTTCCATTTTTTTCTTTGATTTTGGTATATATGAGTTTTCCATTCTATCTAGAGAGATCAGCTAGGAAAGTACAGTACAATGGGACACTTCGGTGGCTCAGTGGGTTAAGCCTCTGACTTTGGCTCAGGTCATGATCTTGCTATTCATGAGTTCAAGCCCTGCACTGGGCTCTGTGCTGACAGCTTGGAGCCTGCAGCCTGCTTCAGATTCTGTGTGTGTCTCTCTCTCTGCCCCTCCCCTGCCCACACTCTGTTTCTCTCTCTCTTTAAAAATCAACAATTAAAAACAATTTAAAAAAACTACAGCACATGTGTGCACAGACATACATATTTATATAAAGTTCAGGCTTTATTGGTGCTTGTAAGGACAATTTCTGCGCTAATAGTCTGCTTTTTGCCTGGAACACCAAAATAATTCCCCCTGAAACAAATACTAACATGAATTTTCTACTTATTTTCTTCCTTCACTGTTTAAGATTTCCTATTGCAACAAGCCAAATAAATTTTGTACTCAAATTTCATAGCATGCTGTATAATGAGGTTGTGAATGGACCTCCACGAGACAGGTTTAAGAATTCTTTACCTACCAAAACAAAACAAAAACACAATGGAATTAACTGGAAAATAATCAATATAATTCTATGAAAATAATTAACAAAAACATTAGCTTTTTTTCTATTTGAGATTCAGATTTATTTATTTGAATATTTTACTTTGCAAAGTAAGGACAGAACTTAAAGATTTGTTAATAGCAAAGAGAGGACAATAATTTTAGTTTTGGCATTAGTATACTTTTATTTAATTTTTTTTGAATTTAAAATAATGTTGACATTTCTTAGAATGTGGAGTTATAAAAATGTTTCCTAAGGTTGTTTAAATCAGCAAAAGAAACAATCAAACAAAATAATTGTTGCATGACATAATTGTAAACTCAGTTGATATGGTAAAAGGAGAGATAATAAGAAGAAATTTGGAAAAAAAAGATCATTAAAAATAATAGCTGTTGTTTCGAAAAGATAAACAAAACACTGGCACCTGGATGGCTCAGTCTGTTAGGTGTCTGACTTCAGCTCAGGTCATGATCTCACAGTTCATGAGTTCAAGCCCCACGTCAGGCTCTGTGCTGACAGCTCAAAACCTGGAGCCTGCTTTGAATTTTGTGTCTTCCCTTGTCTCTGCCCCTCCCTTGCTCACACTCTGTCTCTCTCTCCCAAAAATAAATAAAAATTTTAAATTAAAAAAAAACAGATATACCAAACTGATGAACCTTTAGCTAAACTTAAAAGGGGGGTGGGGGGAGAGGACTCAAATAAAATTAGAAATAAAAGAAGAGGTATTATACCTGATACCACACAAACACAAAGGATCAGAAGAGACTACTATGAATAATTATAGACCAAAAAATTGGACAACCTAGAATATATGGCTAATATGAATCCTTCACAATAAGTCTAGGCATGTGTTTCAGTCAGCTGTCTCTGTGTTTGGGGAGGGGGGCATCGTTACCCAGCTAAGAATTGTTTCTCTATTTATAACAGTCCTGCAGTAGTTGTGAGTTAAAACCCCACTTACCACCACAGCCAGATGATCAAAAGGCATTCCGTGGGGGCAACTTCAAAAAAATGGGATGCCAGGGGCGCCTGGGTGGCGCAGTCAGTTAAGCGTCCGACTTCAGCCAGGTCACGATCTCGCGGTCCGTGAGTTCGAGCCCCGCGTCAGGCTCTGGGCTGATGGCTCGGAGCCTGGAGCCTGTTTCCGATTCTGTGTCTCCCTCTCTCTCTGCCCCTCCCCCGTTCATGCTCTGTCTCTCTCTGTCCCAAAAATAAATAAAAAACGTTGAAAAAAAAATTTAAAAAAAAAAAATGGGATGCCAGATGAGTGCACAAGTACTCCTTCCCCCAAAATACCAACGACCTGGGGTAAGGCAAAAGGAGAATACAAATATTGTGCCCACCAGTCTCTATCCATGGAAAACACCTTAGTAGGATTTTAGATGTTTATCAAATCAGAAAGCTGTCCCTAAATCTGAAACTCTAAGATTGGCAAATAGGCTTTTTTTTTCCATAGAAAGACTGGGGTGTGTTAGTCTGCTGTCTTTGCACTGTGTCCTGTGGTTGGAAGCTGTCCAAGAACTCTTTTTATTTGCTACCATCCCATGGGACCATGAATACAATCCTGCTGGCCACCAGAGCCAGGAAATCAAGAGGTATTCCCTGGGAGGCAAGCCATATAGCCAGGGTACAAGACATAAAAACTGGGTAACCAGACACAAGCATAGTCTTCCCTTTCAGAGATAATGGCTCTCTGGGGAGACAACTGAGGGAGTGAAGGATAACAGCATCAACCTACCAAGGTCTCTGGAGAGTATTATAGTCAGCTGTAGATGTATTTTTAATTAAAGCCTGCACCTCAGACTGAACCTCTGAAAATAAGTTAATAAGCCAATAAGCTCTTTTACCAAAAGACTGGGTACTTCAGTCTGTTGCCTTTCTGCTGTGCCCTGTGTGTGGTAGCTGGTTGATAACTTTTTCTACATTTATTACAGTCCTGAGGGACCTGTAAGTATATGCTCTGCTGGAACCAGAACTAGGCAACTTAGAGATGTCTTTTAGGGTAGGAGATGCAAAAATTGGGGCACCAGACAAGTGTACAAGTTCCTTTCCAAGAGATACAGGTGATCTGAAGTGGGACAGAGGGACAGTGCAAAGATGGCACCTCCAGCCCCTGAGATGGAAAGTATTTCAGTAGGTTTCTAGATGTGTGATAAACTAGGCACTTGTTTGCAGACAGAAAACATAAAAATGGCAGTTTACACAATACTGGGGGCAAACAAGAGACATACATTCATACTGATTTTGGAGCACATTGTGAGGACTTCTTTGGAAATGAGGGAGCTGGCAGGTGCCAATATCCTCCCTTATCCCCCAACATAACACAGAGCCACCTGTGAAAGGCGAGGCTACACAGACACGTGCTGCCAACATGCTAGCAGTGTGCCATTCCCACAAGTTCTCCTGAATACTAGCCCACTCCCAGCCTGCTAGTCTCAGCTCTGGGCTCAGCACAAATTTGTTTAAAGCTGTGCATGTGCCATACCAGAAGCTGAGTGCACAGCTGCCAAGTACTCCGAGCACATTAGTCACATTGTGTCCAGCTATGAACTCCCAGTTGCCAGGCACACAGCTGCAGCTGGGCACCTGGCCCAGCCATGCTCAACCATCATTGCATGCCACACCTAGGCTTCTGGCTCTGGCAGACCCAGAACACAACCCCTTCTTGTTGCAGTGCTTTTGGGGATCCTATATAGAGGTAGTGGTCCAGCACAAATTTTGTTAACACCACAACTCCATGCTCACCTTCCCCAGCAGGCATGCCCCCCTTACGCATGGCCTTCCTGAGGCCCACTAACACCAAAGGGAACAAACACAGCCCACAAAAGGCAGAGTCAGTGCAGATGACTTCACTAAAAGTAGAAGCAACTAAAACACCACATCAGGGCCAAAGAAATACACACAAGATAGTGTCCTAAAGTATCAGGTTATGGTAAAGAGGGAACACTGCACTGCATGGCACTCTAGGATGTCTTATTCATAAAGGCATTACATTCAAAGGCAGAAGACACAGTTGACATTTTTTTTTTAATTTTTTTTTCAACGTTTTTTATTTATTTTTGGGACAGAGAGAGACATAGCATGAACGGGGGAGGGGCAGAGAGAGAGGGAGACACAGAATCGGAAACAGGCTCCAGGCTCTGAGCCATCAGCCCAGAGCCTGACGCGGGGCTCGAACTCACGGACCGCGAGATCGTGACCTGGCTGAAGTCGGACGCTTAACCGACTGCGCCACCCAGGCGCCCCACAGTTGACATTTTTTAACACACAGATACAGACAGGCAGAAAAAATGAGGTGACAGAGAAATGCATCTCAAATAAAAGAACAGGACAAGGCCATGGCCTCAGATCTAAGAAAAATAGATATAATTAACAAGGCTGATAGACAATTTAAGGAAATGATTATAAGGATGTCCACTGGATTTGAGAAAAGAGTGGAAGACACGAGTGAGAGGCTTAATAGAAAAATAAGGAATAACATGGCAGAGATAAAAGGCACAATAAATGAAAGGAGAAACACACTTGATGGAATCAACAGTAGGATGGAAGAAACAGAGGAATGAATTAGTGACCTGGAAGACAGAGTAATGGAAAGTAAGTAAGCTAAACCAGAAAGAGAGAACAAAAGAGAGAAAAGAATTATACAAAATGAAACTAGAATTAGGGAACTCAATGACTCCATCAAACATAATAACATTTGTATTATAGGAGTCTCAGGAGAAGAAGATGGAGAAGGGGTGAAGATAATTTATTTGAAGAAATAATAGCAGAAAACTTTCCTAACGTGGGGAAGGAATCAGATACCCAGATCCAGGAGGCACAGAGAAACCCCAACAGAATCAACAAAAGCAGACCAAATCCAAGGCATATTGTAATTAAGTTGGCAAAATATACTGGTAAAGAAAAAAATCTTAAAACCAGAAATACAAAAGAAGACAGTAACTTACAAGGAAAATCCATAAGGCTAGCAGGGGATTTCTCAGCAGGCACTTTCCAAGCCAGAAAGGGGTGGCATGATGTATTCAAAGTGCTGAGTGGGAAAAATCTGCAACTAAAATTTAGAATATAAGGAGAAATAAAAAGTTTCCCAAACAAAACCTAAAGGAGTTCACGGCTACTAAGCCCGCTCCTCAAGAAATATTTTAAAAAGGACACTTTGAGTAGAAAGGAGAGACCAAAAGTAACAGTATTAAAGATAGGAAGCACAAAAGCAGTAAAAGTGAATACTTCTGTTAAAAATCAGTCAAGGAACTCACAAGATAAAAGGATATAAAATATGACAGCTTATACCTAAAATGTGGGGAGGAGAGGAGAAAAGAATGGGTTGAAAATTAAGCAACCATCAACTGAATATAGACTGCTATATGCAGAAGAGTTTATACACCAACCTAATGACAACAATATATCAAAGACCATTAACAGACCAACACTAAACCATCCTACACACCTAGAAAACCGACTGGAAAATTAACACAACAATCTGCACAGCCTGAACCACAGAATTCAACAGGTATTCAACACGAAGAGCTGAACTTGGGGACCAAGAAGCCCTGAAAGGTAGGGAACGAACCCCTTTTGCGGGCAGAGAGAGGACAGAGACTGGGGGGGGGGGCAAACGAGAAAAGCACCCCTCCCCAAAAGCAGCTGGAGAGAAAGTGGAAAATTGGAAACAGCCCCAGGACTAAACTAAAAAGGGAGAAAGGAGAAAGGAAAAGGGTTTAAATTACATTAAGACTGTAAACAAGGGGAGCGCAAAGGCTGCAACTCCGTAGCTTGATACCTGGCAGTGCTCTGGTGGGAAAGGTGAATCTCCAGGAACAGAGTGGGGTCCGGGAGGTTCTTGGGCCACACGGGGAAAAGCGGTTCCACTGCTGGAAGGACACTTGGTAAAGACTGTTGAAGCCACCTGGTCCCATCAGACCCCGGAAGGCAGACACATTTGCTGGTGCTGGGGCAAGGTTGCTGAGGGTGAAGCCTGGTGTCAGATGTATGTTGCGATTTTCCATGGTCCCTGAAACGCTGAGGCTACACTGTCTCCCGATTTTCTTGGGGGGCGGGCTGGCACCTGGCTGCAGTCTCGGGGCACCAAGAATAGCAGGATCCAGTGGGGGGGTTCCCAGGTGCAGCCAACATTCGGCCATTGTTCATTCGGCCATCGCTCAGTGATACCCTCCCACAGAGGGGTGTAGCTGGTCAAAGCCGCTGTCCTTTGGAAGTAAGGGGCAGGAAAACAGATGCATCTGAGACAAAACTTGGGAGAGAGGTACTGCCTAGGGCCTGGTCACAGAGAGTGGAAAAGCAGGGAGTGGATGAGAGCTGAAGACGGAGGACCAGTGCACAACTGCTGATCCGGAAGAACAGACTGAGTGCCTGGGTGGTGCCATTTTTCACCACTCTAGCGCATGCACATGTGCACCGACAAGCACCACAACAATCCACCCCAGTAGGCTAGCAGCACCCTCTAGGGGAGAGTGGAGCTGTTACACCAAGCCCTGCCCAACTGGGCCAACTTCACTCTTCAAGAACAAAAACCTCACCATATGGACCATAAGTCCATAGACTTAATCTATGGACTATAAAGAGCTACATGGACTGACCTCTAGGGGAAACCAAAGCAATTTCAGTCCTACTTCAATCTGTTAGCAGGTTCATCAATTCAATTTTTTTCTCTCTTTTTCCTTTTTCTCTTTTACAATTCTTTCCTTTTTCTTGAATACAGAAAGAGAGGAGACGCATTTTTATTTTTAATTTTTATTAAAAATAACTTTCTTTAAATTTTATTACTATATTTTTTTACTTTTGTGTAAATTTTTTCAAATTCTACTTTACTTCCATCATTTTATCTTAGTCTACTTCAGTGTACTCACTTTTTCAAATTTTTAAACAATTTCCTTTTTTTCTTTTTCTTTTTTCTTTTTCTTTTCTTTTTCTTGAATGCAAAAAGAGTAAAACTTCATTTTTACTTTCAATTTCTTTTAAAAATAGTTTTATTTTTTATTACTATATTTTTTGCTTTTATGTAATTTTTTGCAAATTCTATCTTACTCCCATTATTTTATTTTAATCTACTACAGTGGATTCACTTCTTCAAATTTTCAAACTATTCTTTTGTATTTCTTTTTTTCTTTTTTTCTTTATTTTTTTTCAATATATGAAATTTTTTGTCAAATTGGTTTCCATACAACACCCAGTGCTCATCCCAAAAGGTGCCCTCCTCAATACCCATCACCCACCCTCCCCTCCCTCCCACCCCCCATCAACCCTCAGTTTGTTCTCAGTTTTTAACAGTCTCTTATGCTTTGGCTCTCTCTCCCACTCTAACCTCTTTTTTTTTCCTTCCCCTCCCCCATGGGTTTCTGTTAAGTATCTCAGGATCCACATAAGAGTGAAACCATATGGGATCTGTCTTTCTATGTATGGCTTATTTCACTTAGCATAACACTCTCCAGTTCCATCCACGTTGCTAAAAAGGGCCATATTTGGTTCTTTCTCATTGCCACATAGTACTCCATTGTGTATGTAAACCAAAATTTTTTTTATCCATTCATCAGTTGATGGACATTTAGGCTCTTTCCATAATTTGGCTATTGTTGAGAGTGCTGCTATAAACATTGGGGTACAAGTGCCCCTATCATAAGTACTCCTGTATCCCTTGGGTAAATTCCTAGCAGTGCTATCGCTGGGTCATAGAGTAGGTCTATTTTTAATTTTCTGAGGAACCTCCACCCTGTTTTCCAGAGTGGCTGCACCGATTTGCATTCCCACCAACAGTGCAAGAGGGTTCCGTTTCTCAACATCCTCTCCAGCATCTATAGTCTCCTGATTTCTTCATTTTGGCCACTCTGACTGGCGTGAGGTGATACCTGAGTGTGGTTTTGATTTGTATTTCCCTGATGAGGAGCGACGTTGAGCATCTTTTCATGTGCCTGTTGGCCATCTGGATGTCTTCTTTAGAGAAGTGTCTATTCATGTTTTCTGCCCATTTCTTCACTAGGTTGTTTTTCAGGTGGGGAGTTTGGTGAGCTCTTTCTTTATAGATTTTGGATACTAGCCCTTTGTCCGATATGTCACTTGCAAATATCTTTTCCCATTCTGTTGGTTGCCTTTTAGTTTTGTTGGTTGTTTCCTTGTTATGCAGAAGCTTTTTATCTTCATAAGGTCCCAGTAGTTCATTTTTGCTTTTAATTCCCTTGCCTTTGGGGATGTGTCAAGTAAGAAATTGCTACGGCTGAGGTCAGAGAGGTCTTTTCCTGCTTTCTGCTCTAGGGTTTTGATGGTTTCCTGTCTCACATTCAGGTCCTTCATGCATTTTGAGTTTATTTTTGTGAATGGTGTGAGAAACTGGTCTAGTTTCAATCTTCTGCATGTTGCTGTCCAGTTCTCCCAGCACCATTTGTTAAAGAGACTGTCTTTTTCCATTGGATGTTCTTTCCTGCTTTGTCAAAGATGAGTTGGCCATACTTCTGTGTGTCTAGTTCTGGGGTTTCTATTCTATTCCATTGGTCTATGAGTCTGTTTTGTGCCAATACCATGCTGTCTTGATGATTACAGCTTTGTAGTAGAGGCTAAAGTCTGGGATTGTGATGCCTCCTGCTTTGGTCTTCTTCTTCAAAATTACTTTGGCTATTCGGGGCCTTTTGTGGTTCCATATGAATTTTAGGATTGCTTGTTCTAGTTTTGAGAAGGATGCTGGTGCAATTTTGATTGGGATTGCATTGAATGTGTAGATAGCTTTGGGTAGTATTGATATTTTGACAATATTTATTCTTCCAATCCATGAGCAGGGAATGTCTTTCCATTTCTTTATATCTTCTTCAATTACCTTCATAAGCTTTCTATAGTTTTCAGCATACAGATCTTTTACATCTCTGGTTAGATTTATTCGTAGGTATTTTATGCTTCTTGGTGCAATTGTGAATGGGATTAGCTTCTTTATTTGTCTTTCTGTTGCTTCATTGTTAGTGTATAAGAATGCAACTGATTTCTGTACAATGAATTTGTATCCTGCAACTTTGCTGAATTCATGTATCAGTTCTAGCAGACTTTTGGTGGAGTCTGTTGGATTTTCCATGTATAATATCATGTCATCTGCAAAAAGTGAAAGCTTAACTTCATCTTTGCCATTTTTGTAGCCTTTGATTTTCTTTTGTTGTCTGATTGCTAATGCTAGCACTTGCAACACTATGTTAAACAACAGCGGTGAGAGTGGGCATCCCTGTCGTGCTCCTGATCTCAGGGAAAAAGCTCTCAGTTTTTCCCCATTGAGGATGATGTTAGCTGTGGGCTTTTCATAAATGGCTTTTATGATGTTGAAGTATGTTCCTTCTATCCCTACTTTCTCGAGAGTTTTTATTAAGAAACGTTGCTGAATTTTGTCAAAGGCCTCTTCTGCATCGATTGACAGAGGTTCTTATCTCTTCTTTTATTAATGTGATGTATCATGTTGATTGATTTGCGAATGTTGAACGAGCCCTGCAGCCCAGGAATGAATCCCACTTGATCATGGTGAATAATTCTTTTTATATGCTGTTGAATTTGATTTGCTAGTATCTTATTGAGAATTTTTGCATCCATATTCATCAGGGATGTTAGCCTGTAGTTCTCTTTTTTTACTGGGTCTCTGCCTGGTTTAGGAATCAACATAATGCCGGCTTCATAGAATGAGTCTGCAAGTTTTCCTTCCCTTTCTATTTTTTGGAATAGCTTGAGAAGGATAGGTATTAACTCTGCTTTAAACGTCTGGTAGAACGCCCCTGGGAAGCCATCTGGTCCTGGACTCTTATTTGTTGGGAGATTTTTGATAACTGATTCCTTTTCTTTGCTGATTATGGGTCTGTTCAAGCTTTCTATTTCTTCCTGTTTGAGTTTTGGAAGTGTGTTGGTATTTAGGAATTTATCCATTTTTCCAGGTTGTCCAATTTGTTGGCATATAATTTTTCATAGTGTTCCCTGATAATTGGTTATATTTCTGAGGGATTGGTTTTAATAATTCCATTTTCATTCTTGATTTTATCTATTTGGGTCATCTCCCTTTTCTTTGTGAGAAGCCTGGCCAGAGGTTTATCAATTTTGTTTGTTTTCAAAAAACCCACTCTTGCTTTCATTGATCTGCTCTACTGTTTTTTTTCTTTGGATTCTATATTGTTTATTTCTGCTCTGATATTTATTACTTCTCTTCTTCTTCTGGGTTTGGGGTGTCTTTTCTGTTCTGCTTCTGTTTCCTTTAAGTGTGCTGCTAGATTTTGTATTTGGGATTTTTCTTGTTTCTTGAGATAGGCCTAGATTGCAATGTGTTTTCCTTTCAGGACTGCCTTCACTGTGTCCCAAAGTGTTTTGATTGTTGTATTTTCATTTTCATTTATTTCCATATATATTTTTAAATTTCTTCTCTAATTGCCTGGTTGACCCATTCATTCTTTAGTAGGGTGTTCTTTAACCTCCATGCTTTTGGAGGTTTTCATCCTTTTTCCTGTGGTTGATTTCAAGCTTCATAACGTTGTGGTCTGAAAGTATGCATGGTATGATCTCAATTCTTGTATACTTATGAAGGGCTGTTTTGTGACCCAGCATGTGATCTATCTTGGAGAATGCTCCATGTGCACTCAAGAAGAAAGTATATTGTGTTGCTTTGGGATGGAGAGTTCTAATTATATCTGTCAAGTCCATCTGATCCAATATATCATTCAGGGACCTTGATTCTTTATTGATCCTGTGTCTAGATGATCTGTCCGTTGCTATAAGTGGAGTATTAAAGTCCCCTGCAGTTACCACATTCTTATCAATAAGTTTGCTTATGTTTCCGATTAATAGTTTTATATATTTGGGGGCTCCCATATTTGGCGCATAGACATTCATAATTGTTAGCTCTTCCTGATGTATAGACCCTGCAATGATTATATAATGCCCTTTTTCATCTCTTGTACAGCCTTTACTTTAAAGTCTAGTTTGTCTGATATAAGTATGGCTACTCCAGCTTTCTTTTGACTTCCAGTAGCATGATAGTTCTCCAACCCTTCACTTGCAATCTGAAGGTGTCCTCAGGTCTAAAATGAGTCTCTTGTAGATAGCAAATAGATGGGTCTTGTTTTTTTTGTTTGTTTGTTTGTTTGTTTGTTTTTTTTTCAACGTTTTTTTTTTTTTTTTTTTTTTTTTGGGACAGAGAGAGAGACAGAGCATGAACGGGGGAGGGGCAGAGAGAGAGGGAGACACAGAGTCGGAAACAGGCTCCAGGCTCCGAGCCATCAGCCCAGAGCCTGACGCGGGGCTCGAACTCACGGACCGCGAGATCGTGACCTGGCTGAAGTCGGACGCTTAACCGACTGCGCCACCCAGGCGCCCCTGTTTGTTTGTTTTTTATCCATTCTGATACCCTATGTCTTTTGGTTGGAGCATTTAGTCCATTTATATTCAGTGTTATTATAGAAAGATTTGGGTTTAGAATCATTGTGATGTCTGTAGGTTTCATGCTTGTAGTGATGTCTCTGGTACTTTGTCTCAAAGGATCCCCCTTAGGATCTCTTGTAGGGATGGTTTAGTGGTGATGAATTCCTTCAGTTTTTGTTTGTTTGGGAAGACCTTTATCTCTCCTTCTATTCTGAATGACAGGCTTGCTGGGTAAAGGATTCTCGGCTGCATATTTTTTCTGTTCATCACACTGAAGATTTCCTGCCATTTCTTTAGCCTGCCAAGTTTCAGTAGATAGATCTTCCACTAGTCTTATGGGTCTCCCTTTGTAAGTTAGAGCCTCTTTATCCCCAGCTGCTTTCAGAATCTTCTCTTTACCATTGTATTTTGCGAGTTTCCGTATGATATGTCATGCAGAAAATTGATTCAAATTATGTCTGAAGGGAGTTCTCTGTGCCTCTTGGATTTCAATGCCTTTTTCCCTCCCCAGATCAGGGAAGTTCTCAGCTATTATTTCTTCAAGTACACCTTCAGCCCCTTTCTCTCTTTCTCTTCTGGACTTCCTATAATACGGATATTGTTCCATTTGATTGCATCTCTTAGTTCCCTAATTCTCCCCTCATACTCCTGGATTTTTTTTATCTCTCTTTTTCTCAGCTTCCTCTTTTTCCATAATTTTATCTTCTAAATCACCTATTCTCTCCTCTGCCTCTTCAATGCAAGCTGTCATTGCCTCCATTTTATTTTGCAGCTCATTTATAGCATTTTTTAGCTCCTCTTGACTGTTTCTTAGTCCCTTGATCCCTGCATTAATAGATTCTCTGCTGTCCTCTATACTTTTTTCAAGCCCAGCGATTAACTTTATGACTATTATTTTAATTCATTTTCTGTTACATTGCTTAAATTGTTTTTGATCAGTTCGTTAGCTGTCGCTATTTCCTGGAGTTTCATTTGAGGAGAATTCTTCCATTTCGTCATTTTGGATAGTCCCTGGAGTGGCGTGGAATTGCAGGGCACTTGCCCTGTGCTGTCTGGAGTAAGTTGTGTTGGTGGGTGGGGCCACATTCAGACCTGGTGCCTGCCCCCAGCCCACCGCTGGGGCCACAGTCAGACTGGTGTGTACCTTATCTTCCCCTCTCCCAGGGGCAGGACTCACTGTGGAGTGGTGTGGCCCCAGTCTGGGCTACTTGCACACTGATAGGTTTGTGGTGCTGCTTCTATGGGATCCGGCATATTAGCTGGGGTGGATCTGCAAGCTGCATAGTGGCGGGAGGGGCAGGCTCAGCTCACTTTGCCTTGGGTGGTCCGCTAGGGAGGGGCCCTGTTGCACTGGGAGGGAGGCAGATCCGTCCTTTTCCATGGTCCTCTTGTTTGTGCTTTGCTCTGGAGAGTCCGTTCCGCTAATCTTCTGGCAGTTTTCTGGGTTATTTAGGCAGATATGGGTGGAATCTAACTGATCAGCAGGACGTGGTGAGCCCAGTGTCCTCCTACGTCACCATCTTCCAAAGCCAAGAATTCTTTATCCAGCAAGGCTGTCACTCAAAATAGAAGGAGAGATAAAAAGTTTCCCAGACAAAAATTAAAGGAGTTTGTGACCACCGAACCAGCCCTGCAAGAAATATTAAGGGGGACTTTCTGAGGGGACAAAAGATGAATATATATAATAAACAAACAAACAAGCAAATAAATAAATACTAAAAGCAACAAAAGATTAGAAAGGACCAGAGAACACCACCAGAAACTCCAACTCTACAAGCATCATAATGGCAATAAATTCATATCTTTCAGTACTCACTCTAAACGTCAATGGACTCAATGCTCCAATCAAAAGACATAGAGTAACTGAATGGATAAGAAAACAAGATCCATCTATATTATGTTTACAAGAGACCCACTTTAGACCTAAAGACACCTTCAGATTGAAAGTAAGGGGATGGAGAACCATCTATCATGCTAATGGTCAACAAAAGAAAGCCGGAGTAGCCATACTTATATCAGACAATCTAGACTTTAAAATAAAGACTGTATCAAAGGATGCAGAAGGGCATTATATCATAATCAAGGAGTCTATAGACCAAGAAGACCTAACAATTGTAAACATTTATGCGCCAAATGTGACAGCACCCAAATATATAAATAAATTAATCACAAACAGAAAGAAACTCATCAATAGTAATACCTTAATAGTAGGAGACCTCAATAACCCACTCACAACAATGGACAGATCATCTAATCAAAAACTCAACAAGGAAACAATGGCTTTGAACGACACACTGGACCAGATGGACTTAACAGATATAGTCAGAACATTTCATCCTAAAGCAGCAGAATATACATTCTTCTCCAGTGCACAAGGAACGTTCTCCAGAATAGACCATATACTGGGACACAAATCAGCCCTAAGTAAGTACAAAAAGATCGATATCATACCGTGCATATTTTCAGACCACAACACTATGAAACTTGAAATCAACCACAAGAAAAAATTTGGAAATGTAACAAATACTTGGAGACTGAAGAACAACCTACTAAAGAATGAATGGGCTAACAAAGCAGCTAAAGAGGAAATTAAAAAGTATGTGGAAGCCAATGAAAATGATAATACCACAACCCAAAACCTCTGGGATGCAGCAAAGGCAGTCATAAGAAGAAAGTATATAGCAATCCAGGCCCTCCTAAAGAAGGAAGATCTCAGATACACAACCTAACCTTATGCCTCAAGGAGCTGGAAAAAGAACAGCAAATAAAACTCATAACATGCAGAAGACAGGAAATAATAATGATTAGAGCAGAAATCAATGCTATTGAAAACAAAAACAAAAAACAAAAACAGTAGAACAAATCAATGAAACCAAAAGCTGGTTCTTTCAAAGAATTAACAAAATTGATAAACCACTAGCCAGTTTGATTAAGAAGAGAACGGTAAAGACCCGGATAAATAAAATCAAGAATGAAAGAGGAGAGATCACAACCAACACAACAGAAAGAAAAACAATAATAAGAGAATATGATGATTAACTATATGCCAATAAAATGGGTAATCTGGAAGAAATGGACCAATTCCTAGAAACATATACACTACCAAAACTGAAACAGGAAGAAATAGAAAATTTGAACAGACCCATAACCAGTAAGGAAATCAAATTAGTAATCAAAAATCTCTCCAAAAACAAGGGTCCAGGCCAGATGGCTTTGCAGGGGAATTCTAATAAACATTTAAGGAAGAGTTAACACCTATTCTCTTGAAGGTGTTCCAAAAAATAGAAATGGAAGGAAAACTTCCAAATACGTTTTATGAAGCCAGCATTACCTTGATTCCAAAACCAGACAGAGACCCCACTAAAAAGGAGAACTATAGACCAATTTCCCTGATGAACATGGATGCAAAACTCCTCAACAAGATATTAGCCAAGTGGACCCAACAATACATTAACAATATTTTTCACCATGACCAAGTGGGATTTATACCTGGGATGCAGGGCTGGTTCAATATCTGCAAAACAATTAACGTGATGCATCACATCAATAAAAGAAAGGACAAGAACCATATGACCCTCTCAATATATGCAGAGAAAGCATTTGAGAAAATGCAGGATCCTTTCTTGGTAAAAACCCTCAAGAAAGTAGGGATAGAAGGAGCATACCTCAAGATCATAAAAGCCATATATGAACGACCCAACGCTAACATCATCCTCAATGGGGAAAAACTGAGAGCTTTCCCCCGAAGGTCAGGAACAAGACAGGGATGTTCACGCTCACCACTGTTATTCAACTTAGTATTGGAAGTCTTAGCCACTGCAAACAACACAAAGAAATAAAAGGCATCCAAATCGGCCACTGCAATCAAACAACACAAAGAAATAAAAGGCATCCAAATCCCAATCGGCCAAGAGTGAAGGTCAAACGTTCACTCTTCACAGATGGCATGATAGTCTCTATGGAAAACCCAAAAGATTCCACCAAAAAACTGCTAGAACTGTTTCATGAGTTCAGCAAAGTTGCAGGATATAAAATCAATGCACAGAAATCGTTTGCATTCCTATACACCAACAATGATGTGACAGAAAGAGAAATCAAGGAATGGATCCCATTTACAGTTGCACCAAAAACTATAACATACCTAGGAATAAATCTAGCCAAAGAGGTGAAAAATCTATACACTGAAAACTATATAAACCTTATGAAAGAAATTGAAAAAAATACACAAAAAAGGGGAAAATATTCCATGCTCCCGGATAGGAAGAACAAATATTGTTAAAATGTCAATACTACCCAAAGCAATCTACATATTCAACGTGATCCCTATCAAAGTAACACCAGCATTCTTCACAGAGATAGAACAAATAATCCTAAAATTTGTATGGAGCTAGAAAAGACCCCAATAGCCAAAGCAATCTTAAAAAATAAAACCAAAGCAGGAGGCATCACAATCCCAGACTTCAAGCTGTACTACAAAGCTGTAATCATCAAGACAGTATGGTACTGGCAGAAGAACAGACACTCAAATCAATCGAATAGAACAGAGAGCCCAGAAATGGACCCACAAACGTATGGCCAACTAATCTTCGAGAAAGCAGGAAAGAATATCCGATGGAATAAAGACAGTCTCTTCAGCAAGTGGTTCTGGGAAAACTGGACAACAACATGCAGAAGAATGAACCTGGACCACTTTCTTACACCATACACAAAAATAAACTCAAAGTGGATGAAACACCTCAATGTAAGACAGGAAGCCATCAGAATCCTCGAGGAGAAAGCAGGCAAAAGCTTCTTTGATCTTGCCCGCAGCAATCTCTTAGTCAACACGTCTCTAGAGGCAAGGGAAACAAAAGCAAAAATGAACTACTGGGACCTCTTTAAAATAAAAAGCTTTTGCACAGCGAAGGAAACAATCAGCAAAATTAAAAGGCAACTGATGGAATGGGACAAAATATTTGCAAATAACATATGACATAAAGGGTTAGTGTCCAAAAATCTACAAAGGATTATCACACTCAACACCAAAAAAATAATAATAATAATAATCCAGTGAAGAAATGGGCGACAGACATGAATAGACACTTCTCCAAAGAAGACATCCAGATGGCCAACCGACACATGAAAATATGCTCAACATCACTCATAATCAGGGAAATGCAAATCAAATCCACAATGAGATACCACCTTACACTTGTCAGAATGGTTAACATTAACAACTCAGGCAACAACAGATGTTGTCGAGGATGCGGAGAAAGAGGATCTCTTTTACATTGTTGGTGGGAATGCAAGCTGATGCAGCCCCTCTGGAAAACAGCATGGATGTTTCTCAAAAATCTGAAAATAGAACTACCCATTACTACCCAGCAATTGCACTACTAGGCATTTATCCATAGGATACAGGTGTGCTGTTTCGAAGGGACACATACACCCCCATGTTTATAGCAGCACTATCAACAATAGCCAAAGTATGGAAAGAGCCCAAATGTCCATCAATGGATGAGTGGATAAAGAAGTGCATATATATATACAATGGAGTATTACTCAGCAATCAAAAAGAATGAAATCTTGCCATTTGCAACTATGTGGATGGAACTGGAGGGTATTATTCTAAGCGAAATTCGTTAGAGAAAGACAAAAATCATATGACTTCACTCATATGAGGACTTTAAGTGACAAAACCGATGAATATAAGGGATGGAAGCAAAAGTAATATAAAAACAGGGAGGGGCACAAAAGAGAAGAGACTCATAAATATGCAGAACAAACTGAGGGTTACTGGAGGGAATATGGGAGGGCGGATGGGCTAAAGGAGGTACGTTTTGCTAGCAACTATATAAAGCTACATATTTGTCTTAAAAATTTCTTATTGCTACCCTGGTTAAATAAATAATTAAAATTTATAATAATCTATAATCCTATTTAGGATGTGCTTTGTAACTTTGTAAAGGTTAACAAAGTTCCCAAGAATTAAATTGTAAATAAAATCTTTTTAACAGTTGGGCCTTTGTATTTCTTATGTTACTTAGAAAGCCCTGTCTGGCAAATAATAAGAAAACTTAGGTTATATTGCTTTTGGGTCAGTGCTATAATTGCTCATATATATAATTCCTAAAATGTTAATATGTTTTTATATAAGATAATCATTTAATATTCTAATTATCGAGATGTTATATGTCACAAAAATAACTAAATTTCCTTTCACATATATCATAGTAAACTTTCAAATCATATTATTAACCATGTCCATTTTTAAGACTTTTGTCATTTATAATTATTGTTCTGAAGCTCTTACAATATGTGTTTCATATCCATAGAGGCTTGTAAAAAAAACTTTTAGGATAAATACAGATATTTCACATCTTTAAGATCATAAAACAAATGGTAAAAATATACAAAAGTATAAAACTACATTCAAACTAAACAAAAATTAATAACATAAAATTAAGTAAACAGAAAATTTTATCAACTATAAAAGGACTCTTATTTGGGATCCTTTCTTTCTGTTAATCTAATCATGTTTTGCTGTTTTCTCCTATGTGTGTTCACCTGATGCCAAGACTCCTTCACTGCCAGAACTTAAAGCCATAATTAAACATATTTAAATTACTCTTATTAAAACAAAAGGGGGGGGGAATACCACCCCTAGGGAAAGATTAATGAGAACTCTATCCACATTAAATCATTTACGATTACATAGAAATTTTCATTCTGCAATGCTCAAACATTTTCAGATGGAACAGGAACTTCCAAAACCCAAGGTATGATATAGATTGCCCAATGAGGGGCCAACCTGGAAGGGTCTAATACAATTGTTAATCTCGGAGAGAGGTTTTGTGATTGTGCTTTCTCCTCAAGATCCTGTGTGTGTACCTGCTTGGTTAATAAAACCACATCATGAGTTGGCACAAGGGACTCAAAAATCCAATACCAAACTTCAAACTGATCGCAGTGTCACCTCCCAACGAGATGTCAAATCCAAATAAGAGGAAGATTGCAAGACATCTCCTTGTGTGATGTTTAAAAAAAATAACCTCATAGGCTAAAGAGGTTTTAGCCACCACAGGCATGCCTGTGACTCCTAAAGATATGTTTCTGTCCATCATCTCTTGACTTGCTACCAACTCATTTAAGGTAATACTGCTGCTAATGTGTCACCTTCTTTATCTGTTGCTTCTACTCACCCTACTCACACTCTACTTTTACCTATTGGGCTCAACTTCTTAGCTCTCTTATGTTTGATTTAGTCTCCTGGGAAGATCCTAAAATTCCTGTTTCATCTAATGACTCCTCTATTACCAGAAGACACTGGGTTCCCATTAACGCTGATGATTGTTTACCTACTCATTCCATAAGCGCCCAATAAATTGGACTTTTTCTCACTTGGGCATCCCTCTGTTTCTATTATGATCCTAATACTCGCATACTTAATCAAAGCCTCTGTGTCCCTCTTCACAAACAATGATATGTGAATAGCATACTTAAAACACCAGAAGATGAATCTTGGGTAAGTACTATCAAAGATCAACATTTTTTCTCACAATAAAAATAGGAGAAAACCTAACTGAAGAAAAATGCCAGTGCCTCCAGTGCCAGCCAGACCCTGGCTGGAGATGGGGTCCTATGATGGCTCCTCATGGGACTTCTACTGTTCTTGTAATTTTACCAAAATACCCTATTTAACAATACTATCCTTAAAAATTGGGTACTCAAAGGACTGATGGTGATAAAAGTAATAAATCTCTGGAGGGATGCATCTAAAATTGCTCACTTCCTTTCCATTATGACACTGATAAACCCATATAGAACCCTCGATTTGCAGGTCCAATATTAGACTCAAATACTCCACTAATGCCTATTCCTCTATTCAAACTTTCTCTTGTAGGATTGGCCTGCCATTTACTAAAAAAAAAAAATGTATACATAATCCTGCTACATTTGTACATGGTAAATTCAACTGGTCCTATATTGACATAATCAATGGGCATACACAACTTGTATGTGACTCAGGTTTCACAACCTACTGTCTCACTCCCACTTTATACAATGAGTCCTGGTGTCCAATGCATAGACGTTTTAATCAGGCGTTCGACTCACCACCCTTAAATATCTCCATTAACAACTTAAAAATCAGATTGCAAAAACAATTATAAAAGCTTCAACAAAAAGGCCAACAGGCCACAATTAACACTCTCAATTATATTTCTAACTGGATCAAACGAAAAAAACTGGTTCTCTGATTTCAATCTACACTCCTGGTTTAACACTATTATATTATTGCTAATAATCTTTTTTTTATTGCAGTTTTCAAAATGATGATGTCTCTTTGCTCCTCTAACAGGTCACTCAAGATGTTCTTCACCAATACCCAGATGCTCACCACTTCAATGACACAAGTCATGGTCCTGCTACTAGAAAAAGGGGGGTGAGATGTGGAGTTATTTTTAGAGTGTATTGTAAGCCATGGCAAAGTGAATGGGGTAATTGCTGAAACATCAGTGATGTTCTGGTCTCAAATCTGTTGAACGTGATAGCACTATGAGAAATAGAGCCCCATGATCTCCCAGGAGCCAGTTAGGAAACAGACCCACTGTAATTGCCTAGCAGTCCTTGAGACTGCACATCTTCCTTGCATGCTTTCACATAAACACCAGATGTATGTTTGATCTATGTCTGGAGGCAAACGTTATACCAGGCGAACATGAAATAAAGACTATGTACAGTTTGCTGCTGCTGCTGTTTTGCTAGCAGAAGCAGCCCTGCATATCCACTCAATCTTAGTGTCTGAGAACTTTTTCTTTGGTGTGAGGCTACAATTGGGACTATAGAAAAATTTAAAAAAACTCTTACACAGCAAAGAAACCCATCTTAATGGCAAAGGCAACCTACTTAATGTAAGAAGATATTCTCAAATAAGATTATATATATATGTATATATAAAATAACGGGTTAATATTCAAAATATATGAATAACTTATAACACTTAACACCAAAAGAACTAAATAATCTGATTAAATAATGGACAGAGTATCTGAATAGATATTTTTCCAAAGAAGATATTGGAATAGAAGACACTTGAAAGATGTTCAACATCACTCATCATCAGGGAAATGCAAATGAAAACTACAAGAAGATATAACGTCATATCTGTCAGATGGTTAAAATAAAAAAAAACATAAAAAATAAGTATTAGTGAGAATATGGAACAGAGAGTTACTGGAGGGGATGTGGAAGGGGGGATGGGCTAAATGGGTAAGGGGCAGTAAGGAATCTACTCCTTAAATCATTGTTGCACTATATGCTAACCAATTTGGATGTAACTTAAAAAAATAAATAAAACCATAAAAATAAGTATTAGTGAGAGATAAGTATTATTTAATACTTATTAAAAAATAAGTATTAATGGAGAAAATGGAAGTCTTGTGTAGAGTTGGTAGGCATGCAAACTATGGAAGCAGTCACTATGGAAAACAGAATGGAGGCTTCTCAATAAAATTAAAAATAGAAATACCATATAATCCAATAGTTCCATTACTGGCTATTACCCAGAGAAAATGAAAGGACAAATTTGAAAAACTATATGCACTCCTATGTTTATTGCAGCATTATTTACAACAGCCAAGCTATGGAAGCAACCCAAGTGTCTATCCATAGATGAATGGCTGAGGAAGTGTTATGTGTATGTATAATGGAATGTTACTCAGCTATAAAAGTGTTTGAGATTTTTCCATTTGCATCAACATGGATGGGCTACAGAGTATTATGTTAAGTGATATAAGTCAGACAGAGAAAGATGAATACCATATGATTTCATTTATATGTGGAATTTTGAACAAACAAACGAATAAACAAACAAAAAGCATGAGACCTATAAATACAGAGAAGAAACTGATGGTAGCCACAAGAGAGAGGGTGAAGGTGGGTGTGCAAAATGAATGAAGGGGAGTGGGCGATATGGACTCCCAGTTATGGAATGAGTAAGTCATGGTAATAGAAGTTATAGCATAGGGAATATAATCAATGGTATTGTAATAGTGTTATATGGTGACAGATGGTAGCTATACTTGTGGTGAGCATAGAGTGATGTACAGAATTGTCATATTACTATGCTCTACACTTGAAACTAATTAATGTTGAATACTCAAAAAAAATAATTACAGAGATAAACAGAGACATACTAATTTTATTTCATTTGAGCAAAAATCTATTTAAATTGAGCAATACCAAACTGAATTGGTTAGGAGTTCTCTGACAGGAGCTGATAAATGACATATAGAGAAGATGGGGATGTAAAAAAAAGAAAGAAGAAGAAAGAGAACAAAGAAAGAGAGAAAGAAAGAAAATGAAAAAGAAAGAAAGAAAGAAAGAAAGAAAAAGAAATTATGTGATTGGCAATAGCTTAAAGCCTCTTTGGCTGTTTGCGGTTGATTTTCCTTAGGTTTCAATTAAGTAATCTTGAGGGCTTTACATGTTTAGATTTTGATTTGCTTAGGTAGACCACAATGGCATTAGAGCAACCTCAGTCTACTGGCCTCCTGTTTAAATTGACACCATGGAGCCATATTTATAGAACAATTATTAACAAATTGTAAATTGTAGCTGAAAACTTCCCTAATGTGGGGAAAGACACAGACATCAAAATCCAAGAAGCACAGAGAACTCCCATTAAATTCAACAGACCATCACCAAAGCATATCATGGTCAAATTCACAAGATATTCAGACAAGGAAAAAATCTAAAAACAGTAAGGGGATAAGAAACGTCCTTAACCTACAAGGGAAGACAGATCAGGTTCACAGCAGACCTTTCCACAGAAAACTGGTAGGCCAGAAAGGAATGGCAGTATATTTTCCACATGATGAATAGGAAAAATATGTAAATAAGAGTTCTTTATCCAAGAAAGCTGTTACTCAGAATAGAAGGAAAGATAAAGAGTTTCCCAGGCAAACAAAAACTAAAGGAGTTTGTGACCACTAAAGAAGCCCTGCAGGAAATTTTAAGGAGGACTCTTTGAGTGGAAAAAATAACAAAAGACCAAAAGCAACGAAGACCAGAAAGGGCCAGAGAACATCACCAGAAACTCTACAGGTTACACAGTAGCACTAAAGTCATATCTTTTAATAATCACTTTGAATGTAAATGGACTAAATGCTCCCATCAAAAGACGTAGGGTATCAAAATGGATTAAAAAAAAGATCCATCTATATGCTGCCTACAAGACTCATTTTAGAACTAAAGATACCTGGAAATTAAAAGAGACACGATGGAGAACCATCTATAATGTTAATGGACGTCAAAAGAAAGACAGAATAGCCATATTTTTTAAAATTTTTTAGGGGCGCCTGGGTGGCGCAGTCGGTTAAGCGTCCGACTTCAGCCAGGTCACGATCTCACGGTCCGTGAGTTCGAGCCCCGTGTCAGGCTCTGGGCTGATGGCTCGGAGCCTGGAGCCTGTTTCCGATTCTGTGTCTCCCTCTCTCTCTGCCCCTCCCCCGTTCATGCTCTGTCTCTCTCTGTCCCAAAAAAAAAAAAAAAAAAAGAATTAATATAAAATTTTGTACATGTTTATTATGTATTTTTAAGAGACAGAGAGAGAGAGAGGATGAGCATGGAAGGGTTAGAAAGAGAGGGAGACATCGAATCCAAAGCAGCCTCCAGACTCTGAGCTGTCAGCACAGAGCCTGATGCGGGCTTACCCATGAACCTTGAGATCATGACCTGAGCCAAAGCCATATGCTTAACCAACTGAGCAACCCAGGCACCCCCAGAGTAACCATACTTATATCAAACTGGACTTTGAAACAATGACTTGTAACAAGAGATGAGAAAGGGGTGGGGCTTATCCATCAAGAAGATCTAACAATTGTAAATAATTATGCTCCCAACCTGAAAGTACCCAAATATATACATCAATTAATCACAAACATAGAGAAACTAATTGATAATAATACAATAATAGTAAGACACTTTAACACCCCACTTACAATAATGGACAGATCATCTAAGCAGACAATCAATAAGGAAACAATGAATTTGAAATGACACACTGAACCAGAAGACTTAACAGATATATTCAGAACATTTCATCCTAAAGCAGAAGAATACACATTCTGTTTGAGTGCACATGGAACACTGTGACATACTGGTCACAAATCAGCCCTGAACAAGTACAAAAAGATTGAGATCATAGCATGCATATTTTCAGATCACAATGCTATGAAACTTTAAGTCAACCACAAGAAAAAATTTGTAAAGTCTTCAAATGCATGGAGGTTAAAGAACATCCTGTTAAAGAATAAATGGGTAACCAGGAAATTAAACAAGAAATTAAACAAGAAATTAAAAAATACATGGAAGCCAATGAAAATGAAAACACAATGGTCTAAACCCTTTAGGATGCAGGATAGGAAGTGCTAAAAGGAAAATATATTGCAATTCAAGACTATCTCAAGAAGCAAGAAAGTTCCCAAATATACAACTTAACTTTACATCTATAGGAACTAGAAAAGGAACAGCCTACAAAGACTAAATCCAGCAGAAGAAGAGAAATAATAAAGAAATAAACAATATAGAAACAAAAGCAACAGTATAACAGATCAACAAAACCAAGAGCTATTTGTTTGAAAGAATTAACAAAATTGATAAAGCCCTAGCTAGACTTACCAAAAATAAAAGAAAAAGGACCCAAAAAGGTAAAATCCCGAATGAAAGAGGAGAGATCACAACCAACACCACAGAAATACAAACGATTATAAGAGAATACTGTGAAAAATTATATGCCAACAAACTGGCCAACTGGAAGAAATGGACAAATTCCTGGAAACTCACACACTACCAAAATTGAAACAGGAAGAAATAGAAAATTTTAAAAGCCCATAACCAGCAAATAAATCGAATTGGTAATTAAAAATCTCCCAACGAAGTTTTGGTTAAGTGTCCAACTTTGGCTCAGGTCATGATCTTGGAGCCTGGAGCCTGCTTTGGATTCTGTGTCCTTCTCTCTTTGTCCCTCCTCTGCTCATGCTCTGTCTCTCTCTCTCAAAAATGGATAAACATTTAAAAACATTTTTAAAAATCTCCCAAAAAAGAAGAGTCCTAGGCCAGATGGCTTCTCAGAGGAATTCTTCCAGACATTTAAAGAAGAGTTAATACCTATGCTTTTCAAACTATTCCCAAAAATAGAAATGGAAGAAAAGCCTCCAAACACATTCTAAGCCAGCATTACCTTGATTCCCAAACCAAAGACCGCACTAAAAAAGAGAATTATAGGCCAATATTCCCAATCAACCCGAATGCCAAAATTCTCCACAAGATACTAGCAAATCAAATCTAACAGTATGTTAAAATAATTTTTCATCATGATTAAGTGGGATTTATTCCTGGGATGCAGGTTGGTTCAATATGTGCAAATCAGTCAACATAATACACTACATTAATAGAAAAAAGGGATAAAAACAATATGATCTTCATAGCCCTAGTACCTAGCATAATGTTTGTCACATAATAGGAATTCTGGGAACTGTTCACCAGTTCACTCAATGCATATTTATTCTCAAATAACAATGATGAGATGCTGATTCATTTTCTGGATGTTGCTATTTAGACAGTAAGATTTATTAAGAATTATCTAGGTGCAAAAATTGATAATAAAGAAATTTGAATAGACAACAACTCTTGATTTTCATTGAAAAAGACTCGTGAATACATTACCACATTTCTAAGAACTTACATGGTGTGAGTGATTTGGGGTGGCCATTTCCACAGAAAAAAGCCTGTAAATTCAGACTTATGACCCTATTCACAAAGACAGTAGAGAACATTTTTTGATTTGCTCATGTTTGATAAAAGCGTAAGCCCACATGAATGAATTTAAAATGAATTCCTGGAAGTTAAAAGCATATTAGAAAGTATATAATGACTGAACACATTAAAAATCCAGGAGATTGAGATTCTACCAGCATAAAATAAATCTCATTTTGTAGTTAAAATTCCTAAATATTGAAAATATTTGGAGTTTTGTTTTGTTTTGCTTTTAGATTTTCAACTCTGAAAACCTTCTCTGCCCCAGACAGGGTTTATTGACCTTTTGTGTTAGATCTCTATCACAGTTCTTACACATTACATAAAAATGATTGGATTTTTAGTCAGACTCCCTTTGTTTGAGTTCAAATTTCCTAAGGATGGCAATCATGTCTTATTCATTTTTATGTCCTTATGGATAGTATTTGGCACACAACCAGTGTTTAATAAATACTGAATAAGGGGAACTCTTTGTTCATTGTTCTCTCCTCCCTGCCCCCAAATATATCTGGATTATCAAAAGAATGGATACCTTGAGAGATGTATAGTTTAAAAATACCTTTGGCTTATACTTTAGTTGAGCTCATGTTTACTACCAATTTAAGACTTATTCTTTCATGATTTAGTTACCTAACTTCTTCCTGTTGTATTTGGACTCTCAACCTCAGTACTGTAAACATTTTGGACTAGATAATTCTCTGTTGTGTCTGTGTGTGTGTGGGTGTGTGTGTGTGATTTCCCATGCATTGTAGGCTGTTTAGCAGCCTTCTTGACTTCCTCCCACTTAGCACCCACTTTGTTGTGCAATCAAAAATGCCACCAGACATTGCCAAGTGTCCCCCATGGGTTTAAATCACGCCAGGTTAAAAACCACTGCTTATGTGGGCCTGGTACAGAGGGATAAGGAAAACAAAACAAAGCAAAGCAAAACAAAACCTGAAGACATGTCAATTGGCACATACATTATATGAGTCAAAACTGAGAATTAGAATCCAATCTTCAGTCAGATTACAATGGGAATAAAGTCTACTCAAGGTTTATGGTGGGAATCACATGAAATAATATGTATAAGCATACCTGATAGAGTTCTTGGCCTATTGGTCTTGGGAAGTACTCGTGATTATGAATGTTGATGTAGAAAGAAACTGGCGACAAAGACATTTTGGGTTTGCTGTCAGTATGTTCAACTGCTTTAGTGGTGATTTTCATGTTCCAGTATTTCTAGTTTTTATCCCCTGAATCTTTTCTCAGATGTCCCACTCTAGTTGCTGCATCAATAACCACATCAAAACATAGCTTATCTATAAGTGTGCTTAGGTAGAACCTCTGCATACAGTAAGGGAAAATGCACATTAGTAATTTAAGCATTTCATTATGGATAACTACAGCAGTAACGTGTCTTCAACATGTGAATAATGTTTTTTAAGTTTTCTCTTAGAAATAAAGTAATATCACAATGATATCCTTCATCTTTAGAAGTTGTTCAAAGGAAGAATTACATTATTTATATCAACACAGAACATTGTTGACATGCAAAATGAAAGAACAAAGTGGCCTGTTTTTAGGACTTGAAATCCTCTCACTTCTTTATTTTGTGTTACTATTTACAAAAAGAATGAAATCCTTAATTACTTTTAATGGAATTATTCACTTTGTTAAAGTTTTAATTTAAGCATTATTCTATTAAAATTCATTTCGACATAAGTGGAGCCTCACTACCACCAAATTTGACATTTGACAAAAGTCATTACATGAAATCAAATGCTTTAGATCTTCTGGAATACTTTAGCCATCTTTAGTTTTTATTTTGACATAAAAATGGAATTAGGAAGGGGAATTAAATCTAAATCTACATTTGTTTGTTGATAAGTCATTGAAAGATGATACCAAATTATTAAACAAAAGGACACTGTTATTTTTAATATTTTTAAAGTTTTTTTAAATGCCAGCTGGTTAATAATGTACTATTAGTTTTAGGTGTACAATACAGTGATTCAATATTTGCATATATCAAATGGTGCTCATCACATGTGCACTCCTTAATCCTCATCACTTACTAAAAAAAAGCACAGTGCCAGTTCTAAGGACAACTGTACTTGAAATTTTATCTTGTAAAATCTCTTTATCTCATATCCAAATTTTTTCATTAATCAAATTTAAACAAGGAGAAACTTAAAAAATACACAAGTGTACAACATGCATTTTCTAGAAACTTGAATGCCAAATAATTCCTCAAACTGGGTATATAGCTTAAGTAGCAGATTCCGCCTCATTTCCTAGCCCAGCTTGGATATGAAAGGTCATGTTGTCCTACAGAACAAGTCTCCTTTGTCTTGGTTGTACCTTCATTTTGTTGTCAAAGAAGGAAAGAATAAAGAACCATTTCTCCTGCTTTTAGACAGGGGCAGCTCATTTTTCGACAAACTTGCTGCATTCTTCCTGGTTTTTGAAACAGCCCACACAGTGTTTACCACCCTGAGACTAAGAAGCATTTGAGATCATATCTGAGACAGAAGCAGTACAGAGGCCAAAAGGAAGCTATCCACTCCTACTCAAGTGTCAACTGAATATTGAGGTCTTAACTCTCCACCTCTACCATGGCCCCCCAGCTCCCTGCCCCTTATTATTTGCCTTGGTGTAGATGCCTTAAAAACACTCCTCCCTTCTTTATGGCTTCTTTGAAGCCTTCTATAAGCCTCTGCTCTTCTCAGTCACATGACAATTCCACACACTGCTTCATCATCTGCCAGTCCTATGACTATGACTTCTTGCTTCTCATGGAAGCTCTTACAAAGAAACCTAGTTTACTTTGCCTGTATTCACAGTCACCACAGTTGAGGACTTACTCGTTTGGAAGGAGAATTTACTCTTTTGTAATATCTGTAAAGAAATTATACAGGGGGTCTTGCATACTTAAGGAATGTAACTTTTCTAGTTATCATACAGCTAATATCTAATATCTTGCTTTTAATCAGTACTGGAAGTTGTGTTCACATTTATCTAATCTCAAACACAGAAATATTCCCATTTTGTGATGCAGTTTCTGAAAAAAGTGTTTTTCCTTGTCAATATGCTCTGCAGTAACAATTAAGATGTCTGCACCAGTCACTCTGAGAGATGGTGAGATGATTTCTCACCAGAAGCTGGATTAAAACTACTTACTTCTGCTGACTGTTCACTTGAAGCTAAAATGAACTAGAAAGAATGATGATCCTGGAGACAGATAAGTAATTCTAATTAATAACTACATAGACAATTTTTAGCACTCACATAATCCTTTAAAATAGGTCTAACTATTATCCCCATTTCAACCAAAGCAAAAGTAGTTAAGAAATTTGTTCATTGTCTGACAGCTAATAAGTAATGGAAGCATGGTTAACATATAGCTGTGCTTGATTCCAACATCTGTGTTTTCCATCACTCGGCTTTCCTGCCCCAGACTACCTACATTCACATAAGTCCTACTTCTGGAACTTAGAGCATCTTGTTTTGCCTCACTTACTCCACTCATTTAAAGGTAACACCTACCTTAGAGGACATTTGTAGAAATGAGAAAGATAATGGATGTGGAAGTGAAGATATTTGGATATTTAGAATACATCACTGTTATAACAGGGTGTGGTGCATTGTTGAGCTTATAGTAATGCTTATGGAATGGTTTCCAAGAGAAGCTTTTCATAACTGAATTTTAAAAATCATGTCTCCATCTTTATGCTCTGATCTCTCTAGAAAGTCAGTTTGGGTTACATATTATTTTGTGACCTAGTTGAGTTTGAAACAAAACACCTTGGCATGGGCTTTGCCAACCTGGATTAATAGTTTGTCACTCTGACCCTCAAGGAGGAAACAACAAAGGTTGGGACAACATCTGGCATGCTTATCATGGGCAGTCATACGGTAAAAAAAACGAAGTCAAGGTTTGAAAACAAACCAATGCTATTTAATAGTATTTCAAAAAATTGGATACTAACACTTTATGAATGCTGCAAAAAACTGCCAAATATTGGAAATATTGGATGACCAAGGGAAATAAGATGTAAAATAAGAGTCGGTGAAAATAAATGATAAAGCTTGAGGGTTGACCCATGTGAAGATCATGTGAGAGTTATTTTATAAGCACGGCATTCTTCTCAAAATTTTCCCAGTGCAGACACCATTTTCCCTGCCTGCCTTATTTAGAAACTGTTTTCTCTTTATGTTCTTTCTCAACCCCCTTATAATTATTTAAATACCTTAAGAGAAAAAATTTCATCCTCTAATATTTTCCTGTTTGTTCTCTGGCCTCCTCTCATTGGAATGTGAGCTACCTATATGATAAGATGTGTCTTTTTTTTTCTTTTTACCATGCTTGAGATTCTACTATTGTCTTCCTGCCCTTCACTCTAAAAGGGAAGCCCTTATGGAACGGAGTCACAGGGTTCTAATAGCATGTGGATGATCAGTTTCTCAGATATTTTACTGATAGAATCTTATAATGGAAATAGAACTTGTTTCTAAGTCAAACTTACCTGACTTCATTTCAAATTTCGGCTTTACTTTTTAGCTTTGTGATTATAAACAAGTTACATAAGTACTCTGTATCTCAATTTATTTATGTAACAGTAGAAATAATAACTACAGTGTATCTAGTTAGTGTAGTTCTTACAACATTCAGGAGGGAATCAATGTAGATCTGGGTTTGCCATATAGGAAGCGCTTGATAAATTGTTCCCTGCTACCCCCATCTTTGCTCCCCATGATTACTCAATTTTTATCTAAGGGGGATGAAAGAAAAAGGAAAGTAGGAAGCTATTGCTATTAGCAATAGTCATGTCAGTTATACTCAAATTTAACCCTCTTCTCCCTTGGGTTGGCAGCCTTCTCATGCTAGAGGGAACAGTTAATATTTAATTTAGTATTAGCCGTAGTATCTTTAAATGATGGCTCATTTTCTGGAAGAGGGGTTGTCCAGGGCTTTATGCTATGGAGAAAAATGAAACAGAATCCCTTCCTTCAAGGAGATTACAGTCTTGAGATAGCAATTCTTTTTTTTTTTTAAGTTTATCTATCTATCTATCTATCTATCATTTTGAGAGAGAGACAAAGAGAGAATGAGTGGGGGAGGGGTAGATAGGAAGGAGAGAGAGAATCCCAAGCAGTCTCCATGCTCTCAGCACAAGTCCTGACATGGGGCTCAATCCCACAAAGTGAACTGTGAGCTCATGACCTGAGCCGAAATTAAAAGCTGGACACTGAGCCACTCAAGTACCGCACTGAGACAGCAATTCTTAAAATTTTAGGTTTCACACAGGATATGAGGTTTCTTGGGTTTTTGCTGTTGTTTGTTGTTTGTTGTTATTTTTGTGTGTGTGTGGATATAATCATCAGTAGGCAACATCTGATCAAAACATATTTCCTTTAATATTTGCAGACTAACGTCCCTGAATTCACATAGTGCAAACTTCTGAAGACTCAACCAAAGATTTGTGAAAATGTTGGAGAAGAGATAAAGCTCTTTCCTGGGGAAAATGCTGATTTCTCCTGCTGGCAGCATTTCTTCCAGCTTCCCTCCACCTCAAATTGTGATGGGACATGCCACCTGCCCCTCAGTCAAGGCAAGTCTAAAAACCACATTCTCAATCCTCCACATCACAGTGGCAGCCTGGCTGCTTCCATAACTGAGAACAACACCACTTAACTCTCACTAAAATCCAGAACAGTGTCTGTGCTTTAAGACATTCAATAATGTGGTTGGTGTTTCAGAAACGCTAGTAAATTAGACACAGCCTTTTACAGGTAAGATGAGGTCAGAGAATAAATAAGAAAATTGTACAAACTGGAAATATTTCCTTTAAGGCACTTGCATAATTAAAAGGGGACTGAGAAAGAAAGTAAAGAGAAATATGTTCTAAATAGGGCAGACACGGAATACATTCACAAGATATTTAACAAGAATATTTAACAAGACATTTCAGCCTTAAAATGCAAGTCAAGCGAAGACTGGAGCAAAAGCAATCCAGATGGAGGAGCCATTGGTTTAAAGGCTCTGAGGCAAAAAAATAACTTGGTGCATTTAGAGGAAACCCGAAAGAGCTGTGAGTAGTCTGAGAGAACAGCACTTGCGGAAGAAACCTGAGGGGTGGTTTGAAAATGGAAGTCCCTACATCTCCAAGACCTGGACTGACCCTTTGAATTTCTTTTTTTAAAAATATAATTTATTGCCAAATGGTTTCCATACAACACCCAGTGCTCATCTCAACAAGTGCACTCCTCCATGCCAATCACCTACTTTCCCCTCTCCCCCCACCCTCATCAATCCTCAGTTTGTTCTCAGTATTTAAGAGTCTCTTATGGTTTGCCTCCCTCCCTGTAACTCTTCCCCCCTCCCTTCCCCATGGTCTTCTGTTAAGTTTCTCAAATTACACATATGAGTGAAAACATATGGTATCTGTCTTTCTCTACCTGACTTATTTCACTTAGCATAATACCCTCCAGTTCCATCCATGTTGCTGCAAATGGCCAGATTTCAGTCTTTCTCATTGCCAAGCAGTATTCCATTGTATATATAAACCATATCTTCTTTATCCACTTGTCAGTTGATGGACATTTAGCCTCTTTCCATAAAGTGGCTATTGTTGAAAGTGCTGCTATAAACATTGGGGTACATGTGCCCCTATGCATCAACACTCCTCTATCCCTTGGGTAAATTCCTAGCAGTGCTATTCTGGGTCATAGAGTAGTTCTATTTTTAATTTTTTGAGGAACCTCCACACTGTTTTCCAGAGGGACTGCACCAGTTTGCATTTCCACCTACAGTGCAAGAGGGTTCCGTTTCATTACACCCTTACCAACGTCTATAGTCTCCCGATTTGTTCATTTTAGCCAGTTTGACCAGCATGAGGTGGTATCTCAGTATGGCTTTGATTTGTATTTCCCTGATGAGGAGTGACATTTAGCATCTTTCCGTGTGTCTGTTGGCCATCTGGATATCTTCTTTGGAAAAGTGTCTATTCATGTCTTCTGCCCACTTCTTCACTGGATTATTTGTTTTTTGGGTGTGGAGTTTGGTGACTTCTTTATAGAGTTTAGATACTAGCCCTTTATCCAATATGTCATTTGCAAATGTCTTTTCCCATTCCATCAGTTGCCCTTTAGATTTGTTGATTGTTTCCTTTGCAGTGCAGAAATTTTTATCTTAATGAGGTTCCAATAGTTCATTTTTGATTTTAATTCCCTTGCCTTTGGTGATGTGTCAAGTAAGAAATTGCTGCAGCTGAGGTCAAGGAAGTTTTCCCCTGCTTTGTCCTCTACGGTTTTGATGGTTTCCTGTCTCACATTCAGGTCCTTCATCCATTTTGAGTTTGTTTTTGTGTATGGTGTGAGAGAGTGGTCTAGTTTTATTCTTCTGCACGTTGCTGTCCAGTTCTCCTAGCACCATTTGTTAAAGAGACTGTCTTTTTTCCATTGGTTACTCTTTCCTGCTTTGCCAAAGATTAGTTGGCCATACATTTGTGGGTCCAATTCTGGGTTCTCTATTCTATTCCACTGGTCTACGTGTCTATTTTTGTGCCAATACCATGTTGTCTTGATGATTACAACTTTGTAGTAGAGGCTAGAGTCTGGGTTTGTGATGCCTCCCACTTTGGTTTTCTTCTTCAATATTACTTTGGCTATTTAGGGTCTTTTATATTTCCATACAAATTTTAGGATTGTTTCTTCTAGCTTTGAGAATGGTGGCACAATTTTGACTGGGATTGCATTGAATATGTAGATTGCTTTGCGTAGTATTGATGTTTTAACAAAATTTATCCTTCCAATCCATGAGCATGGAATGTTTTTCCATTTCTTTGTGTCTTCAATTTCTTTCATAAGCGTTCTATAAATTTCAGCATACAGATACTTTACATCTTTGGTTAGGTCTATTCCTGGGTATTTTATGGTTCTTGGTGCAATTGTGAATTGGATAAGTTTCTTTATTTCTCTTTCTGTTGTTTCATTATTGGTGTATAAAAATGAATCCTATCTCTGTATTAATTAAGGGACTGATACTGTTCAGCCCACCAAGGTTTGCTATAGTTGAATCTAAGTGACAATACTGGAATATTTTGCTGTTGGGCAACTACTGGCCAGTATGGCTTAGAAGGAATAATGGAATAAAAAATTTATCAGAACAAGGGGATTATGGATCATTTCTGTAGTTATCAGTTATCTCCTCTTCTTCAAATTTTTTCTTTGTATCCACGTGCCCCCAATTTCCCCATCTATTCTATGATTGATTTCTTTTTGCTACTAGCCCAAATAGGCCATCACTGGGAAATTTTCAATAATCTACAACCATAAATCCCTACTGGCCACATTATTAAAAAATATCTTTCACCAAATCAAAAAAATAATTTTAGTTTATGGTTGAGGTTTGGGTGGAAGTGGAGAGATGAATCATTAAAATGAATCACAATAAGGTGTAAATAACTAAGATTTCACTTTCTACCTCACAATGACATTGATATTTTTGGAGAATAGTCCAATACTCTCAGAATAATAATTCTGTGATAGTAGAATTCTAGAAAAGGTAAGTTTGACTTTGTGTATATTAAACTTATCTGGGTTAAGTGAAAGATTAAGATCTACTACCCATATTTCAAGAACTCACCTAAGTTTTGATCCTATTTTATTACATAATCACCTAACCCAAAATTAGATAAAACATTCCTTTCCAGTAAATACGAACTTAATGGAACTAAACTCTTAAGCTAAATGCTTAGCTTTCCTCTAGGAAATAACCAACTGTATTTGTATAACCAGTGTAGACTGCATTTTGGAAGGGTTTTTAACCATTAGAAAAGGTAGGCCATTGATTCACTAGGAGCTGTATAATCCTATTTGAATAATTTTACATTCTCTGCATCTTTTCCCTCATTAGTAAAATGATGAAATTGAACTAGATATATAATGTTGGGGATTACAGGATTTTCTGATCTTGTATTACTTATGAGCTCATGAAATACATGTTTTTTTCTTTTTTAGAGTACACTGGTTAAATCACACAGGCTTCTTTTGATACATTAGTCAATACTTATCTTAATCACAGCATCCTTCTTAGTGTCAGCTGAAAATGTCAGTTTTCTAAAATGTCCTCTTGTTCTGCTAAAGAACACCTGAACTTTATGCCAACAAAGAGAAGGATTTTTTTTAAGTATAGCAGTAAAACAATGTAATAAGATCATAAATATTTTCATCAAATACATATTTTCTAATTCTTGTATTTTTATATTTGCTTTATATTTGAAAAGTGAACACCAAAACAGTTTCTTCTGTTTTATGCTACAGAGCACAGTTAAAACACATTCAACAGGAGCTAGATAGAGTTTATGAAGTGTGATGCATGCAGCTAAGCAGTAGCAGGGCACTGAGGATGATTTTAACACTATTTGAAGATTTTTATGGAGTTGGCTGAGTAGTATGTCCCAGTAGTTAAATTGAATCATGATTTTGACCAAATTAGATTTCTGATGACAATAAAAATGAAGGTGGGGAACAATCCTGAAAGGAAGAAGCTTAGCTTATTTCTTAAATCTGTTGCTTGTAACTTTTCCTTTTGGGGGGGGGGAAGAGAGAGAGAGGGAGACACAGAATCTGAGTCTCCAGTCTCCAGGATCTGAGCTGTCCACACAGAGCTCAACACAGGGCTCAAACTCACAAACCATGTGATCATGACCTGAACCCAAGTGGGACACTCAACCGACTCAGCCACCCAGTTGCCCCATTACACCTTTTCCTTTTAAGAGTTCATCGATACCCTCCATTCCAGACTTTTTAGTCATGAAAGTACTTCACTTTGATTTGGAATACAATTAATTTCATCCATTTTTTAAAACGTTTATTTATTGAGGGAGAGAGGGGGGAGGGGCAGCGAGGAGAGAGAGAGACCGAGAGAGAGAAAGAGAGAGAGAGAGGGAGACAGAGAGAGAATCCCAAGCAGACTCCATGCCATCAGCACAGAACCCAACGTGGGGCTTGATCGCAGAAACCATGAGATCATGAACTGAGCTGAAGTTGGACACTTAACTGACTGAACCACTAAGGCACCCATCGTTTTTAAAGCTTTTTTATTTTAATTTCAGTATTGTTAACACACAGTATTATATTAGTTTCAGGTGTATAATATAGTTATTCAACAATTCTATACATTACTGAATGCTCACCATGATAAATGTACTCTTTAATCTCCATTGCCTATTTCACTGATCCCCGCCTCCCACCTCCCCCCTGGTAACCCTCAGTTGGTTGTCTTAGTTAAGAGTTTGTTTCCTGGTTTGTCTTTCTCTCTCTATCTCCTTTTTCCTTTGCTCATTTGTTTTGTTTCTTAAATTCTACATATGAGTGAAGTCATATGGTATTTTCTTTATCTGACTGACTTATTTCATTTAGCATATACTCTCTTGCTCCCTCCATGTTGTAAATTTTAAGATTTCATTTTTAAATGGCTGAATAATGTTCCAGTGTGTGTGTGTGTGTGTGTGTGTGTGTATACCACATCTTCTGTATCCATTCATCTATTAATGATTATTTGAGCTGCTTCCCTAATTTGGCTATGAGCTATTATAAATAATACAGCAATAAACATAAGGGTGCTTGTATCCCTTTGAATTAGCATTTTTGTATCCAGTAGTGTAATTAGTGGCTCATAGGGTAGTTATATTTTTAACTTTTTGAGGAACCTCCATACCATTGTGCACAGTGGCTGCTCCAGTTTGCATTCCCACCAGACCACAAATAGCCAAAGCAATCTTGGAAAAGAAAAGAAAAGTTGGAGGCATCCCAATTCCAGACTTCAAGTTATACTACAAATCTGCAGTAATCAAAACAGTATGGTACTGGCACAAAAATAGACACATAGATCAATGAAACAGAATATAAAATCACAGAAATAAACCCACAATTATATGATCAGTTAATCTTTGACAGAGTAAGAAAGAATATCCACTGAGAAAAAAGTGTCTTCAACAGTGTTGGGAAAACTGGATAGCTATATGCAAAAGAATGAAGCTGGATCATTTTCTTACACCATATGCAAAAATAAACTCAAAATAGTTTAAAGACCTAAATGTGAGACCTGAAAGCATAAAAACCCTAGAAGATGGGGAGACTTGATGGCTCAGTCAGTTAAGTCTCTGATTCCTGTCAGATTGTATAAATATATTTTCTTACACCAAAGAGTGTTCTTATTTTATATTTCTTTTGATTATGTGTCCTAACATTCTTTTAAATTGTACACTTTGCTATTTTATCCTAAAGAAAATTATGTTCCACATTCCAGGAAAATCTCATTTTTTCTGTCTCTGAATTCTCAGATGCTAATCATCTTTTAAGCATGTGGGACATTAATCATTATGAAGTAACTCCTTAATTTCTTAAAAAAATTTTTTTAAATGTTCATTTATTTTTGAGAGAGTGCCAGTGGGGGAGGGCCAAGAGAGAGAGAGAGAGACAGAATCCAAGATAGGCTCCAGGCTCTGAGCTGCCAGCACAGAGCCTGACGTGGGGCTTGAACTCATGAACTGAAAAATCATGACCTGAGCTGTACTCGGAAGCTTAACCGACTGAGCCACCCAGATGCCCCATTAGTTTATGAAAATCAGGCTGTTAATCTAAGGGAAAAGGCCAAAAATCAAGTTAAAGGTAACCATTCATGTATTTTAATTATGTACCAAATTTTCCTGCATGAAGTTGTCATGTGGCTTACTGAATTTTTTCTCTATATAAATAGGAGAATTTTTAAGATCCCTGTAGAAATTCTACACTGAATAAAGAGGTATGCTTATTTAAGCTACTTAACAATTTTTAAGGAAAGAAAACATTTCGTGTTCTTCACCATCTCTTAGTTAGACTAAGCCTGTATAGATGTAGTTCTAGGAAGTAGATTTAGACTGGAACAATCCTAGGGATCCACCTCTGAAACCTGGTTTGTCTCTCTTCATTTAAATACTCAAGTGAAAATTAACATCGATGCTGTTGTTATCATCACTATGATAATGATGATGATGATGATGATGATATACCATGTGTTGTACTGCTTTATAATACCTCATTTAATATTCACAGCAGACTCTTTGTATAGATAGGTAGTATTTTCTATATGCTATAGTTAAGGAAAATGAGGCTCAGAGAGGTTAAGTAACCTGCCAGAGATCACATAGTTAGAAAGGAATAGAGTTAAACTAAGTCAGTGATCCCCCAAAACTTGTGCTTTGCATTATGTCATATGATTTCACTGGTGGGTAGTATTCCATAAATACCTACAGTCACAGAAAATTAAAGCCAGGGACCTAAGATTAAATGGATTTCATAGTTTCTTCTATGTACTTTTAATGCCCCATTATAGTCCTGGAACTTCTCCCATCTAATTCAAATTAATTTTCCATTCTTAGTAAGTTTAAATGAGATTAAAGCAGACTTTTCAGGTCAATTTTCATTCAGTCCAAGCTCTTCAAATTCAGATAAAATTATGCCTGTTTCTAACAAGTTGAGTATTTGTTCCATGAATACTTGTTTTTTTTTTATTCTTAGTTTCTACATTTTTGCTGCAAGATGGCCCATTCAAATTGGCAAAAAAAAAAAAAAGGAAATGTATTACCTCACATAATAAACTCAGAAAATAGCGTGGGCTCCAGGTTGGTTGTTTCCTTCTAATCAATGTCTTCTGGTACACAGGACTCTTTATATATTTTCCTCTTAGCAGCAAAATGGCTGCAGCAGTTCCAGGAGTCATCTACAAAAATAACAGAATCCAGTGAAAGAAGAGAAATTATTTCTCTGTATCAACCTTTGTTAAGAGCAATAAAACTTGTGGAAGGGGGATAGAAATCTCATGATTAGCTGGGGTGTAATGGGTACTGGACAATCAATAACATTTTCTACTTCAACTTGTAGACTGCTTCTACCTGAAATAATTCACCATAGTTCTTATATCTATGAATTTATAGCAATGCTTTTAGATGGATATTACTTAGATTCCCAGTTCTACAGATACAGAAACTGAGACCCAGAGAGGGTGTTTGTTCTAAGTGAAATTACTAACACAATGAATTAGGCCTGAAGTGTAAGCTCTTTCCACTAAAAAAAATGGGCATAGATTAGTAGCTAATTATAGCATTGTTCCTTTTATTTTAAGACATGACTTCTGAATCCAAATTCTTCAACTGTATGGCTGGAATGAATTGTCAAAGATGCACGTAAAAGTGTATATTTTCCTACCCTTTATTGACTAATCAATTTCCAAAGCAGTGATTCTCAACCCTGGGACCTCATTAAAAAAAAATAATAATAAATAAATAAATAAATAAACAAATAAACAAATAAGTAAATAAATAAAACAACTAAATGAAAACACTGGGGAGATAAAAAAAATACTGTTGCTCATGCCCTATCTCATATAAACTAAATAACAATCTTTGTAAATGGGATGGAGAATTTTTTAAAGCTCCTTCAGCTGATTATTATGTATCCAAGATTTAAATCATACTCCTAAAAATAAAATAGGAGTTTCTGTCTTGAAACAGAAGATTTATCATAACCTAAACTTTCCTTCCTGTATCACCAGTGAGTCTCTGTCTCTCCAACCCTTGAGATTTGTACTTTAATAGTACCAAACTGTTTCTGAATTTGTGAGTATACCTGAACCTTTATACATATCTATATTTTTGCCAGAAATGCTTGTTCAACCATGACCTATTGATAAATACAGCAACTTGATAAACTCCAATTCAGCTTTTCAATTGTAGCTCAGATAAAACATCTTTTAGAACATCTTTCTGGACACAATTTAATAGATAAAGATGATCCTTGTTTGTACTGTGTTTCCCTATCCCTATCCATTTACATGTCTGAGTGCAATAACAAAACCACATACCAAGTAAAGTGAAATGAGTATCATGTCTCCTCTAAAGGGCAAAGAGCTTTTCAAAAACAGATTCAATTTCATTATCTTGGTATTCTCAGCACTCAGTATGATGTCCAGTACTTAAGAAACAATAAATATTAGTTGAGTTAATTTCCTTTACTTTTTCTTCAATTTCAAGAAAATGTTTCTTTCTAATTATTATTTTATTTTCAATATGCATTCCCTATTCAAGGCATTCTTAAAAAAATACAGAGCAGCAGCATATTTTCAAAAAATTTTTTTAATCTACCTGTGTATACCCAAAATGTCTTTCTTACCATTTATCATTCAATATTAGCAACAGAATATCGTGTTAATTTATTCTCTGATAGCTCCACTAAAACAAATGATAAAAGAATCACTCTTTCCCCTGGAAGAAAATTCATACTGTCACCAGAATATCAATTTGATAAAAGTCTACTGTATTCTTGTCTATCACATTTCAAGTTTGGGATACACTAGGAAATCTGATAGTTATTCTGAGTTTAATCAGTGCAAGAAGTAATCAGGGATTTGAATATGGTGCAATGGTTTTTATGATATCTCATTGAAAGTAGTAGTTTGATATGTGTCTAGTCTGAAAAGTCAAGTGAGTATTGCTATAGATACATTTAAATTCAAAATGTACATGAAAAATAGGTGGATTTTCATACTCTTGCAGCCTAGCTTTCACAAGAATATTCTACCAAATAGGAAAAAAAAATAATTAGGCATACTAAATTGAGAGTACTTGTAATATTGTGAATTCAGAGGGAAGAAAAGTCATCCACAATGAAAAATATTAATGACAGGAAATGCAAGCCTATGCAAGATAGAATTAATTATTGATACAAAAGACTGAAGCCTTCTTAGTTTGTCTTGGCACTTGTCTATAACACCAAAAACACAGGCAACAAAAGCAAAAGAAATAAAAACGGCATCAAATTAAAATTCTCCTCAGTAATAAATGGAAAATTTGAAGAGACTGACTACCAGCAATGAAATTGAATCAGTAGTGAAAAATCTCCCAAGAAACAAAAGTCAAAGATGAAAGGGCTTCACAGGAGAATTTTACCAAACATTGAAAGATGAGTTAATTCTTATTCCCTTCCTCCTCCTCCTTCACCTCCTCCTCCTCTTCCTCCCCTTCTTCCTCTTCTTCTTCTTCTTCGAGAGAGGAGGGGAGAAGGACAGAAGAGAGAGAGAGAGAGTCCCAAACAGGCTTCAATCTCAGAGTGCAGCTCACTGCAGGGTTTGATCTCACAACCCTGGGATCATGACCTGAGCCAAAATCAAGAGTCAAACACTCAACTCACTGAGCCAACCAGGTGCCCCAATACCTATATTTCTCAAACTATTCCAAAAAATAGAAATGGAAGGAAAACTTCCAAGCTCATTCTTTGAAGCCAGCATTACCCTGACTCCAAAACTGGACAAAGACTACACCAGAAAAGAGAACTGAAGGTTACCCCTGATAAATATGGATGCAAAAATTCTCAATAAATTACTAGCAAATCAAATTCCAACAGTATATTAAAAGAATCATTCACCACAATCAAGTGGTTTACCCTTGGTTTTCAAGGGTTGTTCAATATTTGCAAATCAATGTGATACACCACATTAATAAAAGAAAGGATAAGAGCCATATGATCCTTTCAATAGATGCAGAAAAAGCATTTGACAAAGTACAACATCCACTCATGATGAAAACCCTCACAAAGCGTTAATAGAAGGAACCACCTCAACATCAGATACAAGAAACCCACAGATAATATCATCCTTAAAGGGGAAAAACTGAAAACTTTTCCTCTACAATCAGGAAAAAAGACAGGGACGTCCACTCTCACCATTGTTATTTAACGTAGTGCTGGTAGTACTAACCTCAGCAATCAGACAACATTAAGAAATAAAACGTATCCAAATCAGCAATGAAGAAGTCAAACTCACTATTTGCTGGTGGCATGATATTCTATACAGAAAATCCAAAATACTTCAGCAAAAAAATTGCTAGAAATGACACAATGAATTCAGTAAAGTCAAAGTATACAAAATCAATGTACAGAAATTTGTTGCATTTCTATATACCAATAATGAAGCAGTAGAAAGAGAAATGAAAGAATTGATCCCATTTACCACTGCACCAAAACCCACAAAATACCTATGTAAAAGCCTTACCAAAGAAGCAAAGGATCTATACTCTGAAAACTATAAGACACTGATTAATGAAATTGAAGATGACACAAAGAAATGGGAAAACATTTCATACTCATGATTGGAAAAACAAATACTAAAATGTCTGTATTTCCCAAAGCAATCTACACATTTAATGCAATCCCAGTATTGTCTTTTTTATGGAGCTATAACAAATAATTCTAGAATTTGTGTGGAACTACAAATGGCCCCAAATACTCAAAGCAATCCAAAAGTGAAAAAGCAAAGCTGGAGGCATCACAATTCTGGACTTCAGGTTATATTACAAAACTGTAGTTATCAAGAAAGTCTGGTATTGGCACAGTAATAGACACGTAGGTCATTGGAACAGAAGAGAAAACCCAGAAATGAACCCATAACTATATGGTCAGTTAATCTTCAACAAAACAGGAAAGAATATTCAATAGAAAAAAGTCTATTCAACAAGTGGTTCTGGGAAAAGGGGTAAGCAACGTGCAAAAGAACGAAACTGGACCATTTTCTTACACCATACACAAAAATGAATTCAAAATGGATGATAGACCTAAATGTGAGACAAGAAACTATCAAATTCTTTGAATAGAACACAGGCAGTATCTTCTTTGACATTGGCTATAGCAACTTCTTACTAGATATGTCTCTTGAGTATAGGGAGACAAAGCAAAAAATAAACTATTGGGGCATCATCAAACAAAAAGCTTTTTCATAGTGAAAGAACAATAAAAAAATAAAAGTCAACCTTTGTAATGGGAGAAGATAGTTGCAAATGACATATCTTAAAAGGAATGGTATCCAAAATATATAAAGAGCTTGTAAAACTCAACATCCAAAAAACAAATAACCTATTTAAGAAATAGGCTGACGACATGAATAGACACTTTTCCAAAGAAGATATATAGATGGCCAACAGACACATGAAAAGATGCTCAGTATTACTCATCATCAGGGAAATGCAAATCAAAACTACAAAGAAATATCACCTCACATCTCTCAAAATAGCTAAAATTCACAACACAGGAAACAATAGGTGTTGTTGAGGATGAGAGGAAAGATGAACCCTCTTATGCAGTTGGTGGGAAGGCAAACTGGTGCAGCCTCTCTGGAAAACAGTATGGAGGGTTCTCTAAAAGTTAAAAATAGAACTACCCTCCAATCCATCAATTTCACTACTAGGTATTTACCCAAAAGATATAAAATACGGATTCAGAAGGATAAGTGCACTTCAATGTTTATAGCCACATTATCAACAATAGCCAAATTATGGAAAGAATCCAAGTGTCTATCAACTGATGAGTGGATGAAAAATATGTACATATACACAATAGAATATTATTCAGCCATAAAAAAATGAAATCCCACCATTTGCAACCGATGTGGATGGAGGTAGAGAATACAATACTAAGCAACATAATTCAGTCAGAGAAAGACAAATACCATATGATATCACTCATATGTGGAATTTAAGAAACAAAACAAACAAGAAACAGACTCCAAATTTTAGAGAACAAAGTGATGGTTACCAGATGGAAGGTATGTGGAAGGGAGAAATGGGTGCACCTGTCATGATGAGCCCAGAGTGATGTATGGAAGTGTTGAATTGCTGTATTGTACACCTGAAACTAATATACAGCTGTATGTTAACTAAATGGAATTAAAGTTTTACAAAGTATGCAAATAAGCCTTTTTTTTTTTTTTTTTACAGATTTCATTCATTCTAGAAAGAAGTTGCTATGGACGACGTCAAAGAAGTTACTGCCTGTGTTCTAGGATTTTTATTGTTTCAGGTCTCATATGTAGGTCTTTATCAATTTTGAATTTATTTTTGTGTATAGTGTAAGAAAGTGATACAGTTTCATTCTTTTGCATATTGTTGTCCAGTTTTCCAAACCATTTATTGAAGACACTCTTTTTTCATTGTATATTCTTTCCTGCTTTGTCAAAGATTATTTGACTATATAGTTGTAGGTTTCACTTCTGGAATTTTTATTCTGTTCTAGTGATCTGTGTATCTATTTTTGTGCTAGTACCAAGTTGTTTTGATTACTAAAGATTTGGTTTTTTTAACTGTATTCTTTTATTTTGAGAGAGAGAGACAGACAGAGAATCCCAAGCAGGCTCCACACTGTCAATGCAGAGCTGAGGTAAGGCTTAAACCCACAAACCATGAGATCATGACCTGAGCTAAATCAAAAGCCAGACACTCAACTGACTGAGCACCCAGGTGCCCCTTTGATTACTAAAAGCTTTGTAATAACAATGTCTGGAATTGTGATACCTCCAGCTTTGCTTTCCTTTTTCCAGATCGCTTCAGCTATCTGGGGTCATTTGTGGTTCCATGCAAATTTTAGGATTGTTTGTTCTAGCTCTGTGAAAAATGCTAGTGGTACTTTAATCAGGATTGCATTAAATGTGTATGTTGATTGCTTTGGGTAGTATAGACATTTAAACAATATTGGTTCTTCAAATCCATGAACATGGAATGTCTTTCCATTTCTTTGCATTCTCTTTAATTTCATTCATCGTGTTTATAGTTTTCAGAATACAGATCTTTCACCTCTTTGATTGGGTTTATTCCTAGGTGTTTTATTAATTGCTTGGGAAATTGTAAATGTGACTGTTTTCTTAATTTCTCTTTCTGCTGCTTTATTATTATTATATAGAAGTGAAACAGATTTCCATACATTGATTTTGTATCCTGCCACTTTACTGAATTTGTTTATCACTTCTAGCAGTTTTTTGGTTGAATCTTTTGAATTTTATATGTAAAGTATCATGTCATCTACAAATAGTGAAAGTTTTACTTCTTTACTGATGTGGATGCCTTTTATTTCATTTGTTGTCTGATTGCTGTGGCTAGGTTCCAGTACTATGTTGAATACAAGTGGTGAGAGTGGACATCATTATCTTGTTCCTGAACTTAGGGGAAAATCTCTCATTTTTCTACATTAAGAATGATCTTGGCTTTTTTCATAGATGGCCTTTATTATGTTGAAGTATGTTCCCTCTAAACCTACTTTTTTGAGTGTTTTATCATGAATGTATGTGGTACTTTTTCAAATGCATTTTCTGCATGGATTGAAAGAATCATATGGTTCTTATACATTCTCTTATTGATGTGATGTACCATGTTAGTTTATTTGCAAATATTGAAAAACCCTTGCAACTCAGGAATAAATCCCACTTGGTCACGGGGAATGATTATTTTTATGTATTATTGGTTTCATTTTGCTAGTATTTTATTTAGAATTTTTGCATCTATGTTCATCAAGGATATTGACCTGCAGTTCTCTTTTTTAGTGGTGTCTTTATCTGGTATCAGAGTAATGAATGAATGAACAAATTTAGAAGTTTTCCTTCCTTTTCTAATTTTTTGAATAGTGTGGGAATAAACTGTATTAATTCTTCTTTATATGATTGGTAGAATTAACCTGTGAAGTCATCTTGTCCTGGACTTTATGTTGTTGTTGTTGTTGTCGTGGGTTTTTGATTATTGAATCAATATCTTTGCTGATTATTGGTCTGTTCATTTTTTTAAATTTTTCCTGTTTCAACTTCAGTAGGTTATATGTTTCTAGGAATTTTTCCATGTCTTCCCATATGCCAACAAAAAGGTTGTCCCATTTGTTGGCATAGTTTTTCATAATATTATTTTATAATTGTATTTCTGTGGTATTGGTTGCTATTTGTCTTCTCTAATTTGTGATTTTATTTATTTGAGTCCTTTTTTTCCCTTCACAAGTCTGGCTACAAACTTAACAATTTTGTTGATTTAGTCAAGGAAACAACAATTTTCATTTACCTGTTCTATTTTTTTTTTAAGTTTCTGTATCATTTATTTCTGCTCTAATCTTTATCATTTCTTTCCTTCTCCTCTTTTTAGATTTTGTTTTTGGTCTCTTTCTAGCTCTTTTAAGTGCAGGGTTAGATTGTATATTTGACATTTTTCTTATTTCTTCAGCTAGACATGTATTGCTATAAACTTCCCTCTTAGAATGACTTTTCCTACATCTCAATGGTTTTGGACCATTGTGTTTTTATTTTATTTGCTTCTATGTACTTTTCTCTTTTTTTGTTTTATTTTCTGATTGACCCATGCATTGTTTAGTAGAATGTTCTTTAACTTTCATGTATTTGTGTTCTTTCCAGATTTTTTTCTTGTGGTTGACTTCTAGGTTCATAGTGTTGTGGTCAGAAAGTTGCATGGTAAGACTTTGATATTATTGAATTTTTTGAGGATTGTTTTATGGGCTAATATATGGTCTATATTGGAGAATTTTCTGTGTGGTTTTGAAAAGAATGTGTATTCTGTTTAAGATGGAATATTCTAAATATAACTGTTAAGTCCCTCTGTTCCAGTTAGTCATTCAAAGTCATTGTTTTCTTGTTGATTTGGTTTAGATAATATGTCCATTGATGTAAGTGGGATGTTAAAGTACCCTACTATTATTGTATTACTATCTATTAGTTCCTTATTAACTGCTATTATTAACTGTTACTATGTATTTAGGTTGTCCCATGTTGGGTGAATATTTACCATTGTCATACCTTCCTTTTGGATTGTCCCCTTTATTATTATATAGTGTCCTTCTTTGTTTCTTATTATAGTCTGTTTTAAAGTTTACCTTGCCCAATAGCTCCTCAGGCTTTGTTTGACATCCATTTTCAGGATACATGTTGCTAGCAAAACGTACCTCCTTTAGCCCATCCGCCCTCCCATATTCCCTCCAGTAACCCTCAGTTTGTTCTGCATATTTATGAGTCTCTTCTCTTTTGTGCCCCTCCCTGTTTTTATATTACTTTTGCTTCCATCCCTTATATTCATCGGTTTTGTCTCTTAAAGTCCTCATATGAGTGAAGTCATGTGATTTTTGTCTTTCTCTAACGAATTTCGCTTAGAATAATACCCTCCAGTTCCATCCACATAGTTGCAAATGGCAAGATTTCATTCTTTTTGATTGCTGAGTAATACTCCATTGTATATATATATGCACTTCTTTTTTTTTTTAATTTTTATTTTTATTTTTTTTAATTTTATTTCTTTATTTATTTTTTAATATATGAAATTTACTGTCAAATTGGTTTCCATACAACACCCAGTGCTCATCCCAAAAGGTGCCCTCCTCAATACCCATCACCCACCCTGCCCTCCCTCCCACCCCCCATCAACCCTCAGTTTGTTCTCAGTTTTTAACAGTCTCTTATGCTTTGGCTCTCTCCCACTCTAACCTCTTTTTTTTTTTTTTTTTTTTATCCACTCATCCATTGATGGACATTTGGACTCTTTCCATACTTTGGCTATTGTTGATAGTGCTGCTATAAACATGGGGGTGTATGTGTCCCTTCGAAACAGCACACCTGTATCCTATGGATAAATGCCTAGTAGTGCAATTGCTGGGTAGTAATGGGTAGTTCTATTTTCAGATTTTTGAGAAACATCCATGCTGTTTTCCAGAGGGGCTGCATCAGCTTGCATTCCCACCAACAATGTAAAAGAGATCCTCTTTCTCCGCATCCTCGACAACATCTGTTGTTGCCTGAGTTGTTAATGTTAACCATTCTGACAAGTGTAAGGTGGTATCTCATTGTGGATTTGATTTGCATTTCCCTGATTATGAGTGATGTTGAGCATATTTTCATGTGTCGGTTGGCCATCTGGATGTCTTCTTTGGAGAAGTGTCTATTCATGTCTGTCGCCCATTTCTTCACTGGATTATTATTATTATTATTTTTTTGGTGTTGAGTGTGATAATCCTTTGTAGATTTTTGGACACTAACCCTTTATGTCATATGTTATTTGCAAATATTTTGTCCCATTCCATCAGTTGCCTTTTAATTTTGCTGATTGTTTCCTTCGCTGTGCAAAAGCTTTTTATTTTAAAGAGGTCCCAGTAGTTCATTTTTGCTTTTGTTTCCCTTGCCTCTAGAGACGTGTTGACTAAGAGATTGCTGCGGGCAAGATCAAAGAAGCTTTTGCCTGCTTTCTCCTCGAGGATTCTGATGGCTTCCTGTCTTACATTGAGGTGTTTCATCCACTTTGAGTTTATTTTTGTGTATGGTGTAAGAAAGTGGTCCAGGTTCATTCTTCTGCATGTTGTTGTCCAGTTTTCCCAGAACCACTTGCTGAAGAGACTGTCTTTATTCCATCGGATATTCTTTCCTGCTTTCTCGAAGATTAGTTGGCCATACGTTTGTGGGTCCATTTCTGGGCTCTCTGTTCTATTCGATTGATTTGAGTGTCTGTTCTTCTGCCAGTACCATACTGTCTTGATGATTACAGCTTTGTAGTACAGCTTGAAGTCTGGGATTGTGATGCCTCCTGCTTTGGTTTTATTTTTTAAGATTGCTTTGGCTATTGGGGTCTTTTCTAGCTCCATACAAATTTTAGGATTATTTGTTCTATCTCTGTGAAGAATGCTGGTGTTACTTTGATAGGGATCACGTTGAATATGTAGATTGCTTTGGGTAGTATTGACATTTTAACAATATTTGTTCTTCCTATCCGGGAGCATGGAATATTTTCCCCTTTTTTGTGTATTTTTTTCAATTTCTTTCATAAGGTTTATATAGTTTTCAGTGTATAGATTTTTCACCTCTTTGGCTAGATTTATTCCTAGGTATGTTATAGTTTTTGGTGCAACTGTAAATGGGATCCATTCCTTGATTTCTCTTTCTGTCACATCATTGTTGGTGTATAGGAATGCAAACGATTTCTGTGCATTGATTTTATATCCTGCAACTTTGCTGAACTCATGAAACAGTTCTAGCAGTTTTTTGGTGGAATCTTTTGGGTTTTCCATAGAGACTATCATGCCATCTGTGAAGAGTGAACGTTTGACCTTCACTCTTGGCCGATTGGGATTTGGATGCCTTTTATTTCTTTGTGTTGTTTGATTGCAGTGGCCGATTTGGATGCCTTTTATTTCTTTGTGTTGTTTGCAGTGGCTAAGACTTCCAATACTAAGTTGAATAACAGTGGTGAGCGTGAACATCCCTGTCTTGTTCCTGACCTTCGGGGGAAAGCTCTCAGTTTTTCCCCATTGAGGATGATGTTAGCGTTGGGTCGTTCATATATGGCTTTTATGATCTTGAGGTATGCTCCTTCTATCCCTACTTTCTTGAGGGTTTTTACCAAGAAAGGATCCTGCATTTTCTCAAATGCTTTCTCTGCATATATTGAGAGGGTCATATGGTTCTTGTCCTTTCTTTTATTGATGTGATGCATCACGTTAATTGTTTTGCAGATATTGAACCAGCCCTGCCTCCCAGGTATAAATCCCACTTGGTCATGGTGAAAAATATTGTTAATGTATTGTTGGGTCCACTTGGCTAATATCTTGTTGAGGAGTTTTGCATCCATGTTCATCAGGGAAATTGGTCTATAGTTCTCCTTTTTAGTGGGGTCTCTGTCTGGTTTTGGAATCAAGGTAATGCTGGCTTCATAAAACGTATTTGGAAGTTTTCCTTCCATTTCTATTTTTTGGAACACCTTCAAGAGAATAGGTGTTAACTCTTCCTTAAATGTTTATTAGAATTCCCCTGCAAAGCCATCTGGCCTGGACCCTTGTTTTTGGAGAGATTTTTGATTACTAATTTGATTTCCTTACTGGTTATGGGTCTGTTCAAATTTTCTATTTCTTCCTGTTTCAGTTTTGGTAGTGTATATGTTTCTAGGAATTGGTCCATTTCTTCCAGATTACCCATTTTATTGGCATATAGTTAATCATCATATTCTCTTATTATTGTTTTTCTTTCTGTTGTGTTGGTTGTGATCTCTCCTCTTTCATTCTTGATTTTATTTATCCGGGTCTTTACCGTTCTCTTCTTAATCAAACTGGCTAGTGGTTTATCAATTTTGTTAATTCTTTGAAAGAACCAGCTTTTGGTTTCATTGATTTGTTCTACTGTTTTTGTTTTTTGTTTTTGTTTTCAATAGCATTGATTTCTGCTCTAATCATTATTATTTCCTGTCTTCTGCATGTTATGAGTTTTATTTGCTGTTCTTTTTCCAGCTCCTTGAGGCATAAGGTTAGGTTGTGTATCTGAGATCTTCCTTCTTTAGGAGGGCCTGGATTGCTATATACTTTCTTCTTATGACTGCCTTTGCTGCATCCCAGAGGTTTTGGGTTGTGGTATTATCATTTTCATTGGCTTCCACATACTTTTTAATTTCCTCTTTAGCTGCTTTGTTAGCCCATTCATTCTTTAGTAGGTTGTTCTTCAGTCTCCAAGTATTTGTTACATTTCCAAATTTTTTCTTGTGGTTGATTTCAAGTTTCATAGTGTTGTGGTCTGAAAATATGCACGGTATGATATCGATCTTTTTGTACTTACTTAGGGCTGATTTGTGTCCCAGTATATGGTCTATTCTGGAGAACGTTCCTTGTGCACTGGAGAAGAATGTATATTCTGCTGCTTTAGGATGAAATGTTCTGACTATATCTGTTAAGTCCATCTGGTCCAGTGTGTCGTTCAAAGCCATTGTTTCCTTGTTGAGTTTTTGATTAGATGATCTGTCCATTGTTGTGAGTGGGTTATTGAGGTCTCCTACTATTAAGGTATTACTATTGATGAGTTTCTTTCTGTTTGTGATTAATTTATTTATATATTTGGGTGCTGTCACATTTGGCGCATAAATGTTTACAATTGTTAGGTCTTCTTGGTCTATAGACTCCTTGATTATGATATAATGCCCTTCTGCATCCTTTGATACAGTCTTTATTTTAAAGTCTAGATTGTCTGATATAAGTATGGCTACTCCGGCTTTCTTTTGTTGACCATTAGCATGATAGATGGTTCTCCATCCCCTTACTTTCAATCTGAAGGTGTCTTTAGGTCTAAAGTGGGTCTCTTGTAAACATAATATAGATGGATCTTGTTTTCTTATCCATTCAGTTACTCTATGTCTTTTGATTGGAGCATTGAGTCCATTGACGTTTAGAGTGAGTACTGAAAGATATGAATTTATTGCCATTATGATGCTTGTAGAGTTGGAGTTTCTGGTGGTGTTCTCTGGTCCTTTCTAATCTTTTGTTGCTTTTAGTATTTATTTATTTGCTTGTTTGTTTGTTTATTATATATATTCATCTTTTGTCCCCTCAGAAAGTCCCCCTTAATATTTCTTGCAGGGCTGGTTCGGTGGTCACAAACTCCTTTAATTTTTGTCTGGGAAACTTTTTATCTCTCCTTCTATTTTGAGTGACAGCCTTGCTGGATAAAGAATTCTTGGCTTTGGAAGATGGTGACGTAGGAGGACACTGGGCTCACCACGTCCTGCTGATCAGTTAGATTCCACCCATATCTGCCTAAATAACCCAGAAAACTGCCAGAAGATTAGCGGAACGGACTCTCCAGAGCAAAGCACAAACAAGAGGACCATGGAAAAGGACGGATCTGCCTCCCTCCCAGTGCAACAGGGCCCCTCCCTAGCGGACCACCCAAGGCAAAGTGAGCTGAGCCTGCCCCTCCCGCCACTATGCAGCTTGCAGATCCACCCCAGCTAATATGCCGGATCCCATAGAAGCAGCACCACAAACCTATCAGTGTGCAAGTAGCCCAGACTGGGGCCACACCACTCCACAGTGAGTCCTGCCCCTGGGAGAGGGGAAGATAAGGTACACACCAGTCTGACTGTGGCCCCAGCGGTGGGCTGGGGGCAGGCACCAGGTCTGAATGTGGCCCCACCCACCAACACAACTTACTCCAGACAGCACAGGGCAAGTGCCCTGCAATTCCACGCCACTCCAGGGACTATCCAAAATGACGAAATGGAAGAATTCTCCTCAAATGAAACTCCAGGAAATAGCGACAGCTAACGAACTGATCAAAAACAATTTAAGCAATGTAACAGAAAATGAATTAAAATAATAGTCATAAAGTTAATCGCTGGGCTTGAAAAAAGTATAGAGGACAGCAGAGAATCTATTAATGCAGGGATCAAGGGACTAAGAAACAGTCAAGAGGAGCTAAAAAATGCTATAAATGAGCTGCAAAATAAAATGGAGGCAATGACAGCTTGCATTGAAGAGGCAGAGGAGAGAATAGGTGATTTAGAAGATAAAATTATGGAAAAAGAGGAAGCTGAGAAAAAGAGAGATAAAAAAAATCCAGGAGTATGAGGGGAGAATTAGGGAACTAAGAGATGCAATCAAATGGAACAATATCCGTATTATAGGAAGTCCAGAAGAGAAAGAGAGAAAGGGGCTGAAGGTGTACTTGAAGAAATAATAGCTGAGAACTTCCCTGATCTGGGGAGGGAAAAAGGCATTGAAATCCAAGAGGCACAGAGAACTCCCTTCAGACATAATTTGAATCAATTTTCTGCATGACATATCATACGGAAACTCGCAAAATACAATGGTAAAGAGAAGATTCTGAAAGCAGCTGGGGATAAAGAGGCTCTAACTTACAAAGGGAGACCCATAAGACTAGTGGAAGATCTATCTACTGAAACTTGGCAGGCTAAAGAAATGGCAGGAAATCTTCAGTGTGATGAACAGAAAAAATATGCAGCCGAGAATCCTTTACCAGCAAGTCTGTCATTCAGAATAGAAGGAGAGATAAAGGTCTTCCCAAACAAACAAAAACTGAAGGAATTCATCACCACTAAACCATCCCTACAAGAGATCCTAAGGGGGATCCTTTGAGACAAAGTACCAGAGACATCACTACAAGCATGAAACCTACAGACATCACAATGATTCTAAACCCAAATCTTTCTATAATAACACTGAATATAAATGGACTAAATGCTCCAACCAAAAGACATAGGGTATCAGAATGGATAAAAAACAAACAAACAAACAAAAAAAAAAAACAAGACCCATCTATTTGCTATCTACAAGAGACTCATTTTAGACCTGAGGACACCTTCAGATTGCAAGTGAAGGGTTGGAGAACTATCATGCTACTGGAAGTCAAAAGAAAGCTGGAGTAGCCATACTTATATCAGACAAACTAGACTTTAAAGTAAAGGCTGTACAAGAGATGAAAAAGGGCATTATATAATCATTGCAGGGTCTATACATCAGGAAGAGCTAACAATTATGAATGTCTATGCGCCAAATATGGGAGCCCCCAAATATATAAAACTATTAATCGGAAACATAAGCAAACTTATTGATAAGAATGTGGTAACTGCAGGGGACTTTAATACTCCACTTATAGCAACGGACAGATCATCTAGACACAGGATCAATAAAGAATCAAGGGCCTTGAATGATATATTGGATCAGATGGACTTGACAGATATAATTAGAACTCTGCATCCCAAAGCAACACAATATACTTTCTTCTTGAGTGCACATGGAGCATTCTCCAAGATAGTTCACATGCTGGGTCACAAAACAGCCCTTCATAAGTATACAAGAATTGAGATCATACCATGCATACTTTCAGACCACAACGTTATGAAGCTTGAAATCAACCACAGGAAAAAGGATGAAAACCTCCAAAAGCATGGAGGTTAAAGAACACCCTACTAAAGAATGAATGGGTCAACCAGGCAATTAGAGAAGAAATTTAAAAATATATATGGGGGTCAACCAGGCAATTAGAGAAGAAATTTAAAAATATATATGGAAATAAATGAAAATGAAAATACAACAATCAAAACACTTTGGGACACAGTGAAGGCAGTCCTGAAAGGAAAACACATTGCAATCTAGGCCTATCTCAAGAAACAAGAAAAATCCCAAATACAAAATCTAACAGCACACCTAAAGGAAATAGAAGCAGGACAGCCAAAACACCCCAACCCAGAAGAAGAAGAGAAATAATAAATATCAGAGCAGAAATAAACAATATAGAATCCAGAAAAAAAAATAAAACAGTAGAGCAGATCAATGAAAGCAAGAGTCGGTTTTTTGAAACAATAAACAAAATTGATAAACCTCTAGCCAGGCTTCTCACAAAGAAAAGGGAGATGGCCCAAATATATAAAATCATGAATGAAAATGGAATTATTAAAACCAATCCCTCATAAATATAAGCAATTATCAGGGAGCACTATGAAAAATTATATGCCAACAAATTGGACAACCTGGAAGAAATGGATAAATTCCTAAACACCCACACACTTCCAAAACTCAAACAGGAAGAAATAGAAAGCTTGAACAGACCCATAATCAGCAAAGAAATGGAATCAGTTATCCAAAATCTCCCAACAAATAAGATTCCAGGACCAGATGGCTTCCCAGGGGAATTCTACCAGACATTTAAAGCAGAGTTATTACCTGTCCTTCTCAAGCTGTTCCAAAAAATAGAAAAGGAAGGAAAACTTCCAGACTCATTCTATGGAAGCTGGCATTACGTTGATCCTAAACTAGACAGAGACCCAGTAAAAAAAAAAACTACAGGCCAATATCCCTGATGAATATGGATGCAAAAATTCTCAATGAGATACTAGCAAATCGAATTCTACAGCTTATAAAAAGAATTATTCACCATGATCAAGTGGGATTCATTCCTAGGCTGCAGGGCTGGTTCAACATTCACAAATCAATCAATGTGATACATCACATTAATAAAAGAAAATATAAAAACCATATGATCCTGTCAATTGATGCAGAAAAATCATTTAACAAAATTTAGCCTCCTTTCTTCATAAAAGCCCTCGAGAAAGTCGGGGTCGAAGGAACATACTTCAACATCATAAAAGCCATTTATGAAAAGCCCACAGCTAATATCATCCTCAATGGGGAAAAACTGAGAGCTTTCTCCCTGAGTTCAGGAACGTGACAGGGATGCCCACTCTCACCGCCGTTGTTTTTTTTTTTAATTTTTTAACGTTTTATTTATTTTTGAGACAGAGACAGCATGAACGGGGGAGGGGCAGAGAGAGAGGGAGACACAGAATCAGAAGCAGGATCCAGGCTCTGAGCCATCAGCCCAGAGCCCGACGTGGGGCTCGAACTCACGGACCACGAGATCGTGACCTGAGCTGAAGTCGGACGCTTAACCGCAGCAATTTCTTACTTGATACATGCCCAAAGGCAAGGGGAATGAAAGCAAAAATGAACGACGGGACCTAATGAAGATAAAAAGCTTCTGCCCTGCAAAGGAAACAATCAACAAAATTAAAAGGCAACCAACGGAATGCGAAAAGATATTTGCAAATGACATATCAAAGGGCTAGTATCCAAAATCTATAAAGAGCTCACCAAACTCCCCACCTGAAAAACAAATAATCCAGTCAAGAAATGGGCAGAAAACACGAATAGACACTTCTCTAAAGAAAAGATCCAGATGGCCAACAGGCACAAGAAAAGATGCTCAACATCGCTCCTCATCAGGGAAATACAAATCAAAACCACACTCAGATATCACCTCACGCCAGTCAGAGTGGCTAAAATGAACAAATCAGGAGACTATAGATGCTGAAGAGGATGTGGAGATATGGGAACCCTCTTGCACTGTTGGTGGGAATGCAAACTGGTGCAGCCACTCTGGAAGAGTGTAGAAGTTCCTCAAAAAATTAAAAATAGATCTACCCTATGACCCGGCAATAGCACTGCTAGGAATTTACCCAAGAGATACAGGAGTGCTGATGCATGGGGCACTTTACCCCAAAGTTTAAAGCAGCACTCTCAACAATAGCCAAATTATGGAAAGAGCCTAAATGTCCATCAACTGACGAATGGAGAAAGAAATTGTGGTTTATACACACAATGGAATACTACATGGCAATGAGAAAGAATGAAATACGGCCTTTTGTAGCAACGTGGATGGAACTGGAGAGTGTTATGCTAAGTGATATAAGTCATACCTAGAGAAAGACAGATACCATATGTTTTCACTCTTATGTGGATCCTGAGAAAATTAACAGAAGTCCGTGGGCGAGGTGAAGAAAAAAAAAGAGGTTAGAGTCGGAGTGAGCCAAAGCATAAGAGACTCGTAAAACCTGAGAACAAACTGGGGGTTCATGGGGGGTTGGAGGGAGGGGGGGTTGGGTATTGAGGATGGCACCATTTGGGATGAACACTGGGTGTTGAAAACCAATCTGACAATAAATTTGATATTAAAAAAAAAAGAATTCTTGGATGCATATTTTTCTGATTCAGCACACTGAATATATCCCATCTCTCCCTTCTGGCCTGCCAAGTTTCTGTGGATAGGTCTGCTGCAAACCTGATCTGTCTTCCCTTGTAAGTTAGGAACTTTTTTTTCCCTTGCTGCTTTCATGATTCTCTCCTTGCCTGAGTATTTTGTGAATTTGACTATGATATGCCTTGTTGATGGTCAGTTTTTGTTGAATCTAATCTTCCTGAATTTTAATGTCTGTTTCTTTCCTCAGGTTAGGAAATTTTTCTGCTTTGATTTGCTCACATAACTCTTCTACTATTTCTCTCTCTTCCTCTTCTGGGACCCCTATGATTCTGATGTTGTTCCTTTTTAATGAGTCACTGATTTCTCTAATTCGTAAATCATGTTCTTTTGCCTTAATCTCCCTCTTTTTCTGCTTCATTATTCTCTATAATTTTCTCCTCTATATCACTGCTTCGTCCATCCTTGCTGCCGCTGCATCCACCTGTGATTGCAGCTCAGTTATAGCATTTTTAACTTCATTCTGGTTATTTTTACTTCTCTTACCTCTGCAGAAAGGCATTATAATCTATTTTCAACTCCAGCTAGCATTCTTATTATCGTGATTCTAAATTCTGGTTCAAACATCTTGCTTATATCTGTGTTGGTTAAGTCCCTGGCTGTCGTTTCTTTGTGCTCTTTCTTTTGGGGTGAATTCCTTAGTTTTGTCATTTTGAAGGGAGAAAAGGAATTAATGAGGTAGAAAAATTGAAATTAAAAAAAATTACAATTAATAAAATATTAAAATTAGAAATTAAAAACACACACACAAATTGAATAGATGATGCTAGATTATAGGTGTGTTTTGGTCTGGGTGTTGAATGAGGTTTGACAGATTAGAGAAAAAAAGGGGGAGAGGGAAAAAAAGAAATCATTTGAGAATTTGAAAAAATGAATATACTGAAGTGGACAAAAATGAAATGATGGTGGTAAAATAGAATTTGAAAAAATATACGCAAAAATAATATAGTAGAAAAAAAGTAAAGACAAATATTTTAATAGAAATTAAAAATAAAAATGAATTTTTTCATTTTTTCTTTTTCTGTATTTAAGAAAAAAGAAAAGAAACAAAAAAGAGAAAAAAGATTGAAAAAGAAAAAAAATTCTTTGAAAATTTGAGAAAGTGAATACACTGTAGTAGTCTAAAGTAAAATGATGGAAGTAGAATAGAATTTGAGAAACATTTACATAACAGTAAAAAATATAGTAATAAAAATGAAATAAAACTATTTTTAATAGAAATTGAAACTACAAATAAAGTTTTTTCTCTTTCTGCATTCAATAAAAACAAAAGAAACAAGAGAAAAAGAAAAAGAAAGAAAAAAAGGAAATTGTTTGAAAATTTGAAAAGGTGAGTACACTGAAGTAGACCAAAATAAAATGATGGAAGTAGAATTTGAAAAAAATTTACAGAAAAGTAAAAAATATACTAAGAAAAATTAAAGAAATATATTTTTAATAAAAATTGAAAATAAAAATGAATCTTTTCTCTTTCTATATTTAAGAACAAGAAAAGAGTTGTAAAAGAGAAAAAAGGAAAAATTTAAAAAAAGGAAGAAAATTTAACAGATGAACCTGCCAACAGATTGAAGTAGGGCTGAAATTGTTTTGTTTTCTCCTAGAAGTCGGTCTATGTAGCTCTCTATGTAGCTCTCTTGAAAGCTCTCTATAGTCCATAAACCAAGCCGGCGGTGAGACTTGTGATCCCCAAGAGCGAAGTTGGCCCAGTTGGGTGGGGCTCAGTGTAACAGCTCTGCTCTCCACTAGATGGTGCTGCTAGCCTACTGGGGTGGATTGTTGTGGGGTTCGTAGGTAGGTGCGTATGCACATGCGCAGGAGCAGTGAAAATGGCACCACCCGGCCACCCACTTTCTTCTCCCAGATCAGCAATCATGCACCACCCATCCTCTGTGTTCAGCTCTCATCCACTCCCCACTTCTTCACTCTCTGTGACCAGGCCTCAGGCAGTACCTCTCTCCCAAGTTTTATCTCAGATGTGGCTGTTTTCCCCAGCCCCTTACTTCTGAAGGACTGTGGCTTTGACCCTTTCTGCCCCTCTGCGGGAGGGTCTCACCCAGCAATGGCTGAATGGGCAATGGCCAAATATTGGCTGCACCCAGGTACGCCTGCTGGTGCCTGTTGTTGCCGGTGCCCCAAGACTGCGGCCAGGTGCCAGCCCATCCCAGAAAATGTTTGTGAGACAGTGTAGCAGCAACATCTCAGGGATTATGGAATATCACAACACACATCTGGCACCTGGCTTCACCCTTAATGGCCTTGCCCCAGCACCAGTGAATGTAGCTGCTTTCCAGGGTCTTCTGGGACCAGGTGGCTTCAACAGTCTCTACCAAATGTCCTTCCAGCAGTGGAACGGCTTTTCTCCTTGTGGCCCGAGAACCTCCTCAACCCCACTGTGCTCCTGGGGATTCACCCTTCCCACCAGAGCACTGCCAGGTAATGAGCTGCGGGGTTGCAGCCTTTGCACTCCCCTTGTTTATAGTCTTTATGGAATTTAAACCCTCTCCTTTCTCCTTTCTCCCTTTTTAGTTTAGTCCTTTTGGCTCTTTCCAATTTTCCACTTTCTTTCCAGCTGCTTTTGGGGAGGGGTGATTTTCCCATATTCTCCCCCCTTCCTCAGTCTCCATCCTCTCTCGTCCTTCAAAAGCGGTTCCCTAACTTTTGCAGCTTCTTTCTCCCCAAGTTCACCTCTCTGTGCCGCATACCTGCTGAATTCTGTGGTTCAGGTTGTGCAGATTGTTGTGTTAATCCTCCAGTTTTCTAGGTGTGTAGGATGGTTTAGTGTTGGTCTGGCTGTATTTCATGGATACGAGACACACAAAAAGCTTCCATGCTGTTCCACCATCTTGGCTCCTCCTGGGAATTTTTTGGCAGGCAAAAGAGAAATGAACTTTGTTTACATTTTTTTAAGAGCAGATCCACAATCCAAAAAAACTTTTTGAATGGAGAGAAAAGCAGAATTTTAATATTGTATCAGTGTATTTTTAAAATCCATTTATTTCAACCTTAGTCTGTCCTAACCATATATAAATTTTTTTCCCAAAGATTTTTTTACAAACCTTCTACAACTTTTCTTTGTATATAGATTTTGTCCCAAGCCATATTTTTTTCAAACAATCCCTCTCATTTTGGGCAAAATTACTTTCTTTTTAACCTTTAGCAAAAAATGCATTCCCATTCCTTATAACTTTTTTACATATCTCCTACTTTTATGCAAACAGTAACTTTTATTATTTTCATCAGTATTAATTATGTTTAGCAGAATTTTAGCTCTTAGAAACCTTAGTCTCCAGTGAAAACTAAGTAGCAACCAACTGTGAACTATCTGTTATAGTAGGATTTTTTAGATGGCAAATTTATGAATCAATTAAGCATGAAACAAGTTTTTTTTAACAGATTTAAATATTCTTACTTCTTTTATCATAAGAAGCCAAAAGCACAAACCTATGTTTAGTGAGTAATGCTTTAGACTTTCATCCAATTTGGAAAAGGCCTAAATGTGCAATGAATTTAATCCAGTTTATCTTCCAAATAAAACCTTAAAATTTTAGGTTACCAAGGGCCTTGAAAGCTATCTTAACAATTACCCATGAAAATCTTTGAGGAGAATTAGCCATTTTAAGTTGTCGTTTTGTTAACAAATTGCAACAAAGACAACATGAACTTATTTGACCTTTAGTAAACTTAGGTAGAAGAATTTTTATATTTAATGTTGATAATTTTAATTATCTTAATTAAATCAATAAACTTAAAGTATTTTAAATAATGAGTATGTTCCATTTGAGTCCATTTAAAAGTCAAGCAATATGTTTACCATTGTCAATTTTTATTTGGGATATTGGTGAGGAAATTTGAAGTGGGTGGTTTAAGTCCAAGGGTGTGCTCCTTGCTCCTTGACAATGATGGTGCCAGAGGCACCTAGAAGGTATAGAAGTCAGTCATGTAGGTTGCATCCCAGGGGGTATAGAAGTAGGAGGAGGGAAAGAAAGGCAGAAGAGGTAAGGTGCCACCAACAAGTCTGGAGATGAATAAAAGTTCAGGGGACAGAGAAAGAGGTCTCACTGTCTTAAAGCCTGTTAGCTCAGAGAGATGAGCAGAGGCATAACTTTTTTATTTTTTTATTCTTTTTCCCCAAGTCCTGCCAGCTATTTCAATCAGGTTTTTCTTGTAAAATATGAATAGCAATGTGGCATTCCAGGTGTGTAAATGAGAGATTTTTATTGGACCAAGAGCATTTTTAAGCAGCACACTATGCACTCCCAATTGGCCATTTCAAGGGACCCCTCAGCAGGGTACTATGGGCATTGCTGATAAATTATAGAGAGCAATTGGGTCAGATCTTTGTCTGAGACTTTACATCCTGATGAGTGCAAAAGCATATGGAGTTGCTCCTTATGTACATTCTGTTTAAATAGTTAATCCCCATGACAAGAGAACATGAAAACAAAATTAAAAGAAACAAGACAACGAGGGGTTTCTGCATGCCTGATTGGAACAGAAAAGATTAGGGATAAATTTTTCATATCATGGTGGGCATTAAGTTCAGTAGTTCCTACCTGAATGAATGTCATGGGTTTTCAGTGCCAATAGTTCTTACCTGAACAGCAGATGTCCTATTCCTGTTTTTTGGTTTGAGAGATGAGGTTCACAGCAGAGATCCAGTTGTCTGCTGGTACCTGCTGGGGTGCCACTTGTAGCCAGGCACTGAAGAAAAATTTTCAGACACTGAAACTGAGCGGACATGCAGGGCTGTCCTCTGCTAGCAAAACAGCCGCAGCAGCAAACTTCACGTAGTCTTTACTTCATGTTCACCTGTTATAAAGATCAAAGAATGTCAAAGCATGGGAGGAAAACACAAGGAGCCTCCAGACATAGATCAAACATACATCTGGTGTTTACATGAAAGCATGCAGGGAAGATGTACCGTCTCAAGGACTGCTAGACAATTACAGTGGGTCACTCCCAGGCTCCTGGGAGATCATGGGCCTCTGAATTTCATAGAGCACTTATGTTCTTGAGACCAGAAGATCGCTGACATTTCAGCAATTACCCCATTCACTTCCCTAGGGCTTACAATGCACTTTCTAAAAAATAAGTCCACACCCAGTAGTTTAATTTTGCTTTTGTTTTCCTTGCCTTAGGAAACATATGTAGAAAAATATTGCTATGGTTGATGTCAAGAAACTACTGCTTGTGTTCTCTTCTAGTAATTTTATGGTTTCAGGTGTCACATTTAGGTCTCTAATCTATTTTCCGTTTATTTTTGTGTATGGTGTAAGTGGTCCAGTTTCATTCTTTTTCAGGTAGCTGACCAATTTTTCCAAAAACATTTGTTGAAGAAATTTACTTCTCCCCATTGTATATTCTTGCCTTTTTGTCATAGGTTAATTGACCATAAAAGTGTGGGCTTATTTCTGGGCTTTCTTTTCTGTTCCATTTATGTCTGGCTTTGTGCCAGTACCATACTGTTTTGATTACTAGAGCTTTGTAGTATACTTTGAAATCTGGGATTGTGTACCTCCAGCTTTGTTCTTTCTTAAGATTGGTTTGAATACTCAGGGTCTGTTGGGGTTTCATACAAATTTTAGTACTATTTGTTCTAGTTCTGTGAAAAATGTTATGTGTATTTGGATAGGGAAGCTTTGGGTAGTACAGACATTTTAACAATTTTGATACTTCCCATGCAGGAGCAAGGAATATCTTTCCATTTGTTTATGTCATTTTCAGTTTCCTTCATCAATGTTGTATAGTTTTCCGATCACAAGTCTTTTATCTTTATATTAGGTTTATTTGTAGGTATTTTATTATTTTTTGTTGCAGTTGTAAATGGATTTTTTTTATTAATTTCTCTTTCTGCTACTTCATTATTAGTGTATAGAAACACAACTGATTTGGGGGTATTAATTAGCATGTAGAAACCCAACTGATTTCTGGGCTTTAATTTTTGCAACTTTACTGAATTCATTTATTACTTCTAATAGTTTTTTGGTGGAGTTTTCAGGTCTCAGTTTATCTTTTTTTTAATTTTATTTTTTATTTTTTAAAATTTACATCCAAATTAGTTATCATATAATGTAACAATGATTTCAGCAGTAGATTCCTTAGTGGCCCTTACACATTTAGCCCTCAGTTTGTCTTTTAACAATGGTTATATAAATTTCAAAAATGCTGGACTTAAAGAGTATTTGTAAAGGAATACAAAAAAAAATAAAAATTTTTGACTTAAGAACTTCTCAGAGTCTATAAGATGACTAAGAGCATTATGAATCTTCAAGAAGGAGAAAAAGTATATAAACTTTCCCCAAATGATTTACCACAAAATCTGTGGAGTCCATCCTGGGTTTTGCAGGGGTAACTTTCCACAAGGAATGCTTTGAGGACTGGCATGTGCAAAATTCAAAGATGAGTGAAAAGGATGTAGGATGCTGTACCCTGTTTGAATAAGGAGTCTCAACTGAAATAAGGCTGACCCATTTTTCTCCTCTCCATGCCACTTCCTGCAGCCAGAACCATGAAAACTGGGAACAATTTAAAGTGCTCTGTTCTTTGGCAACATGATAATGTTTAACTCTAGGTCCTGCCTTCGACTTTAAAAGTTGCCAGATCCAGACTGTGAGGTGTACAGTTAATTATTTTAGTTCCTTTTTCCCCTCCAGATTCAGCTGAATCCCATCAGAAAACAAAGCTCATGGTGGCTGAGAAAAAAAAGTCACAGTTTGAATCCATTTAGCACTGAAGCGTAATGGATTATGTTCCTATTTCCTCTGGCAACCATAATACTTCCAAGTTTTTGCTAAATAAACTGTCCCTGTTTATATGACACATAATAACAACCACGAGTCCAGGCTGCCCTTCTGTTTGAAGGCTTCCTAAGTGTGTTTTGTTTTCAAACCTATTGCACATTGAAATCTGACACTTAGCAATACTTACCTGGCAGGGGAGATACCATAATCACAAGGGTGGTTTTCCTAGGGCAAGGCTTATCTATTGCACTCTGGATGTGCTGATCCCTGCAATTTCCCCAAATGTGGGAAACTGGACTGCATAATTTGTGGTAGTGTGGGACTGTGTTCACACTTTCCCTTCGTTAAAAAAAAAAATCTGAAATTTAGCAAACCCCTCCAGGATGTATATACATTCAGAAGCTTCCTGGTTGTGCTGTGGTCCAAACATAACCTAGATTACTTTAGAGTGAACATCTTTGCCAGTTTCTCTCTGGAGTTAGGGGCTCACTTCCACATAGATGATCATGACAGACCCAAGTAAGGAAGACTACCTAAATCAAATGGAAAAGAATTAAGTGCTTGGCTGATACTCATCACAAATCCTAGAATTGAGGATTTGAGAGGAGTACCCTTATAGGATCAGTTTTTGGCTTTCTTAGTCTTGAGGCCCAGTGTGACATTTGTACATAATTCCATTTTCAAATACCTCATGGTTAACTCAGGGAGACTGGCGTCAGAGGATTGCAATAATGTAAAAGAAATTGCTGCCACACGGTGGAGTACTCAGTTGTTATATGCAATTTCCTTTAAAACCTTCATAAATTTTCATCATATAACATGGAAGATGTATTTCACTATATTTTTTTCACTTATGTCTTTATTACTCACTTCTTTTCACTAGGATCTGAAGGCATTGATTTAGTCCATGAATATGAGATTTTCCAGACACACAGACTTGCTTTGCCATCCCCACATCACTTATTCTGCATCTATGCCCAAAAGCGAATTATAGTGCTAATCCTATAGCAATAGAGCATTATAACTTTCCTCTTTCTCCTTTAGCCCATTTTTTTTGTCTGCAGAAGTGTCACGGTGTTGATAAAGTGTTTATATATCAGGACCCACAGATGGAAGGCTGCCCCAATGGTCTGGCCCATATCATAAATCTAAACCTAAGTCAACCTGACCTCAGGAGAAACATCTCACAGTCAAGGAAACCTAACATACGACAATCTCAATCCTCCAACTCAGCTTTAGAAAACTCACCTTATCCTAGAAAATAGGACCTCCTAGCTTTAATAGGAAATCCCTGATCCCCTAGCTAATTATGCCCAATCATGCCATATTTCCAAGTGTCTTCTTTTAATGCTCTATAGAACTTGCTCTTGCCTAAATTCCTTGGAAAGTGTTCTCCACTGTTTCTAAGGCACTGTACTGCCCCAAATCCATGGATTATGGTCCCTTGAATAAAGAACATCAAACTCCTTAAAAAATTGGTATACTATTTTCACTTGACAGTTTATATGAGGATGCCTATTTGTTAAGGTATAACGGGCAGGCAGGGAAAGGGCCTGTGAAATGAGGGTTTGTGGAAGGTGTCATGAAGAAGGGACTAGGGAAAAGTGAGAATGGAATTACTGAGCATGTAAAGAACAACTAAAAACAGGCAGAAAACCCTGTGTATTGGACTACATAAGTTTCCAATTCAATTACATGCATCAACCTGTGGCATAACTACATGGGTCTTTGACAATGCCTTTATCCTAAGGGAAACATTGGTACCTCTGGCCTACAAAAGACAAGAACACTCTAGCTAAATACATTTTCCAAGATCTTTTGTGTGTGTGTGTGTGTCCAAAAAGAAATAAAATGAAAATCACAAAGAGTTTTATAGGAAAAAATAATGAAATAAAATTAAAATGGGCACACAGGCACTAATGGTATCCTCCTAGGAGCATTAGTAGAATGGCTGCAAGGTAGTCAGAACTAGGAGGCTTATTCCTTGGCATGGAGTGGGAGAGGATTGGGCAGATGCTGGAAAGAATACATACTATGTAGATGAGATGGTTCTTTTACCTATCAGCTCTTTTCTAATTGATTTACCAGGAGGGGGAAATTGGGATTACGTGTGGAAAGCCATTGCATTATTTAGTACAGTGTTCTTATTTCCATTAACTGAGAAGTTTTCTACAATTCTTATTCTATAGCAATGGAGTAAATTTCCTTATCTGTATTGCATCTTGTAATTTTTGTGCACAGATGTATTATCACCATTAACACTCTATTTGATTACTTGCCTGCCTTCAGTGTTAAATCAATCCTGGATGCACAGGTAGCATGCCATTTTTACCTCACTTCCTCATTGCCTAGCACAGAGCCAGGTATTTGATAAGAAATCATTGATGTTTGTTAGATTTAATTGAATTGAAGGTGGTCATAGTGGGAATGGAGACAGAAAAGAAAAAGGTGTAAAATCTACTTTCTTTTCATACTCAGGAAATTAAGGACAAAGTTCTTAGAATCATTAAGCTTCATTTTCCCACCTGCAGCCAGAAACCTGTTAGCTCCAGTTAAGTTTGTGCAGACATGCAAGCAGTAACCACACACTCTACCTCTTGTATAGCTTAGATTAAAAGCCAAGTCTCTATCTCCATAGTTCACAGCCTGAACAAGCTAGTCAGGTTTGTACCAGGCACCAGCTGCTCTTTGTCCTTGTCAAACAGAAAAATAGATACATGACCTATAGAGCGGTCACAAATTATAGTGCTCATACTACCCAGAATAGTACAAGCTATTCTTTCTTTTTTCAACAGTCAACCTAGATGTGGAAAACCTGTGCTCTTCCTGACCCTTCAAGGCCTCTAGGCCTAACTTTCTTTTTCTAAATTAATTAAGGTTGTGGAAAGCCACTGTTGCTGATGGGAGATGATTACACACACAAGCAGATTTTATCATTAATCTCTCCCTTAAAAACTATACTCTATTTTCCATGGCTCAGTTTCATCTATTACTCCAAATTAGAGCCAGCTCCTACTTGCTCAATTCACCAGGTATTATGAAGCATCTTATAAGTGTAAGGCTGTGTCTATAACAATTGGCTGGAAAAGGACAAACCTACACATAATCTATGCTTGATCTTCAACATTATCATTACTGATCCATATAAGTGGGACAGCTCAAGACCATGGCAGGAGGGGCTGCTGGGAAAGGTGATAATCACCTTGTTACTCTTTGGGATTATTTAAGTAGAGATTTCAATCATTCATTCATTACTTCATATATTCAACCGGCAGTTATTAAGTGCTCAATGTCAACAGAAGACTCTGTATTCTCTGTCTCTGTAAACAGAAGACACTGTTCTATTCCCATGTCCAGTAAAGTGGCTGAATGAGAATATAGAATTGGTGGTGGTGGTGCTTGGGGAATGACTTTAGAGGTATGATATTCTATATCAAAGTTCAAACTCTCTGTCTCTCCTGATAGAACTGGGCAAAGCTGATTATTCACAGACTGATCCGTCCTGTTTCAAAAAGTAAATTAAAGCTATACCAAGAAAGATAACATGAACTATTTTCCCTCCGGGGTTTTACTTATTCATTTTTTATATTTGCTAGTGAGTTTTAAAAAAATCCTTCAAAGATAGTTTCAAAGTTATTTGTATCCAAATAAAGCTCAGATTCCTATTTGATTAAAAGAAAATTGTCTTTATCATCTCCTGAATTTCATGGGAAGCAGATGCAGAGGATTTATGTCCTGAAAAGTTTGGAGACCTCTCCAAGGTAGGTCTTAGTAAATCAGAGAATCACAGTCATTGAAAACATAGAGGCACCCCATTCTCCAGGATGTATGGATATAGTGAACCTACACTCTCTTTGCATCCCCCAGGATGCAGTTTAAGCTGGCCTTCCTTTTGTCTTAGTTTTAGTCATCATTATGGATGTGCTCGGGTTCATCTTCCTGCTGACCTTTGGCCTCACAATACAAATACTCCTGTATTCTACTCATCAAAGCTCTCCCAGGAAATTAAATGTCTGAGGGAGGTTCTTCTGCTCTCTCTATCTCAGCTTCAAGAACTGAAAATGAACCTAGAGCACCAAAAGGTGGGATGTCAACAGCTTTGGGAAAATTTGAAGGAAAAGCAGCAGGAGAACTTTCATTTCCAGGAGAAACAACTGTCCCTCTAGGGCAAATATTCCAGATAAGAGGAAATCACTGATAAGGAAAGTGTCCCCACTTTCAGATTTAGAAGAAGGGGTATTGGCAAGCAGCCAATTACCCCTTTTTGGAGACCTTAGTTTCCCCTCTGTTATTCCTGATTTGTGGGTGACTGAACAGAAGGAAGGACTTCTCTAAAAACAATATTTTCACTCCAAAGTTGGGAGAGTAAAATCCTGTTAGAGAAGGCTTCAGCAAATTAGATACTGGAAAAGGTATGCTCTCGTGCTTCCAGTTAGTTTAAGGATATTAGTCTTACCATTACAAAAAAAAAAAAGCATCTACACCAGCCATGATGCCAATCCCCAACCTAAATCCTGTAACTGCTTGTCACCAAGAAAAGAACACTGTAGGGGCAATAATAATACCAGGCTGCTGTATCTGATCCTAACTAATGTAGTTAATGGCATAACTTCAAGCAAGCCTCTGTTTCCACATCTGCAATATAAAAGTGATGGTCTTCATGACCCCTGGATTGGCATCTTCGGCTAAAACTCTCTGATGCAAAGACTGGCTCATAGTTGGTTGCCCTAGGATGGTAGAAGGGCCCTGCCAGCTCAGCAGGCCCTTGCTTATCTCCTGGCAGCTGCAGCATAAGCTAACCTCCTGCACGGATGGTGTGAAGAGGAATAGCAGCTTTTGGAGTCAAAGTGATCTATGAATCACTTTATGGCAATTCCTTAAAGGGGCTGAAAGGCATGTATTGTTCCTGCTACTCAACCTCATGAGTTTCTTGTCCTTGCTTAGGATCATGGTCAGGTCTTTACCTTGGGAGTTTGGAGATCTGGAAACTTACAGAGTTCTGTCTCAGAAAGACCTGTGGCAAGAAGAGTTCTCATACACAAAACCCAGAGGTTGGTGATGTCAGCAAAATCCAGTCCAGACATCATTAAAAATAGGCCATTAAAGTCCAATTTCACCACCTAGATGGCCAGAGACAAGTTAATCAAACCCCAGATTATACAATAAAAATTTTAATACAAAGAACTATCCTGATGGTACCACCATTTGAAAAAGGTCTTGAATATTGTGAATAATACACAATGGCCAGGTAGCCAAAGAAGCAAGTAATCTACTCCCATGATTGCCCACACCCCCAGTGAGAAAATTTTGAAAACTGCCAAAAAATTTTACAGAAATATCAGAACACAATCTGAAATTCAAGTCTGGGCCTAAGGTTTACACAATTAATTAGTTTCTTTGTTTGTTTATTGAGAACTTTTGTCATCTGATGAAAGAATAGTATTCAAGTAATCTTGTTATACTTTCCCATTATTCTTCAAATGGAGGAAGGAATACTAAACATAAATGCAATAAATCCATGCAGGCTGGAACAGGGGGTTGATGTCAATAAATGAGATTTAGCAGATATTTAAAAAATCTGAGCTAGAGTAAAAATATCAGTGGTAAAATACAAGATCGAAATGGCTATCCCTGTAGCCATTCATGGGTTTGTAGATGAGTGAGTTAGGTAGAAACTCATTAACACAAGGAACTTGTAGTCGAAGGCTGCTAGAAAAGCCAATTCAACCTGAGACCACAATAGTGTAAGTATATTGTTCATACGGTGAGACCATGTCAAATATATTGTTAGATTGTGGGGGATCAACTTGTAAAAGGGATATTGACAAACTAGGGAACATAGTGAAGGCAGGGACCATTAGACTGAGGGACTGGAAAACTCAAAGTCATTGAGAAACTAAAAAAAAATTAGGTGTGGGGATGTATCCATTTCTTGCAGGTTGTCCAATTTGTTGCCAATTTGTTGGCATAAAATTTTCATAATATTCTCTTATAATTGTTTGTATATTTTTGGTGTTGGTTGTTATTTCTCCTCTTTCATATGTAATTTTATTAATTTCAGCCCTTTCTCTTTTCTTTTTGAAAAGTCTGTCTAGAAGTTTGATCAATTTTATTAATTTTTACAAAGAACAAGCTTCTGGTTTCATTGATCTGATCTATTGTTTTTGTTTGTTTCTATATGATTTATTTCTGTTCTATTTGTTTATTATTTCCTTCCTTCTGCTGGCTTTAAGCTTCATTAGTTCCTCTTTTTCTAGCTTCTTTAGGTGCAAAGTTAGTTTGTTTATTTGAGATTTGTATTCTTGTGATAGATTTGTTTTGCTATATAATTACCCTTTAGAACTGCTTTTGCTGCATCCTGGAGGTTTTGGACCATTGTGTTTTCACTTTCATTTGTTTTCCATATATTTTTTTTCTTCCTTGATATCCTGGCTGACCCATTCATAGTTAACTAGCATGTTGCTTAACTTCCATGTATTTGTGGTCTTTCCACATTTTTTATTGTGATTGACTTCTAGTTTCACAGTGATGTGGTCAGGAAAGATTGATGGTACAATTTAAATAATTTTGTATTTGTTGAGGTGTTTTTTGTGACCTAATAAACACCTATTCTAAAGAATGTTCCATGTGAACTTTAAAAGAATGTGTATTCTGTTGTTTTATGATAGAATGTTCTGAGTATATCTGTTAAGTTCATCTGGTCCAGTGTGTCATTCATGTCACTGTTTCCTCTTTGATCTTCTTCTTAGACAGTCTGTCCATTGTTGTAACTAGGATGCTAAGGTGCCCTACTATTATTGTATTGTTATCAATTAGTTCCCTTATGTTGGTTATTAATTGGTTTATATATTGTGTGTTCCCATGTACGATGCATAAATATTTGCAACTGTTTTATCTTCTTGTTAGATTATCCCCTTTATTATGACATACTGCCATTTTTCATCTCTCCTTAGCCTTTGTTTTAAAGTCTAGTTTGTCCACTACAAGTATCTCTACCCATCTTTCTTTTGTGTCCATTTGCATGATATTCCCATTACCTCACTTTCAATATACAGGTGTTTCTAGGTCTCTTATAAGTAGCATATAGATGTGTCTTGATTTTGTTTTTGTTCTTTTTATCCATTCTGACTGGAGCATTTAGTTCATTTACATTCAGAGTAATTATTCACAGATAATCATTGCCATCTTATTACTTGTTTTGTCATCGTTCCTGGAGATTTTCCCTGATCCTCTATTTGTATAATATATTAATGTTGATTTACTTATTTTGAGAGAAAGAGAGAGAAAGAGAGAGGAAAGGGAAGAGAGAGGGAGAGCCTGATACAGGGCTAAATCTCACAAACCGTGAGATCATGACCTGAGACAAAATCAGGAGTCAGGTGCTTAACTGATTGAGCCACCAGGCACCCCTCTCTGATCTTTTCTTGTCTTTGTCACTTTTGCTCTTTCCTTTCAATTCAAAGAAACCTCTTTAATATTTCTTATAGGGATGGTTTAGTGGTTGCGAACTCCTTTAGTTTTTGTCTGGGAAACTATATTTCCCCTTTTGTTCGGAATGATACCTTTACTGGATAGAGTATTGACTGCAGATTTTCCCCATACAGCACATTGAATAAATCATGCCCCTCCCTTCTGGCTTGTCAAGTTTCTGTTGAGAATTCTGCAGTTAGCCTCATGGATTTTCCCTTGTAAGTTAAGGACTAGTTTTGCCTTCCTGCTTTTAAGATTCTTTCCTTATCACTGTATTTTGCAAATTTAATTACAATATGTCTTGGTGTTTACCTGCTTTTTGTTTTGTTTTGTTTTTTGTTGAGAGTTCCTTGTGATTCCTGGATCTAGATATTTGTTTCCTGCCCCAGATTAGGGAAGTTTTCAGCTGTTATTTCCTCAAATAAATGTTTTGCCCTCTTTTCTTTCTCTTATTCTTCTGGGACTCCTGTAATATGATTGTTATTACATTTGATGGAGTCACTGAGTTTCCTAAGTCTACTCTCATGTTCCATAATTCTTCTTTCTCTCTTTTTTCAGCTTAATGATTTTCCATTATTTTGTTTTCTATATCACCTTTTAGTTGCTCTGCTTCTTCTATCCTGCTGTTTATTGAATCCAGCCTGTTTCCAATCTCATCTATTGGATGCTTCATCTCTGATTCTTTTTAAAGTCTTTTACCTCTATGGTAAGGATCTTCCTGATGTCTTCTTCTCTTTCCTCAATCCCACTGAGTATTCTTACGATTGTTGTTTTAAATTTTACATCAGGTATGTTGTTTATATCTGTTTTGCTTAGATTTGAGGATGTGGCTGTATAATATTCTTTCATTCTTGATAAATTCCTCTATCATGGCATTTTTTCCTAAGTCTCTGCTGTATCTGTGTTAGAAAATTCAGTTATGTTTCCTGCTCCTGAAATTAATGGCCTTATAAAGAAGAGGTCATCTAGTGTTCAGGGCCTGGTGCTTCAGAGAGTATCTCTAATGTGTGTTGTATGTACTCTGCTATTGTGTTTTGGCTGCTCTAACCTTTAGACCAGTCGTCCACAGAGGCTGTCCTTGCCTACTGTGAGCAGTATTTGGTCCTTGGCCTGAATGTGGCAAGTTTTAACTATGTGTGCTCTGATATGAAGAGCTGATACTATTTCCAATAGAACTGAGGCCGTACAGGACTCTCTTGTCAGGATATGTGGTGTGGGCAAGTTTTTTTGCTAGTCTTCTGTGGGAGGAGCCCACCTCCCTGGGACTGAGGCAAGCTTGACTGAGAGTAGCAGTTCCAACAGTGTGCAGAGAGTTGGGGCTTGGTAAAAACAAGGGAGGCAGCTAGTGTTGCAACTGCACTGCTTCCCACAGGTGGCTCTGTGTTTATGCTGACATGTAGGGGAGAGAAATGTTACCAGCCAGCTCTTTTATTCCCAGAGAGTCATCTGCATGAAGGCTGCCTCTCAGGGATGTACAAGAAGAAGAATGATTTCCCCACTGTGTGCCTCAGATGTTTTTTTTTTTAATTTCTGTTTCCATGCTATCTGTTCCTCGGGTTTTTGCCTACCTTCTCTCCAGGAGCAGGGATGTGCCCTCCAGGGCCTATCTATCCAGGCCCACTGATATTTACACTCCAGAGTTTCACAAGGGAGCTATATGATGTATTCAATATGATGAATGGGAACAAACCTGCAGCCATGAATACTCTATCTTGCAAGGTTATCACTCTTAATAGAAGAGAGTTTCCCAGACAAACAAAAACTAAAGGAGCTCAAAAGGAGACTCTTTGAGTGGAAGCAAAAACTATAAAGGAATAGAAAATCTCCAGAAAAACAGACAAACCAAGTAATAAAATGGCACTAAATACTTATCAATTAATAATGGACCAAATGCTCCAATCAAAAGACATAGGGTGTGAGAGTGGATTAAAAGACAAAACCTATCTAGATGCTGCCTATAAGAAACTCATTTTAGCTGGTGAGAAGATGGCAGCGTAGGAGGATGCTGGGCTCACCACGCGTCCTGCTGATCACTTAGATTCCACCTACACCTGCCTAAATAACCCAGAAAACCACCAGAAGACTAGCAGAATGGAGTCTCTGGAGCTACGCGCAGATGAGAGGCCCAAGGAAGAGGGTAGGAAGGGCAGAGAAGCGGTGCGCACTGCACGGACTGGCGGGAGGGAGCCGAGGAAGAGGGGCAGCCTGACCAAGCTGGGCCCCAAACTCTGGCTTGCAAAAGCAGAGGGGCCAGAAGGAGTGTGTTCCAACAGCAAGTGGGACGTAGCATCTGGGAGGTCATAAGTTAACAGCTCTGCTAGGAAAGCAGGAAGGCTGGAGGACAAAAGGAGGGAGAGTTGCTGAGCCCCTGGACGACAGAGCTCAGTTTGGCGGGGAACAAAGGCGCTAGCCAGCGCCATGTCCCTCGCCCATCTCCCAGCCAAAATCCCAAAGGGAACCAGTTCCTGCCAGGGAACTTGCTTGCTCCGCAAACACCCAACACTGTGCTTCTGCGGAGCCACCCCTGTGGCAGCAGGTCTGACTCCCTCCTGCTCCTGAAGTGGATCACCTAAGGAGAAGAGAGGTAGCCATACTTATATCAGACAAACTAGACTTTAAATTAAAGGCTGTAACAAGACATGAAGAAGGGCATTATATAGTAATAACAGGGTCTATCCGTCAAGAAAAGCTAACAATTTTAAATGTCTATGCACCGAATACGGGATTCCCCAAATATATAAAACAATTACTCATAAACATAAGCAACCTTATTGATAAGAATGTGGTCATTGCAGGGGACTTTAACACTCCACTTACAGAAATGGATAGATCATCTAGACACACGGTCAATAAAGAAACAAGGGCCCTGAATGATATATTGGATCAGACGGACTTGACAGATATATTTAGAACTCTGCATCCCAAAGCAACAGAATATACTTTCTTCTCGAGTGCACATGGAACATTCTCCAAGATAGATTATATACTGGGTGACAAAACAGCCCATTATAAGTATACAAGAATTGAAATTATACAATGCATACTTTCAGACAAAAATGCTATGAATCTTGAAATAAACCACAGGAAAAAGGCTGGAAAACCTCCAAAAGCATGGAGGTTAAAGAACACCCTACTAAAGAATGAGTGGGTCAACCAGGCAATTAGAGAAGAAATTAAAAAATATATGGAAACAAACGAAAATGAAAATACAACAATCCAAACGCTTTGGGATGCAGCGAAGGCAGTCCTGAGAGGAAAATACATCGCAATCCAGGCCTATCTCAAGAAACAAGAAAAATCCCAAATACAAAATCTAACAGCACACCTAAAGGAAATAGAAGCAGAACAGCACAGACACCCCAAACCCAGCAGAAGAGAAATAATAAAAATCAGAGCAGAAATAAACAATATAGAATCTAAAAAAACTGTAGAGCAAATCAACAAAACCAAGAGTTGGTTTTTTTGAAAAAATAAACAAAATTGACAAACCTCTAGCCAGGCTTCTCACAAAGAAAAGGGAGATGACCCAAATAGATAAAATCATGAATGATAATGGAATTATTACAACCAATCCCTCAGAGAAAAAAAACAATTATCAGGAAATACTATGAAAAATTATATGCCAACAAATTGGACAACTTGGAAGAAATGGACAAATTCCTAAACACCCACACTCTTTGAAAACTCAATCAGGAGGAAATAGAAACCTTGAACAGACCCATAACCAGCAAAGAAATTGAATTGGATATCAAAAATCTCCCAAAAATAAGAGTCCAGGACCACAAGGCTTCCCAGGGGAGTTCTACCAGACGTTTAAAGCAGAGATAATACCTATCCTTCTCAAGCTGTTCCAAAAAAATAGAAAGGGAAGGAAAACTTCCAGACTCATTCTATGAAGCCAGGATTACTTAGATTCCTAAACCAGACAGAGACCCAGTAAAAAAAGAGAACTACAGGCCAATATCCATGATGAATATGGATGGAAAAATTCTCAATAAGATACAAGCAAATTGAATTCAACAGCATATAAAAAGATTTATTCAGGGGCGCCTGGGTGGCGCAGTCGGTTGAGCGTCCGACTTCAGCCAGGTCACGATCTCGCGGTCCGTGAGTTCGAGCCCCGCGTCAGGCTCTGGGCTGATGGCTCGGAGCCTGGAGCCTGTTTCCGATTCTGTGTCTCCCTCTCTCTCTGCCCCTCCGCCGTTCATGCTCTGTCTCTCTCTGTCCCAAAAATAAATAATAAAAGCGTTGAAAAAAAAAAATTAAAAAAAAAAAAAAAAAGATTTATTCACCATGATCAAGTGGGATTCATTCCTGGGATGCAGGGATGGTTCAACATTCGCAAATCAATCAAGGTGATACATCACATTAATAAGAAATAAGAACCATATGATCCTGTCAATCGATGAAGAAAAGACCTTTGACAAAATTCAGCACCCTTAATAAAAACCCTTGAGAAAGTCGGGATAGAAGGAACACACTTAAACATCATAAAAGCCATTTATGAAAAGCCCACAGCTAACATCATCCTCAACGGGGAAAAACTGAGAGCTTTTCCCCTGAGATCAGGAACACGACAGGGATGCCCACTCTCAACGCTGTTGTTTAACATAGTGTTGGAAGTTCTGGCAACAGTAATCAGACAACAAAAGGAAATCAAAGGCATCAAAATTGGCAAAGATGAAGTCAAGCTTTCACTTTTTGCAGATGACATGATACTATACATGGAAAATCCCATACACTCCACCAAAACTCTGCTAGAACTGATACATGAATTCAGCAAAGTTGCAGGATACAAAATCAATGTACAGAAATCAGTTGTATTCTTATACACTAACAATGAAGCAACAGAAAGACAAAGAAACTGATCCCATTCACAATTGCACCAAGAAGCATAAAATACCTAGGAATAAATCTAACCAAAGATGTACAAGATCTGTATGATGAAAACTATAGAAAGCTTATGCAGGTAATTGAAGAAGATATAAAGAAATGGAAAGACATTCCCTGCTCATGGATTGGAAGAATAAATATTGTCAAAATGTCATTACTACCCAAAGCTATCTACACATTCAATGCCACCCCATTCAAAATTGCACCAGCATTCTTCTCGAAACTAGAACAAGCCATCCTAAAATTCATATGGAACCACAAAAGGCCCCGAATAGCCAAAGTAATTTTGAAGAACAAAGCAAGAGGCATCACAATCCCAGACTTTAGCCTCTACTACAAAGCTGTCATCATCAGGACAGCATGGTATTGGCACAAAAACAGACACATAGACCAATGGAATAGAATAGAAACCCCAGAACTAGACCCACAAACGTATGGCCACCTAATCTTTGACAAAGCAGGAAAGAACATCAAATGGAAAAAAGACAGTCTCTTTAACAAATGGTGCTGGGAGAACTGGACAGCAACATGCAGAAGATTGAAACTAAACCAGTTTCTCACACCATTCACAAAAATAAACTCAAAATGGATAAAGGACCTGAATGTGAGACAGGAAACCAAACCCTAGAGGAGAAAGCAGGAAAAGACCTCTCTGACCTCAGCTGTAGCAATTTCTTACTTGACACCTCCCCAAAGCCAAGGGAATTAAAAGCAAAAATGAACTACTGGGACCTTATGAAGATAAAAAGCTTCTGCATAACAAAGGAAACAACCAACAAAACTAAAAGGAAACAAATTGAATGGGAAAAGATATTTGCAAATGACATATCAGACAAACGGCTAATATCCAAAATCAATAAAGAGCTCACCAAACTCCACACCCGAAAAACAAATAACCCAGCAAAGAAATGGGCAGAAAACATGAATAGACACTTCTCTAAAGAAGACATCCAAATGGCCAACAGGCACATGAAAAGATGCTCAACGTCGCTCCTCATCAGGGAAATACAAATCAAAACCACACTCAGATATCACCTCATGCCAGTCAGAGTGGCCAAAGTGAACAAATCAGGAGACTATAGATGCTGGCGAGGATGTGGAGAAATGGGAACCCTCTTGCACTGTTGGTGGGAGTGCAAATTGGTACAACCGCTCTGGAAAACACTGTGGAGGTTCCTCAAAAAATTAAAAATAGACCTACCCTATGACTCAACAATAACACTGCTAGGAATTTACCCAAGGGATACAGGAATACTGATGCATTGGGACACTTGTACCCCAATGTTTATAGCAGCACTGTCAACAATAGCCAAATTATGGAAAGAGCCTAAATTTCCATCAACTGATGAATGGATAAATAAATTGTGGTTTATATACACAATGGAGTACTACGTGACAATGAGAAAGAATGAAATATGGCCCTTTGTAGCAACGTGGATGGAAGAGGAGAGTGTGATGTTAAGTGAAATAAGCCATACAGAGAAAGACAGATACCATATGTTTTCACTCTTAAGTGGATCCTGAGATACTTAACAGAAACCCATGGGGGAGGGGAAGGAAAAAAAAAGAGGTTAGAGTGGAAGAGAGCCAAAGCATAAGAGACTGTTAAAAACTGAGAACAAACTGAGGGTTGATGGGGGTGGGAGGGATGGGAGGGTGGGGGATGGGTATTGAGGAGGGCACCTTTTGGGTGAGCACTGGGTGTTGTATGGAAACCAATTTGACAATAAACTTCATATATTGAAAAAAATAAAGAAAAAATAAATAAAATGAAATTTACATCCAAATTAGTATATAGTGAAGCAATGCTTTCAGTAGATTCCTTAATGCCCCTTACCCATTTAGCCCATCCCCCCTCCCACAACCCCTCCAGCAACCCTCAGTTTTTTCTCCATATTTATGAGTCTCTTGTTTTGCCCCCCTCCTGTTTTTATATTACCTTTGTTTCCCTTCCCTTATGTTCATCTGTTTTGTCTCTTAACGTTCTCATATTAGTGAAGTCATATGATTTTTGTCTTTTCTGACTAATTTCACTTAGCATTATACCCTCCAGTTACATCCACATAGTTGCAAATGGCAAGATTTCATTCTTTTTGATTAGTAAATAATAGTCCATTGTGTATATATATACCACTTCTTCTTTATCCATCCAGCCTTCGATGGACATTTGGGCTCTCTCCATACTTTGGCTATTGTTGATACTGCTGCTAAAAACATAGGGGTGCATGTGTTCCTTTGAAACAGCCCACCTCTATCCCATGGATAAATGTCTAGTAGTGCAATTGCTGGGTTTTAGGGTAGATCTATTTTTAGTTTCTTGAGGGACCTCCAAACTGTTTTCCAGAGTGGCTGCACCAGCTTTCATTGCTACCAACAATGCAAAAGAGATCCTCTTTCTCCACGTCCTCGCCAACATCTGTTGTTGCCTGAGTTGTTAATGTTAGCCATTCTGACAGGTGTAAGTTGGTATCTCATTGTGGTTTTGATTTGTATTTCCCTGATGATGAGTGATGTGGAGCATTTTTTCATGTGTTGGTTGGCCATCTGGATGTCTTCTTTGGAGAAGTGTCTATTCATGTCTGTCGCCCATTTCTTCACTAAATTATTTGTTTTGGGATGTTGATTTTGATAAGTTCTTTATAGATTTTGGTACCTACCCTTTATCTGATTCGTTATTTGCAAATATCTTCTCCCATTCAGTCGGTTACCTTTTAGTTTTGCTGATTGTTTCCTTCATTGTGCAGAAGCTTTTTATTATGATGAGGTCCCAATAGTTCATTTTGCTTTTTTTCCCCTTGCCTCCAGAGACATGTTGAGTAAGAAGTTGCTGCGGGCAAGATCAAAGAGTTTTTTGCCTGCTTTCTCCTCGAGGATTTTGATGGCCTCCTGTCTTACATTGAGGTCTTTCATTCATTTTGATTTTATTTTTGTGTATGGTGTAAGAAAGTGGTCCATGTTCATTCTTCTGCATGTCACTGTCCAGTTTTCCCAGAACCACTTACTGAAGACATTGTCTTTATTCCATTGGATAGTCTTTCCTGCTTTGTCCAAGATTAGTTGGCCATACGTTTGTGGGTCCATTTCTGACTTCTCTATTCTGTTCCATTGATCTGAGTGTCTGTTCTTGTGCCAGTACCGTGCTGTTTTGATGGTTACAGCTTTGTAGTGTAGCTTGAAGTCTGGGATTGTGATGCCTCCTGCTTTGATTTTCTTTTTCAAGACTGCTTTAGCTATTCGGGGTCTTTTTTAGCTCCAAATAAATTTTAGGATTATTTTTTCTAGTTTTGTGAAGATTTCTGGTGTTATTTTGATAGGGATTGCATTGAATATGTAGATTGCTTTGGGTAGTATTGACATTTTAACAATATTTGTTCTTCCTATCCAGGAGCATGGAATATTTTTCCTTTTTTTGTGTGTCTTCTTAAATTTCTTTCATAAGCTTTGTATAGTTTTCAGCATATAGATGTTCACCTCTTTGGTTAGATGTATTCCTAGGTATTTTATGGTTTTTTTTGTGCAGCTGATAATGGGATCGATTCCTTGATTTCTCTTTCTGTTGCTTCTTGGTTGCTGTATACCAATGCAACCGATTTCTGTGCATTGATTTTATATCCTGCAACTTTGCTGAATTCATGAATCAGTTCTAGCAGTATTTTGGTGGAATCTTTTGGGTTTTCCATATCAAATATCATGTCATCTGCAAAGAGTCAAAGTATGACCTCCTCCTGGACGCTTTGGATGCCTTTTAATTCTTTGTGTTGTCTGATTGCAAAGTCTAAGACTTCCATTACTATGTTGAATAACAGTGGTGAGAGTGGATATCCATGTCTTGTTCATGACCTTAGGGGGAGAGCTCTCAGTTTTTCCCCATTGAGGATGATATTAGCGTTGGGTCGCTTTTATATGGCTTTTATCGTCTCCAGGTATGATCCTTCTATCCCTACTTTCTTAAGGGTTTTTATCAAGAAAGGATGCTGTGTTTCGCCAAATGTTTTCTCTGCATTTATTGGCAGGATAATATGGTTCTTATCCTTTCTTTTAAGGATGTGATGAATCACAATTGATTGTTCTGCAGATATTGAACCAGCCCTGCATCCCAGGTACAAAGCCCACTTCGTCATGGTGAATAATTCCTTTAATGTATTGTTGGAGCCAGTTGGCTAATATCATGTTGAGGATTTTTGCATCCATGTTCATCGGGGAAATTGGTCTATAGTTCTCCTTTTTAGTGGGGTCTTTGTCTGGTTTTGGAATCAAGGTAATGCTGGCTTCATAGAAAGAATTTGGAAGTTTTCTATCCATTTCTATTTTTTGGAACAGATTCAAGAGAATAGGTGTTAACTCTTCCTTACATGTTTGGTAGAATTCCCTTGGAAAGCCATCAGGCCCTGGACTCTTGTTTTTTGGGAGATTTTTGATTAATAATTAGATTTCCTTACTGGTTATGGGTCTGTTCAAATTTTGTATTTCTTCATGTTTCAGTTTTGGTAATGTATATGTTTCTAGGAATTTGTCCATTTCTTCCAGCTTGCACATTTGATTGGCATATAATTGCTCATAAATTTCTCTCATTATTGTTTTATTTTCTGCTGTGTTGGTTGTGATCTCTCCTTTTTCATTCTTGATTTTATTTATTTGGATCCTTTCCTTTTTCTTTGTGATCAAACTGGCTAGTGGTTTGTCGATTTAATTCTTTCAAAGAACCAGCTTCTGGTTTCATTTAATTCTTCTGCCTTTTTTTTTTGTTTCAATAGCATTAATTTCTGTTCTAATCTTTATTATTCGTATACATTCGTATACAGCAACCTGTCTTCTGCTGGTTTGGGGTTCATTTTCTGTGGTCTTTCCAGCTCTTTAAGGTGTAAGGTTAAGTTGTATACTGGAGACCTTTCTTCCTTCTTAGGAAGGCCAGGATTGCTATATAATTTCCTCTTCTGATGCCTTTGCTGTGTCCAAGAGGTTTTGGGTTGTGGTGTTATCATTTTCATTGGCTTCCATGAACTTTTTTATTTCCCCTTTAACTTTTTGGTTAGCCCATTCATTCTTTAGTTGGATGTTCTTTAGTCTCCAAGTATTTGTCACCTTTCCAAATTGTTTTTTTTTGTGGTTGATTTTGAGTTTCATACTGTTGTGGTCTGAAAACATGCATGGTATGATCTCGAACTTTTTGTACTTGTTGAGGGTTGATTTTTGTCCTCGAATGTGGTCAATTCTGGAGAGCATTCTATGTGCACTGGAGAAGAAAGCACATTCTGCTGCTTTAGGATGAAATGTTCTGAATATATTAAGTCCATGTGGTCCAGTGTGATATTCAAAGCCATTGTTTCCTTGTTGATTTTCTGATTAGATGATCTGTCCATTGTGTAAGTGGGGTGAAGTCTCCTATTATGGTATTATTACCAATGAGTTTCTTGATGTTTGTGATTAACTGATTTATATATTTTCATGCTTTCACATTTGGAGCATAAATGTTTACAAGAGTTGTCTTCTTGGTGAACAGACCACTTAATTATGATATAATGCCTTTCTTCATCTCTTGTTACAGTCTATTTTATTTTTTCTTTTAATAATTATTTATTTAATTTATTCATTTTCTAAAATATAATTGATTGGCAAATTGTTTTCCATACATCACCCAGTGCTCATCCCACTAGGGGCCCTCCTCCATGCCCATCACCCACGTTCACCTCTCCCCCAACCCCCATCAACCCTTAATTTGTTCTCAGTCCTTAAGAGTCTCTTGTGGTTTGCCTCCCTCCCCTTTCCCTCCCCCATGGTCTTCTGCTAATTTTCTCAAGATCCACATATGGGTGAAAACATATGGTATCTGTCTTTCTCTGCCTGACTTGTTTCACTTACCATAAAACCCTCCAGTTCCATCCACATTGCTCCAAATGGCCAGGTTTCAGTCTTTCTCATTGCCAAGTAGTATTCCATTGTATATATAAACCACATCTTCTTTATCCATTCATCAGTTGATGGACATTTAGGCTGTTTCCATAATTTGGCTATTGTTGAAAGTGCTGCTATAAACATTGCGGTACAAGGGCCCTTATGCATCAGCACTCCTGTATCCCTTGGGTAGGTTCCTAGCAGTGCCATTTCTGGGTCATAGGGTACTTCTATTTTTAATTTCTTGAGGAACCTCCACACTGTTTTCCAGAGTGGCTGCACCAGTTTGCATTTCCACCGACAGTGCAAAGGGGCTCCCATTTCTCCACATCCTCGCCAGCATCTATAGTCTCCTGATTTGTTCATGTTAGCCACTCTGACTGGTGTGAGGTGGTGTCTTAGTGTGGTTTTGGTTTGTATTTCCCTGATGATAAGTGACATTGAGCATCTTTTTATGTGTCTGCTGGCTTTTTTGGAAAAGTGTCTATTCATGTCTTCTCCCCATTTCTTTCCTGGGTTATTTGCTTTTCGGGTGTGGAGTTTGGTGATTCTTTATAGATTCTGGATACTAGACCTTTATCTGAAATGTGACTTGCAAATATCTTTTCCCGTTCCATCAGTGCCTTTTAGTTTTCTTGATTGTTTCCTTTGCAGTGCAGAAGCTTTTTATCTTGATGAGGTCCCAATAGTTCATTTTTGCTTATAATTCCCTTGCCTTTGGAGATTTGTTGAGTAAGAAGTTGCTGCAGCTGAGGTCAAAGAGGTTGCTGCCTGTTTTCTCTGCTAGGCTTTTGATGGTTTCCTGTCTCACATTTAGGTCTTTCATCCATTTTATTTTTTGTGAATGGTGTAAAAAGTGGTAGAGCTTCATTCTTCTGCATGTTGCTGTCCAGTTCTCCCAGCACCATTTGCTAAAGAGACTGTCTTTTTTCCATTGGATATTCTCTCCTGCTTTGTCAAAGATTAGTTGGCCATATATTTGTGGGTCCAATTCTGGGTTCTCTATTCTATTCCATTAGTTTATGTGTCTATTTTTGTGCCAATACCATACTATCTTGATGATTAGGGCTTTGTATTAGAGGCTAAAATCTGGAGTTATGATGCCTCCCGCTTTGGGTTTATTTTTCAACATTACTTTGGCTATTTGGGGTCCTTTTTTGGTCCCATAAATATTTCAGGACAGTTTGTTCAAACTTTGAAAATAATGCAAGTGCAATCTTGGTTGTTATTGCATTGAATGTGTAGATTGCTTTGGGTAGTAATGACATTTTAACAATATTTGTTTTTCCAATCCATGAGAATGAATGTTTTTCCATTTCTTTTGTCTTTGTCAATTTCCTTCATGAGTTTTTTAGTGTTCAGCATACAGATCTTTTACATCCTTGGTTAGGTTTATTCCTAGGAATTCTATGGTTCTCGGTAAATGGGATCAATTTCTTGATTTCTCTTTCTGTTGCTTTATTATTGGTGTATAGAAATGCAACTGATTTCTGTACAAGGAGTTTGTATCCTGTAACTTTGCTGAATGCCTATATCAGTTCTAGCGTCTTTTTGGTGGCCCACATACTCCCACATGTCACAGACTTAAAACACCTGTAATACACACACAGAGACAACCCACATTCACTGTATACATCCCACATGTATACCAGAAAATACCACCTAATACACACCATGCACACCACAAAACACTTCACAACCCACACCTACATTACTTCTTCTCTATCCCACCAACCATATGCTGCATACTGCCACAAACGTATTTTACACACGTCACAAAGAAAACACACAAACACCACAAACTGTCGCACATATCCCACACTCTACACATAAACAACACAAATATGCAACACCCACACCACACATATTCTGCATATAAAAGACACATACACAGTAGCTCATGTCAATTATACTAAACACACAAAGTACATGCACAGGAAACACACAAAACACATAAGTTACACACACATGGTACATACACCTCACTGCACACCCACCACAACTCTACAACATGTACACTACACACACCATAGATACTCCATATATACCACACACACACCACACATGCAATGCCCAAACCATACATATGTCACACAGAAACACACATACACCAATCAAAAACCAGACATAGCTCTCATATATCACATATATACCACAGAGACACACACACACCTCACATACCAAACATACATCCTGTATATATCACACATATAATACACACACTCTCACTGATGCACATCACACAGAGAGCACATACACACAGGCATGCCATACATATACCAGAAACACAATATATATAAAACACCAATATATATCACACACATAATCCACAATATACCACACCCTCACCAATCATAACACATACAAACCAGAAACAGAGCACACATAGCACATATACAACAAACATACCACATAGATACCAAAAATTCACGAGATATATAACACACAAACACCACCTACACACACCAAATGCACACCACATGTATATTATACACACTTCACACCAGCAAATATGCATAACAAACATCAACAACACGTGGGTCACACAAATACCACATGAACACACACCACAAGTGGAGAACAAACACACCAGAAATATACATTATCTCATCTACCATATGTAAGGCACACATAGACCACCCATATACCACTGACACACCACACATGCTCCACACAAGCCACACAAATGCCATAACCACACACACACACACCACATATATACCCCACAGATCATAATACAAAACACACAAAAGCACATATATCACAACTGCTCCAAACACATACCACACATACCTTACACATACCAAATACTCCCACACACCACACACACACCAAACTAGAGATATCCCACAGGCACAACACACATACAACACACTCACACCACATGTAAAACATGCACAACCTTACCACACACAAAACATACACCGCATGTGTCATACATATACCTCAGCACATGCACACACATGTCTATTTCATACAGACACATTCCACACACACAAAACCAAAGAACCTTTACACCATGCACAAACCACACACACACCACATAGTTTACCTTCACACACCACACGTCACAAAGCCAAAACATACATGCTGCTTATATACCACAGCACACCACACATATACCACACACACAGCACATGTCACACCCTTAACGCATGTACAGCACTCATTGGACACACACACACACATACACAGTTCACACCTCAAATACAACTCGTTTACAACACACAGAGATACCACAAAAACACCACACATTCATGACACAATAACCTATACTTACAACGTACACACACACACACACCACACAATAACCACATATGTCCATAGATCCACATATATACACTACACATGCAAAACACATAGAATGTACACAAACACACCACACATACACCACAAACACCATTATTCCACACACATACTCCACAGTTATACCACACTCACAACACATAATGCACACACACACCACACATGTACCACACACACACCCCAACGTACCAAAGACACTCCAGAGAGCACATACATCCCATGTATACCACACAACAGCACTCATTCCAAACACAGACACACACCACATGCACATCAGACACACACCACACATACACACAAAACTCACCACACTCCTCAAACACGTACTGTGAACACACACCCATGCCTCACGGAAAGCACTCACATGATACATACACCACACACAGTGACACATACCACACATCCATGAGAAAAATATACCACACACTTCTAACACATGCACATCAACTCACAATATGTACAGCACTTCCACACCACCCATATAAAACACACACCACCCATATACCATTCACACACCGGGGATACACACACATGACACATGCACTAAACCATGCCCACACAGACAAAAATAAATACACATAGCGTAACCCACACTTGACCAATACACCACATGCACACCAGTTACACACATCAGAAACACAACACATACACCATACATCACAGAGAATGTATTTACTCACCACACACACCACAAACCAGAAACACAAGAAACAACCCCACAAAACAGAAATCAAATACATATCATGGAGACAACCACCATTATCATATATATGCCACACTCAATGTACACACACAGAACAATCCACATATGCCAAAAGCCCACCCCATTTATAACCTACACACAGCAACAGATATATACTACACACTCCACATACAGACCACACATTTATCACACACACAAACTGCACATATACCACACAAACACAATACATATCCTGTAAAACAACCAAGACTGCCACAAAACAGTCCCCACACAGACACCACAGACACACCACAGCTATTCTACACATATACTACCCCACACAAACACCACACACACACACCACACATATACAACACTCACACATATGATACACGCACCAAACACCACCTAGCTACACTATTCATACACAACACATGTATCACACACATGCACTCTACACACATAAAACTTTTACAATGCACACACCACATATATGTCACACACACAGCCTGAACCCACATACCTTGTAACACTGCACACACATAGTCCACACACACTGCACACAAACCTCACGTAGACAACACACCCGCATGCAACACATGCAACACACACTGCACTTATAAAATACAATACACACACACAACACACAGATACCATGGGCACACAAGCCAAGCAGATACCACACACACCACATCTTTCACACTTTCACAATCCACACCACATATCCCATTACACATACAATACACCGATTTCAGAAACACACGCCACACACCCAAAAGGCATGCAACACTTACACCACACATACCACATGCACCACAATTTCATTACACACATATGACACATCTACCACACACACATACATCCCATGCACCAGTCCTCACCATACAGATACCACACATACCATATATAACACATACACACACTACACATACCACACACATGACATACAAACCACATTCACCACATATTCCACACAACCTTCCACACATATTTGCCACCACAAACTACCCATAACCACCCAACACCACACCTACACCACAAGGACACCACACATAGACCATGCATATATTACCCACATGCCCACCACACAACACACAAAATGTACATACACCACATACTCACCATACGCACCACACTCATAACACACACAACACATTAGAGACACACAAAACACATCACACATACATTGCATCCATGTGTATACCACACACAAAGCCTAGACCAGCTATTAACCAAAAGCATAGTACACACACACAGGGATAGCATGCATGCACCTCATATACACCATAAACACCACACATGTCACACACAACACACACATGACATGCATATACCACACACACAACACACATATACCTAAATGACCCATACACCACACACACCACACAGATACACAACACAGATGTGGCACACACAAATTCTACTCCATTCGCCACTCAAACACCACACATGCATAGCAGGGAAATCACATATGTATGTCACAAATACCACACAATAACCTTATGGCACACATATCACACACACATAATACATGCACCACACCTATATCACACACACACACTGCACAACCCATAAAGCACATGGAAATAATGTTCTCACCACACACATCACCCCACACAATGAATGTCATACATACACAAGCACTAACAATACATACAGTACACATCCCACACCCACACACCACATAAACACCACACCCGTCACAAAAATACCAAGCAAACACACACATCAAATATACACCACATACATAATATACAGCACACACAAATACACATACATCTCTCACACTCATCGCACATGCAACTCACACACCAGAGACAAACCACACATACCACACACACATGCCACACAAACACATTGTACACTTACACTATACGTAGTCCACACATATACAACACCTGTACTCCACACATGCACACCACATGCACACCACATATATGCCACACACACTGAAAACAATGGATACAACACACACATTACACCCATTCAACCACACATATTCCACACATCAAAAACACACCACACATACCACACACACATTAAATATTTACAATACACACACCACCCTTGATGCCCATATGCCATACTCACACATATCAAACACATATCACACACACACACACACACCTCACAAATACCCCACACACACAAAACATATACCTCATATACACACACAACCTAAGAAACACAATATGCCAACATATACTGCAAGCACAGATTCATGACCCATACACCACACACACCACATAGATACACAAGACAGATGCTGCACACACAAACTCCACTCCTTTTGTCACTCAGACACTACACATATATGACAGGGAATGTATCTCACAAATACCACAAATACCACCCTCACTGCACACACATCACACACACATAACACATGCACCATGCCTATATCAAAGACACACACTCACACACACTTCACAACACATACAGCACATGGAAATAATGCACTTACCACCACACACATTACATACCACACATACACAAGCACTAATGACACATATAACACACACACCTCACACACACACCTCACACATACTCCACACCCATACACCACATTAATACCACACTCATCACAAAAATACCAAGCAAACATACATACCATACATACACCCCACACACATAACATATACCACACATAACCACATAAACACAACACACATGCAGCATGCACAGCAGAGACACAAAGCACACATACCACACACACACACAGAGCATGCCACAAATATACCACCAACACACACAAAACAGATACTTCACAAATTCTTCACATATACACTTCCACAAACACCACAAGTAAAACTAATGAAAAGTGAGACGTACACACCACACATATACCACACAGCACACATGCCCCACACACAGAATAGTCAACCCACAAATTCTACACATACACCATACTCACAGCACACATTCAACACAACAGCTCACACTCACCATATACATAGCTACCAAAGTACACCACACACGTGCACACTCACCACAGATATACCAACACACACCAACATACACCACATGCACTTATCAAAAAAACATCATGTATACACCACATACACAAAACAAATATAACACACACATATAATACATGAAACACACACAACACACGAATTACACACAAACACCACATATATCACACATATCACAATACAGAAATACACAACACACAAACACAAAACGTTTATGAAAAAAACATCACACATGACCACACTCAAGACACTTCTAACAGACACCCACACCTTGCACATACCACACACATCGCACATCACATTAGCCACATGAATACTACATACACATGTACATCATACATACATGATGCACACCATATGCACCACATATCCACCACACACACACCATGCATATACCACAAATAAGTCCAACCCAAATCACACATGCCCCCACACCCAGTTATACCCTAACAGTATTACCACACTCAACACATTAACAATGCATAATAACCAAATAGTCACACATATACAACACAAACACACTCCACATATATACACCACACACCAAACACACACCGCATATAAATAAGAGACATGCCACCTCCTCCACACATAAACTACACATATACCACACACAGTGCACATGTAGACACAAACAACACATATACCACACACCTACACCTAACACACAGAACACATATACTACAAACACATACCTCACATGACACACAATTAGACACAAACATATCACCCATTCACCACATACACACCACGTAGATATGTACCCCAAACTATTTATTACATAAAATACACATACAACACACACACACACCCCTACACCCCACACATATATCACCCAATCACACTCCACATATACATCACATGCACACCAAACATGTATCACACACAACACATAGGCACCACAGGCACCACATATAAAAGAAACACACCATGATAATCCATATATATATGACATACAGACACCACGCACACCAGACACACCACACTTAAATTACACAAACCCCACCCATATGTCACACAATAAAACCACACATGCACCACATACACAACACACACACCATACAAAGACCATACACAAACATACATTACACATGGAACATACACTCGACACATATAGCACAATCACAAAACATATGGCACACTTGCAGCCCACACAAAGACACACACAACACCTATAAACCACTGACACACTATACACACCACACACACCACACAAATGCCATGCACAGACACAAACCACACATACCACACATACAGAACAGGAAAATGAATTCAGCCACAAGCTCTCCAAACCTATACTACACATACCATAAAAATACCCCCAACACACACACCAGACTCTGCACACACCTACTTGTGGTTAACGGCCTGAAACTACACTGTTCAAGTGTCTTTATGTAGCCTTTTGCATACATCTCATAAGAAGTTTGTTGAACACTCTTTATTAACGTGTGTTGGGAGAGCTAGTATGGCAGCAGTATATTCTTGCTTGCCCCCTGAACATAGAAAACTAACAAATCATTCTAAATACTCCAGAAAGAAACCTAAAAACTGGCAGAACAAATTCCACAACTACGGGGTGAAAAGAAGCCACATCAAAGAAAGTAGGAAGTGAAGAGAGGTGGTTTGGGGGAGAAAGTGATCAAGGGTGCTACAGAGGAGAGGGACCCCTCACTGGGGAAAGTGGTGAAGGGAAAGGAGCACCCAGGGGAACACACAAGGTTAAAATTTCCCCAAAGATATATGAAAAGATGCTCAACATCACTCACCATCAGAGAAATACAAATCAAACTTACAATGAGCTATCACCTCACACCTGTCAGAGGGCTATTAACAGCACAAAAAAAACAGGTGCTGGCAAGGACGTGGAGAAAGGGAAACCCTCTTACATTGTTGGGAATGAAAACTGGTGCAGCCACTCTGGAAAACAGTATGAAGTTTCTTCCCATGTTAAAAAATAGGACTGGCCTGGAGCACCTGGATTTCTCAGTTACACATCTGACTCTTGCTATCCATTCAGGTCAGGATATCACAGTCATGATATATTGAGCCATGTTGGGCTCTGCACTGGCAGTATGGAGCTTGCTTGGGATTCTCTCTCCCTCTCTCTCTCTCTTCCCCTCCCCCTCTCTTGCTCTCTCAAATTAATTAAAAGAAATTACCTTTTAAAAAGTAAAATTACCTTATGTTCCAGCAATTGCACTACTAGGTATTTACCCAAAGGGTACAAAAATGCCAACTGGAAGGAATGCAGGCACCCCAATGTTTTTAGCAGCATTATGAACAATAGGCAATTATGGAAAGGGTTCAAGTGTCCATTGACAGAGGAATGGATAGAGATGTGATATATATACACAATGGAATATTACTTATCCATGAAAAAGAATGAAATCTTGTCCTTTGCAATGATGTGGATGGAGCTAAAGAGTATAATGCTAAGTGAAACAAGTCAGAGGAAGGCTTATACCATATGATTTCACTCATATGTGGAATGTAAGATCCAAAACAAATGATCATGGGGAAAAAAGAGTGGCAAACCAAGAAACATACTCTTAACTATAGAGAACAAACTGATGGTTACAAAGGGGAAACAGTGGCATGATTGGTTATATAGGGCGTGGGGATTAAAGAGTACACTTTGTGGTGTGCAACGGGTATTGCATGTAAGGGTGGAATTACCAAATTCTATGCCTGAAACTAATATTACAGTTTATGATAGCTCACTGGAATTTAAATAAAAACCTTTAAAAATAATCTATATTAGCCATAGCAAAAGGCCTCGTGCTTAAGGGTCAAAGCATCACTGTGTTTTAAGTGATATTTTTTTGTCCCTCATAGACATATACAGTAACACTTTCCCCACAACCTCTCTGTGTAGACACTTGTGCTTTACCGCTGAAAAGCACACTTTGCTCTAAAAGTGTTTTAGAAAGACTCTTGGGGATATGTAGTCAGAAGTGTTCTTAAACTCTTGTGTAGAAGCACCAGGAAATGGCCTAGCATTAGGTGCCCCCAAGTACACTGTGATAATATATCCTTCCTGGAGCTTTCAGTGTATATCTTGTAGGAACTTGTGTTTAAATCCTCTATATTTGCATGAGTGAATGTCCGTGTTCTTAATTCCCATAAAAATGCTTTTCTTAAATTAGTTTCTTGTAAACATCCAGTGTGAAGTGTGATTACACCCAGCACCAGGGAATGGCCATGTGCTGAACTGCGTGAAATAGCAGTGTTCTAAATGGGGATTTCAAATACATTTAAAAACATATAATTAGAAGTGTTCTTAAACTTTTTGTATACATGCTATGAAAGGGACCATATTTGCCTACTAGGCTGTGCTTAATACATCTTTTATTTGGCTCTTCACATGCATCTAGTTGGGTACTTTGTTTAAAATATCTTTATTATCAAAAGGGAATGGCCATGTACTTAATTGCCACAAACAACATTGTGGTTAAAGCATCTTTGCATTAGCTTCTTAGATTCATCCAATAAGAAGTGTGCTTGAATCCTTCTAAATAATCACAGGTGCTTAACTGCCTAAAACAGCCATGTGCTTAGTAAAATTTCCAAATATTTTTTTTAAAATACAAAAAGTACCAATCGTTCTTAAGTTCCTTTCTGGAACACTTAATGGCTTAAAACTACCCTGTTTCAAGAATGACTAATGACTTTCAATATATGCAAATAAATTCAGTGAAACACTCTACATGAGGAATAGGAAATGACCAAGTGCTTTACTGCTTAAAATTACAGTGTTCTTCAAAGGGCTTTCATGTAGCATTTCAAGTACATGTAATAGGACAATTTGTTTAAATACTCCATATTTGCAAGAGGGTAATGGCCATGTGTTTATCTTCCTAAAAGTAAAGGTTGTATTTCCAGTGGCTTGCATAGGCCTCTTACACAGAAAACAAGTGCTTATAGGAAAGGACTAGAGAATTTGGCATGGCTTTAACTTCCTGAATCCGTAGTGTGCTCAAATTCAGTTAGCATTTTAGGTCAATATAAGAAGAGGCGGTCCTTACTCCTGTGTATACAAACTAGGGAAAGGCCTACTGCTTAATTGCCTAAAACTTCTTACCACTGAAATCGTCTTACTGGTAGCTTTTCACATACATCTCACTGGAACATTTTTTTGAAACATTGTATATAAGAAAGAGGAATGGCCATATGCTTCACTGCCTAAAACCACACTGTGTTCAATGGCTTTCATTTCCCTCTTTAAAAATATTTTTCCTTATTCATTATTATTCAAATCCCATTTAGTTAAAATACAGTGTTATATTAGTTTCAAGTGTACAATAGAGTGACAATTCCATAAACATCCACAGTGATCCCCATAAGTGCACTACCTCATCCCCAACAAATATTTAACTCATACCTCCATCCCTTCCTCTCTGGCAACCATTAGTTTGTTCTCCGTAATTTAGAGACTATTTCTTGATTTGTCACTCTTTCTTTCCCCATTGGGTGTCATTTATATCTGTTTCACTTACATCTGTGGCTGTGCCCTTGTCCTGTTCTTTCATTTGGGATAAATTTCTCTGTCTTCTCACTTTCTCTAAGTCTCCATGTCTGTTTCTGTGTAAATATATATCTAAAGGCCATGTGTTTAACTGCCAGAAACAACACTGTACCTGAAGCATCTTTGAGTTAACTTCTTTGATTTTTCCAGTAAGTAGGGTGCTTAAATAATTCTGTATAAGAAGTATGGAATGCCTACTTTCAGGCTTAACTGCCTGAAAAGTTGTGTGTTCAATGAGGATACCATTAACTTTTAAGTTCATGTAGTAGTAAGTCTTCCTAAACTTCTTTGTATACATAGGATGGAAGGGCTTTATGCTTCATGGCCCAAAAGAACACTATGCTGGAAGGGTCTTGAGTGACCACTTAGACATTTTTCCAACAGCTGTGATCCTAAGAGCCTGAAATTGCACTGTGCTTAAAGCAGATGTTAATTAGTGTTTCAGAAAAATGAAGTAAGAAGTGTTCTTAACCTCTCTCTGTAAACTCTAAGGAGGGGCCTTGGGCTTAAGTGTTTGAAACTCTGTTGTGCTTACAGAATCTGTCATGTAGCCATCATATACATATCATAGGTCTCTTGTTGAAGCACTCTCTGTTAGCAGTAGGAAATGACCATGTTTTTCACTGCCTAAAACTATCTGGTCTGCTTCAAGTAGTCTTTCACATAAGTCTCATAAGAGCTTTTGTTGGAACACTATAGGAGCAAAGGGAATGGCCATGTGCTTCTCTGCCTAATTATACTGTGCTTCAAGCTAGATCAAAAAGTTTTTAGATCCACACAGTGATAAAAATTCTGACCCTCGTGTAGAGTCACTGGAAATGCCCTTGCTCTTAACTGTCTAAAATTACAGTGTTTGGGGTGCCTGGGTGGCTCATTTGGTTAAGCGTCCAACTTTGACTCAGGCCATGATCTCACAGTTTGTGAGTTTGAACCCTGCGTCGGGCTCTGTGCTGACAGCCTGGAGCTTGCTTCAGATTCTTTATCTCCCTCTCTCTCTGCCCTTTCCCTGCTTGTGCTCTGTCTCTCTCTCCCTCAGAAATAAAATAAGCATTTAAAAAATTTTTAAATTACATGGTGGTTAATGCACATTTTGTGTCACTTATAATGGACATGTAGTGTAAACTTTTGTTTAAACCCTGTATTTTTAGCCTTAGAAAATGCTCTTGTGTTTAATTGGAGAGAATAGACTGTGCTTAAAGCAATTTTGAATTAGCTTCTTGGATTTATCCAGCAAGAGTTATGGTTAAATCCTGGTAAGCACTAAGAAATGCCTATGTGTATAACTACCTGAAATACGTGTGTTCTCAATGAGGTTTCCAAATGTCTCCTAAATACAAATATTCTTAAATTTCATTGGATGAACAATGGGAAAGGGCCTTCTGTTTAACTGCCTAAAACTACAATGTAATTCAAGTATTCTTTATTAGCCTTCACTTTTATCTCATAGGAAACTTGGTTGAAATGCTATATATGAGCAATATACAATGGCCATGTACTGAAGTGCCTAAACTATACTGTTTGTCATGCCACTTGCATGGACATCTTACCATTTAATAAAAAGGGCCCCTTAAATGTACACTATAAACATTAGATAAATTCTTCATCTTTATTTTATTTCTTTTGAGAGAGAGAAGGAGAAATAGAAAGAGAGAGGAGACAGCACACAAGTGGGGCAGAGGAAGAGAGAAAGAGAGACAGAATCCCAAGCAGGCTCCATGCCATCAGCACAGAGCCCAATGTCATCAGCACATAGGCTGATGTGGGGATCGAATGCTCAGACTGTGAGATCATGACCTGAAATGAGATCAAGAGTCAGATGCTTAATCAACTGCACCACCTAGGTGACCGAGAAATGCCTTCTCTTTACTGCCTTGAATTATACTGTGCTTAAAGCAGCTGTCAATGAGCATTTTAGATGAATGTACAAAAAGTATTCTTTTTTTAAGTTTTTTAATGCATTTTGACAGTGAGAGAGGAGCAGGGTGGAGAGGCAGAGAAAGGGGGGGGAGAAAATGCCAAGCAGGCTCTGCACCATCAGCACAGAGCCCAATGTGAGATCATGACCTGACCAAAACCCAGAGTCAGACGCTTAACCAACTGTGCCACCCAGGATCTGAGAATTGCCTTAAGCATCTATCAATGAGCATTTTAGATGAATGTAGTAAAAAGTATTATTAACCCTTCTGTATAAAGCCTAGGAAAGAACTTTGTCCTTAACTGCCTGAAACTACACTGCACATTAAGCATCTGTAACACAATGCCTGAGACAGCCAGCTTTCTAAGAGAATCTCTCCACTCTCAACATTCTCTAATTCTCATCTCTCCTCTCTCATGAGTGGATACTGGTCTCCAATGTATCCATTTTCACCCACTTTGCTCAATTTTCAAATGAGGTTATCTCTCGGGTCCATTCAGAGTCGGATTCTCTGAGGAATATCCTTTGCTTGGAAGTGGGGAGTCTGGTGAAGTCATTGTAACTATGGGGTAGGTGTTGCACAGGACTCCCGTTTAATTCTGTTTCAGAGAAATATGGACATCAAGAGGCCTAGGGCATGTGAAGGTGCCCAGTGGAGAATGTTTTTGGGTATGGTGAGCCAGAGGTTTTGGATGGGAGTTAGTCTCTTTTCTGAGGTGAGTGGAAATTAAGTTAGACATCATCTTTCCAGATTGATTACATCCCCCCTGGAAATGTAGAATATCGGCCCTCCTTGGGGCCATTTCCTACCCATCACTGTTTTTTTTCTAACTAGGTCTTTGTTCACACTTAGGAGCCATGGAGCTCTCAAACACTCAGCCAGCACTCAGAAAGAGGCAGGAAGTTCTCATTTTGTTCTTGTGGTCAGTGAGAGTGACCAGTGTCAAATATCCAAAATAAAGATTGCCAGTTAGTCTCTGAGCACTTGGTGCTTTTCAGTTGTGCAATGAAGGCAAAGGAGAGCCAGTTTGCCTCATTCCCCTGGCTGATTGGGATGCCCTAATTTTGACCAGCAGACAGTTCATACATGGGCAGTATGCTCCAGGAGCTGATGAGTGCAAGAATAGCCCTTTCCAGGAAGACAATACCAGGTTCTGGCTCCAGATACCTGAGCAACAACAGCCAGCAGCACCCAACAACTATAGCTCAACCACTGCTGTTTCTATCCACTGATGGGAAAAGTTGGAAAGACAGACAAAGCCAGGGATTTCAGGCTCCTACTGCAGGAAGAATGTGGGCCTGTTGTTGACAGGGCCCCCACGAGTAGCTTGTAAGGGGCTCCCTTTGCTTAAGTTCACAGGCTTTTCTTATTCATGAGATAGCCATACTGCTAGGAGATTATGCTAGATATTTCATTCTCAGCTTTCTCCCATTGACGTCTCTAGATGATTTCTGCCCATCCATGGTTTCCCTTTACACACCATTGTCCTTTTGATGAAACCACATTCTGCATGGAATCCATTCAGAGTCAGTGTCTCAGAGTAATATTCTCTGATTCCAACTTGGGAGTCTGGTAGTTTCCTTGTGACTGTGACCTAGGTTTTGCATTGGGCCCTTCTCAATTTGGCTTTAGAACTATATGGACATACAGAGGCTTAGGGCATTTGAAGGTGCCCAAAGGAGAATGTTTGAATGTAGGGTAGTTATGATGTCTGGGGAGGGAGGTAGCATCATGCATGGGGTAAGAAGAAGTGCAGATAGATATCTCCTTCCTGGATTTAGCACATGTCAAATAGAAAGGCAAAACCTTGGGCCTCCATGTACTCCTTCCACTACTGTTGTTTTTTTCCTATGTGAACATTCACAATCCAAGATCATGGGACTGTCATTTACACAGCCAAGGTCCAAGAATCATAGACAACTTACCAGTCAGTTCCTGAACCAATTGGGAGTGCTTAGTGCCTGATATTCCAAAGGAAAGCCCATTCTCCTGGTACTTAGCCAGTTGGAATAATCTTAGTTAAGGGAAGCCAGTTTGCTTCTTCTGTAGCTGATTTTGAACCCTCCACCCTGAAGATCAGGTTTGTGTAGACACAGTATCCTCTAGGAATTGTTATGTACACTACCAGCTTCTTGAGTGAAGACCACACCAAGACTGCACGTGTTTGGTAAACACGTGACTATCAGGCAGGAGCACATCCCTACTACTGCTACATCTCTGCTGCCCCCATCTGCTGATGTCATGACAGGAAAAACATCCAAAATCAGGGCTTTTCCTATCTCTTTGAAGGAATAATGGATGCCTCATGATTACAGTGCTTCTGGTGTGGCCTAGAGAGAGGTCCCTTTACCAAAGGCCATGGCTGTTTTTTCTCCTTATACAATCAATTTGCTAAAAGATTGTGCTAGCCACTTCATTGACAACAGTCTCCCATTCCCATCTCTAATGAAGAACTCCTATATGCCAACTGTCATTTTGAACCATTTGCTATCTTTTCAAAGGAGTTTCTCTTTGGGGTTCATTCTGAGTGAGTCTCTCAGAGTAATATCCTCTGCTTTCACGTGGATTGTCAGGTGAAGTCCTCTTGACTGTGGAATAGGTTTTGTAACGGGACCCCTCTTAATTTGTTTCAGAAGTATGTGGATATCCACAGGCCTGGGTCATTGGAAGATGCCCAGGGAAGAATGTTTGTATGTATGCTGGGCCAGAGGTTGTGGGAGAGAGCTGGCCTCCTTTATGGGCTGAGAGTAAATGTAGTGAGACATCTCCTTTCCAGATTGATCTTATTCCGATTTGGAATGTCGATGTTTGGTCCTCCTTCTACCCATTTACTTCCCAAGGGCTGTGATGCTAAATATTTTTTTTTCACACATAGGAGCCATAGAACTCTCACTCACCCAACTGGCATCCTGGGGTAGGTAATGAATTCCCATTCTGGTCCTAGGCTGAGTGAGAGTTATCAGGCTCTGCTATACCAAAAGAATGGTGGTCTGTAGTCTCTGAGTGGGTGGTGCTTGGCTTGCTCTGAAATAGAGGGTGAAGCTGAGCCAGCTTGCTTCACTTGACGGGTTAAGTTGCCTTCATGCTCAGAAGCAAATAGTTTTCACATGGGCAGTATGAACCAGTAGCGGGCCAGCACATGAAGAGCCCTTTCCAGGAATAGGGAAAGAAGTCCTTGTTCCAGTCTCCTGAGCAAGGGCCACCAGCATCTAATAGCTACAGCTCAAACACTGCTGCCTCTGACAGCTGATAGAAATATTGGGAGGGACAAAGCCAGAAATCTATGCCGTCTAAGGAAAGACTTCAGGCTTCTTGATGAGAAGTCTCCTGTGTGTATTCCTTCAGAGGGTTCCCTTTGCCTAAGCCCACAGGCATTTCTTATTCTGTATACAATCAGGTTGATAGGACACTTGCTGGGTACTTCATTCTCAACTTCTCCATATGTCAACTCTAGCAAAGAACACTAGAATTCTGTGTCTCCATTTACACAACTTTGCTCTTTTTGAAAAAAAATATAGGGTTCTGCATGGAATCTGTTCCAAGCCAGTTTCTAGGAGAAATATCCTCTTTCAGGTTGGGAGTCTGCTGGTGTCCATGTTATGGTGAAATAGGTTTTACATTGGGCCCTTCTCAATTTGGTGTCAGAAATATGTGACTGTCCCAAAACACTATTGTATTTGAAGTTGCTTAGGGAGAATGCTTGTGGGTAGGCCCAGCCACCAGTCAGGGGTGGATCCCATCTCCCTTAAGACAAGAGGAAGGGAAGATCGATATTTCCTTCCTAAATCTGATCCATGCCCATTTGAAATGCAGAACCTTGACTCACCTCATCGTCATTCATATCCAATTGCTGCTTTTCCAACTTAGTATCACTTTACACACCAAGACCATGGGGCTAACATATACATGACCAGTGTCCAAGGATTGGAGGTGATTTTCCAATCAGGTTCTGGCCAATGGAAGGCTCTCAGTCTGATATACCATGGAACAGCTGACTCTCCAGGCCTGGACCGCTCAGTGCTTAGCAGGCCACAGTCATTGTGAGAATGGGTAGTTACATTGACTCCTACCCCTAATTGATGGATATCCCCTCATTCTGAGGAGCAGACAGTCTGTGCACTTGCAGTATGCTCCAGGACGTGATCAGTATACAAAATGCCTTTTAAGGAAATAGTGCACCAAGACCTTTTTCCCACCACCTGGTCATCAGATGGAAGCACAAACTTCATTCCAAGAATCACCCCTGCCCTGATCTAATGATTGGATGGGCAGAAACACACCAAAAGCCAAAGGTTTCACTCCCTTTCTTGAGGTAGAATGAGGGCCTCTTGCTCACAAAGCTCCAAAAGACAGCCTGTAGAGGACTCCCTTTTTTTATTTTTTTATTTTTTAAAATTTACATCCATATTAGTTAGCATATAGTGAAACAATGATTTCAGGAGTATATTCCTTAATGCCCCTTACCCATTTAGCTAAAGCCCACAATAGGTCCTTCTGATTCCTGAACCAACTAATTGCAAATACATTGGGCTGGTTACTTCATTCTCATCATTATCCAATACTCACTCCTAATGAAGAACTCTGACCCTCCGTGTATCCATTTTCACCACAATGCTTTCTTTTCAATCTAAGTGTGGGGGGTACATAAAAATTCAGTCATTCAGAGTAATATTTTCTTCTTCTAAAGGTAGAATCTGTTCCAGACCTTGTGTTTGTGGGACAGCTTGGGCCAAATGCCCCAGCCATTTTAGTTTCATGACTATATGAACATCCTAGGGCATTAGAAGTGATCTGGAAGGGAACTATTTATGTGGAGGCTTGGCAGGAGGTATTAGGAGAGGACTGGCCAACTTTCTTGGCTGAGGGAAAATGAGGTAAGATATCTTCCCAAGTTTATCCCAATTCCCACTAGAAATGTCGATATTTTGCCCTCTTTGTGCCATTTCCTTCCCCTGGCTGTATTTCTGACTATTGTTTTTCTCCCATAGGAGCCTTGGAGCCACCACTCACACATCCTGGGTATGATGCAAACTCTCACTCTGGTCCTGTGCGCGGTGAAAGCTGTCAGGCTGTCATCTACTAAGGAAAATATGGCCTTTAGTCCCTCAGTGCTTTGCACTTTGCCAGCTGTGGTATGGAAGGTGAAGGGGAGCCAGCTTGCCTTGCTGACATGCATGATTGAGTTGCATTCATTCTAAGAAGCAGACAGCTTGCACTTGGGCAGAATGAACCAGGAGGGATTTAGCATTGGAAGAACCCTTTCCAAAAAGAGGGAACAAAGTCTTTGTTCCAGACTCCTGAGCAAGAGCATCAGATCCCAATAGCTACACCTCAAACACTGATGCTTCCATCAACTGATGGACAAAGAGGGAGGAATAGATAAAGCCAGTAATCACTGGCTTGTAAAGAAGGAATGTAGGCTTTTTGCTGACAGGCCTCCAAGGTGTATTCCTTCAGAAGGCTCCCTTTGCCTAAGTCCACAAACATTTGTTATTGCAAATACAACCTGGTTGATAGGAGACTCTGGTGGGTACTTCATTCTCAACATTCTCCACACCTCATGTGTGATGAAGAATTCTGGCAGTCTTTGTCTCCTCTTTTAACACTTAGCCCTTTTTGTGAAAAACAGTTCTTCATTGAAACAGTTATGAGACAGTGTCTCAGAGTAATATCCACTTCATTCAGCTTGGGAGTTCATGGTGATATAAGTATTGCATCAGTTCCTTCTCAATTTGGTTTCAGAATAATGTGACCATACCCAAATCTAGGGTGTGTAAATGTGCCTAGGGAGAATGTTTCTGAGAAGGCTAAGCCAGAGATAAGGGGTGAATTCCAAATCCTTTGTGAAACAAGGGGTATGGAACATAGATATCTCCTTCCAAAACTTGACCCATGCCCATTTGGATGCATAATTTTGACACACATTGTAGTCATTTCCATCCCATTGCTGCTATTCTAATTTGGTATCATTACTTACACCAGTACCATGGTCTGTTCACAAACAAGGTCCAAGGATTGGATGTGAATATAGGCAATTCCTGGGTCAATGAAGGTCTCTAGGAGTCTAATACCTCAGAGAACAGGTAGCTCTCTTGTACCTGAGACCTCAGTGCTTCAAGGCTTCAGTAATGGGGGATATGTAGCCACAAGGACTTCAGCCCCAATCATTGGTGATACATTCAGTCAAAAGAAGAGCCAGTCTATACATGTAGGTATGCTCTATGACATGATCCGTGCCAAAAAAGCTTTTTGAATAAATTGTTCCCACCACTTGATCAACACATAGAGCCCATTCTTCATAACTCATAGTCACTGCTACCCCTATCTAGTGATACAATGGGAAAAAACACACCAAAAGTAAAAGTTCCCCTCTATATCTTAAGGGAGAGTGTGGATATCCTGCTCAGGGCTCCAAGGGGCATCCGTCTTTCGAGTATTCCTGTATCCAAACCCCACAAAAGATTCTTTGGATCCTGAGCAAGCCACCTTCCTAATGTATACTGCAGGTCAGTTTCTTGTAAATGGCATCCAATTCTCATTCTCAGTGAAGAACCTCCCCCCAGGTATGTCACATTTCATGATATTGCTTTATTATCCATCAAAGTTCGTTTTTTTTTTTAAATTTTTTTTTCAACGTTTTTTATTTATTTTTGGGACAGAGAGAGACAGAGCATGAACGGGGGAGGGGCAGAGAGAGAGGGAGACACAGAATCGGAAACAGGCTCCAGGCTCCGAGCCATCAGCCCAGAGCCTGACGCGGGGCTCGAACTCACGGACCGCGAGATCGTGACCTGGCTGAAGTCGGACGCTTAACCGACTGCGCCACCCAGGCGCCCCTCAAAGTTCGTTTTGAAGCCCGTACAAATGCAGTCTTTCAGAGGAAAATCACCAGCTTGTAAATATCTAATGTGGACCAGACCTGGTGATGGTGGGAAGGTGGAGCCAAGGGGCCCTGGAATTTTCTTTAGGGATACATGACCATCCAGACCCCTAGGGCATTGGAAGGGGTCAGGCCAAGGAGTGTGTGTGTGGAGCCTTGGCTGGACAGACATATTACTGGGGAGCCGGCTCCCTTGAGGGTTCTAGGGGAAATGAAGTTCAGCATCTCCTTTCCACATAGATCACATTTTCATAGGATGGAAATATTGAACGCAGTTTGGTCCTGGTTGCAACAATTCCTTTCCCTGACTATATTTCTGACTCAGTCTTTGTTCATCCTTAAGAGCTATGGAGCTGGCACTCCCTCTGCTGGCACCAGGGATGGGTGTTGGGTTCCCACCGGGGACCTCTTTCAGGGATAGCCATCAGTATTGCATATACCAAAGGAGAATAACCCTCTTCTTGAGCTTTGTGCTTGGCTGTTTGCAGCAAGGGGCAGGAGGAGGAGAACAAGCTTGCCTCATTGCTCTGCCTGATCAAGGTGCCTTCCCTCTGAAAAGCAGTTCACACAGGAGCTGTAGTCTCCCAGAGCTGGTCAGCACCAAAAGAGCCCTTTACAGGAAGCTGGAAGCAGTGTCCCGTTCCACTCTGTGGATCAAGAGCCCTTGGCCCCTCGCAACTACAGCACTTTCAGCACCTACTCCATATAAGGATGTAAAAAAGTAAGAAAGCAAAGTCCCAGGGCTCTGTAGGTCCTTCCAAAGGAAGAAAGAAGGTGTTTGGCTAACAGGGCTCTCAGAGCCAGACGCTAGGGTGGTTTGGCCTAGTCCCTTTAGGTTTCTTTTTCCCAAAGCCAGGTTGGGAGCAGCACAAGAGCTAGTACTGGGCACTTCCTTCACATCATTCCCCTTCCAATCTTTGAAGTGCTCTGGCCTTTCTTATCCACTTTTACACATGTTTGCTCACTATGTCAGAGTCATATCTTCTGCCTCCTGCCTGGGAGTCTGGTCCAGTCTTTGTGACTATGGCAGAGATTTTGCCACAGGGCTTCTTTTTCATTAATTCATTGGGTTTCCAAAGGATGTGGCCATTCAGAGGCCAGGGCATTTAGAGGGGCCCAGCAGATGTTTGTGTGTATGCCAGGCCACAGATTTGGGCAGGGAGCTGGCTTCCTTCGGGGCTGAGGGCAAATGAAGTCAGATATCTTTCCAGGTGGATCCCAATCCCCCATGTATAGGTCAACCTTTGGCCCTCTTGAGCCCGTTTCCTTCCCATTGCTGTATTTCTGCCATTTTTTTTTCTTCTCCCTTAGGAGCCATAGAGCCATCAGTCCCTCAGCGGCCACCAGTGGGTAGGCTGCAAACTCCCACTGTGCTTCTGGGCTCAGTGAGAGCTCTTGGGTTCTGATGTTACAAAGGAAAGATGGCCTTTAGTCCCTGAGTGTTTGGTGCTTGGTCTGCTGTGGTATGGAAAGGGAGGGGAGCCAGCTTGCCTCACAGCACTGGATGATCGATTTGCCTCCATTCTGAGAAGCAGATTACACAATGACAGTGTGGACCAGGAGGGGGTCAGCACAGGGAAAGCCCTTTCCAGGAGTCAGGAATGACATCCTTGTTCCAGACTCCTGAGCAAGAGCCAGCAGACCCCAATAGCTAGAGCTCAAACACTCCTGCTCCCTCAAATGATAGAAAAAGTGGGAGGGGAAGACAAAGCCAGAAATGTCTGCCTCCTAAAGAAAGAACGCAGGCTTCTTGCTGACAAGGCTCCCAGGTATAGTCCGTCAGAGGGCTCCATTTGCCTAAGCCCACAGGCACTTCTTATTCTGGATACCACCAGGTTAATAAGAGATTGCTCTGGGTACTTCATTCTCTACATTCTCCACATCTGTGTGATGAAGAACTCTGGCAGTCTGGCTCTCCATATCCACATACTTGTTTTTGAAAAAATGTTCTGCATGGAATCTATACCGAGCCAGTGCCTTAGAGTAATCACATCTTCTTTCACCTTGGGACTCGTGATTTCCTTCTGATGGTGATATAGGTGTTGCCAGGGGCCACTCTCCCTTTGCTTTCAGAATGATTTCACCATTCCCAAACCTAGAATGTGTATGTGCCCCAGAAGAATGCTTGTGGGTAGGCCCGGCCAGAGGGTAGGGGTGGATCCTGCCTCCTGTGTAGAAATGAGTAATGAAGACAGATAACTTTTTCCTTGATTTGACTTGTGCCCATTGGAAAACAGAATTTTGAGTCACATGGAAATACCAGAGTGGTAGTTCATCAGAAAACCTGGATGTTGCCTGTGTGGCTGACAGACCAATTCCTCCTCGTTGTGACCCAGGACCTAGTTATGAAAACAGAAAATAGATGGGAAGGGCTTTGAGGAAGGCCAAGGTTCTACATGACAGAGGAGATTAAGATAAAGATGGGAATGAATGAAATGTGTCACATCGTTTTTCCTTCAAAAAGAGGTAAGGCCAGCTCCCTCCCAAACCCTGGCATTGCCTACACATGGACACTCTGCTTGGGCACCCTCAAATGACCTGTACCTCCCATTGTCAACATAGTTCAGAAAGGTAAATAATGAGAGGTCTTGTGTCCCAACCTATGCCAGAGACATAAGAACTTGGCCAGATTCCCCAATTTAAAGGAAAGAATATGACTCTGAGACACTGGCTCTGAATGCCAACCAGGGAAAAACTACTTGGGAAAAAGAAAAAAAAATGTATTGAAATGGAAACACAGTAGGCCAAAGTGCTTCATCATAGGTGAGAATGGGACAAAGATTAGAAGTGTCTAGCACAATATCATGGCAATGTCCTGTCTAAGGAGTAAGAAACACCTATGGCCAGAGACAAACTAAACCTCTAAATGGAAACCTCCTGAAAGCCCAGTCTGCAAGAGGTCTGCATTTTTCCTTCAGAAAGTGAGGGAAACCTTCTGGCTTTCGCTGTTTTTCCTGCCCTTCCCATCAAGGGAAATAGGCAGTAGGGATTCAGGAGGTAGTGGGTCCATGCTTCAGGCTGTTGCTCAAGCGTTGGGAACACTTCCTGTGGTGCATTAGTTTTTGAATGGCCACTTTCTGCACTGTCTAGGTCCTGGAACACACCTCATATGTGTGGATTGTGTGCTCTTCAGAATCTTAGGCCAAGCACTAAGTGCTCTCTGCCAGCAGGACAATCTTTCCTTTGGGTTGTCAGAAACTACTCTTAGCCCAGAAGCAGAGTGAGAACTCACCACCAATCCCTGGGAGCTCACTGTGTAATTGACAGCCTCACTGCCCCACCCAGCCTGCAAACCAAGTCCTAGTTAGCAAACAGCAGTGCTAATGGAATGATTCTATGCACAGCCAGAGTTTTCACTTTATATGAGAATAGAAGAAAGCTGGGAGTGAAATGTTCCCCTCATTTGCCCATACCCCTGAGGTGAGGACAGCTCCCTCCCAATACCTTTGGCCCTACCAACACAGAAGTATTCTGTGCTGGGTACTTCCCACTGACCTACATCTAATGTTGTCACTAAAGATCTGGAAGGTAAGTTCCCAGGGCTCATGGCACAACCTATTCTGTTGTCACAAGAACTCATCTGGAGTCCCCAATTAAAATCAGAGGGAATTGCTGTGAAATATTGGCCCTGATTGGCCCATAAGAGATACTGGGTTGAAAAGGAGTAAAAGGATTGGATGCCTGGGTGGCTCAGTTCGTGAAGCATCTGAATTTGTCTCAGGTTATAATCTCATGGTTCCCAATTGAGAGAACACATCAGGTTCTCTACAGTCAGCGTAGAGTCAGCTTTTTATCCTCTGTCCCTCTCTCTCTGCTCCTCCCCCGCTGGAGTCCTCCTTCTGCCCCTCTCCCTCCCTCCCTCTATCTCTCAAAAAGTAATAATGAGCATTAAAAATTAATAAAAGAATGGAAATAGATACACAGGACAATGTTCCTTACGAGAGATGAAAATGGGATAAATCTGAGGATGTCATGACTAGTACAATCTCCTGGTAAGCTGACTGTCTCTGGAATAAGAAACACATATGGGCCAGGGCAAAGACAAATCTTCATCATCCACAGTGGGAGCCCTCATGGCAAGATGCCTGTAATCTTACTTCCGAAAGAGAGGGAAAGCTTCTGGAGTTCACTCTTTTCCATTTCCATACTATCAGTGGATAGAGGCAGCAGTGATTCAAATGTAACAGGTTTGTGCTCCCGGCTAATGCTCCAGTGTTTGGACCTGGGTTGCAGTGCAGTAGTTCTTGTATGGTCTTTTTCTATGCCAATCAGGTCCTCCAGAATACTACACATGGGTGAACCAACTGCTCTTCATAAGGAAAGCATCTTTAATGGCCAGGGAGGGAGAGAAACAGGCTAACCATCATTTCTTATATCAAACAGCCAAACACCAAGTACTCACAGGAAGGCAATATTTCCTTTGGGATATCAGAAACTAATGGTTCTTGCTGAGCACAGACCACAGTCAGAACTCAGTAATGGCTGGGCACCTCACTGCCCTTGGCTGGGAACTCAGACATAGTTATCAATACAGCCAGGGAATTAGGATGGCTACACACAGGGCCAAAGTTTTTCATTTAAGGTGAGAATGGGATAAAGCTGAGAATGAAATGTCTAGCTCTATGGTCCTATTGTTCTATAAGTGAGGATAGCTTCCTCCTAGTATCTTTGATCCTGTATACACATGAGCATTCCTGCTGGGCACCTTGAAATGCCCTGTGCTTACCTTTGACAACATAGTACTGAAAGGCAATTTTTGAGGGACCGTGTGTCCCAACGTATCCCAGAGTGACAATAACTGGGCCAGACTCCCTAGTTAAAAGTGGAGAAAATGGCTCTGAGACACTGTCTCTGAATGGACAATAGGGGGAACTTAGCTTAAAATAGATCCACAGCATGCAGAAGGATACACAGCAGGTCAAAGTCCTTTCTTAACATAAGAGAATGAGATATAGCAAAAAATGAAGTGACTAGCACAATCTCCTGGCAAAATGGTTGTCTCAGGAGTAAGAACAAGGTGTGGGAGAGGACAAAGGGAAACATCCTGCATCGTTCCTTCAGAAAGGGATGGAAAGTTTCTGGCACTGGGTTTTTTTTCCCCTGGCCTTTGAGGCAGTATTAATAGCAGGTTCTGGCTTGTGACTGACCCTCAAGTATTTGGAAAGTGGCTCTGGCTCCTAAAGAAACAATACAGGTTTCTTGCTGACTAGGCTCCCAGGTGTAGTCTTTCAGAGCACTCCCTTTGCTTAAGCCCATGGGCATTTATTTTTTCCAGATACAACCATGTTGATAGAAGACTGTGTTGGGTACTTCATTTTCAACATTCTCCAAATCTCATTGTGATGAAGAAATTTGGAAGTATGTGTCTCCATTTCCACCACTTAGCCCTTTCTGAGAGAAAAGGTTCTTCTTGGAATTTATCCAGAGACCTTGTCTTAGACTAACATCCTCTTCTTTCAGCTTGGAACTTTGGTGGTGTCTTTGTAATGGTGATATAGATATGGCACTGGGCCCTTCTCAATTTCGTGGTTATCCCTGAACCTGGGGTGTATAAAAGTTCCCAGGAAGATGGCTTGAGGGTAGGTTAAGACAATGGTTAGGGGAGGACCCTGCCTTCTGTGTGGGACAAGATGAAGGCTTGATAGAGATATCTCTTTTGATTTGACCCATGCACACTGGAATGCATAACCTGGACCCAGCTTCCTATCTCATTGCTGCTTTTCTCCCTTGGTCACAGTCACCCACCAAGACCATGGGGTTGCCCTGTCCAAAACTAAATTCCAAGGATTGGAGTTGAGTTTCCAGTATTGAGTCCATAGAGGACTCTGAGTCTGATGTCGCATTGGTCAGCTGACCTTCTGTCCCATAGCTCCTGTTGTGTAGCAGGGTATTATAGCAATAGTAAATAATTGCTCTTCTTTGGCAACCAGGTTCTCCCTGGAATCTAGTCAGAGTCAGCGTCTCAGAGTCCTATCTTTTCCTATTAAGCAGGGAGTCTGGTACAATCCTGGTGAGTGTGTAAGAAGTTTACCACAGGGTCCCTGGGAAATGGGCTTCAGAATTTGTGGACATCAGCTGCCCTAGGGTATCTTCAGGTGCCCAGTGGAGAATGCTTGTGTGTAGGCTAAGCCAGAAGTTTTAGGAAGGGAGCCAGCCTACTGTCTGGATCGAGAGTTAATGAAGAAAGACATCTCCTTGCCAGATGGATGCCATTCCCTTTGGCGATGCAGAACTTTGGCACTGCTTGTACAAACCCCCATCCCATTGCTGCTTTTCTATCTAGGTCTCAGTTCACATTCCAGAACCATGGGGCTGTCACGTACACAGCCATGGCTATATGAATGGTGAGAGTTTCCCAGGCAGTTCCTGATGAAATTGAAGGCTTTCTGGGTCTAATATCCCAGAGGAAACCTGGCCCTTCTGTCCCTAAGCACATGGTATTGCTTAGCTTGCAAGGGTATGCACGAGCATGGGTAACCTGTTGGCCTCCCTCCCCTCACTAAATGGAGATCCCTTCATTTTGAAGAACAGCATGTTTTCCTGTGGTTGGGATGCTCCAGGATCTGGCCAGCAGAGACCTATTGTAAAGAATGAAATCTCATTTCTTGAAACAACATGGATGGACTTAATCCTAAGTGAAAGCAATCAGAGAAAAACAAATTCCATATGACTTCACTCATATGTGGAATTTAAGAAATAATAGAAATGCACAAAGAAAATATAGACAAAATGAAAAAAAAACTATTCTTAATTATAGAGAACTGATGTTTACTAGATGTAAGTTGTTTTGGCTGATTGGTGAAATACGTGCAGTGGTTTAACAGTACATTTATTGTGATGAGCACTGAGTGATTATAGAAATTTTTTATATTTTTAAAGAATTTTTATATCTTATTTATATTGAGAGAGAGAGAGAGGGAGTGTGCACAAGGGCAGGAGCAGAAAGAGAAGAGAGGGGGAGAATCCCAAGAAGGATTCATGCTGTCAGTTCAGAGCCCATTGTGGGGCTCGATCTCACGAACTGGGAAATGATGACCTGAGCCAAAATCTGATGCTTAACCAAGTGAGTCACCCAGGCATTCCAGTTGAATGGTTGAATCACTATATCATACACCTGAAACTAATATAACATGGTATGTTAAATATATTGGAATAAATGTTTTTTTAACTTAGAAAAACATTTCTAGAAAAGGAAAAGAGAGTCATCATTTTATGGAATATTAGGTATCCATTAAAAATATGTTTATATTAAGCAATGGAGAAAAGTGTATGGAAGATTTTTATACAATATTTTAAACCAAAAGAAAATGTAAGGTACAGTCTTGACTGTGCAATATCAGCTTAGCTCTGTAAAATATATGGATAGAGAAAAAAAGCAATAATGTGAAAGAAAAGTAGAATACAATGACTGATTCATTGTAACTGACTTACTCATTTCAAAATGCTTGGTTTGACTCCTTGATGATATTTCAGCACAAATAGTCCAAAACCCAAGTATTTACACCTCAAGCATTCAGAATAGATTAATGAGAACAGAATTTATGACCACAAAGATTCAATGTTGCATCTTGGTTTCTAATAATAAGTGTTTAAAAAATATTCAAACTTATCAGTTCCTAGGTGATAGCAGAAAGTGACAAAATCAGAGAACAAAAATGGCAGACTGTCTCACAAGTGATTTTAGGTATTGCTATATTTGGGGCCAGAAGTAAGTTACCTCTAAGAAGAGCATGTGGAATTATCTGAAGCTCAAACCTTGAAATGCTTCCCAATTTGGTAAAACTTACAAGTGATAATAATGTAAATACAGGTAACAATGTTGCTAAAGATAAAAAGTGACCTTTTACTATGTGTTTAATGCAATTCGCAATACATATAAATATAATGCTTCAGGAAATCAGGTTATATCTAAAATACACTTGATAATATAAAGGAAATATTGTTCTTTGCCTATTTTCAAGTTAGCTAACATGCGATGTATACAGTGTACTCTTGGTTTTGGGGGTAGCTTCGTATGATGCATTGGTTACATACCAACTGTTCCTTGCCTTTTGATTGTACATGAGAAGTAGCCCATGATGAATAAATATGCCAAGTGACAAGATATGTTCATGTTAAAAACACCATCAGTACAGAAGAACCATTTAGTGATTGTTCTTTGAAGTGACAGAAAAAATAGATATGATTTACCTTAGGTAGTTAATTATTAGTAAATTGGAAAAGGTAATGTTGAAAAAAAAAGCTCATAGTAAAACAAACAAACAAACAAAAGAAACATAATGCTCACAGTAAATAACAATGCTCACAGTCACTGGTATCATCCAGAAGGCACTGTGGAAGTTGTACAAAGAGAAACCATTCTTACACTGTACAAATCATTATGTCAAATTTTTACCTTGTTCAGCTCAGCATTTCTGCTCCTCTGAATGAAAATACGATAGCCAGTGAAATACTGCATAATGGATAAATTTGTTTTGCAAATTCAATGAGCAGATGTGACACTTTCACATCTGTTTTAAACACACCTAAAAATACCCAGTGTCATCAAAATAAAATGCAGTCAGCCACTGTCCTGTACAAAATAATTAGGTTAACCAATTAGTAATATATATGTAATATACATATACAAAACATATTCTGTATACTATATAGTTTTATAAAATACAGCATGTATAGTAGGTATATAACATATATTACACATATACACAAAACATATATTAGTAAATACACAATATAAAATCAAATATTGTTATAGTAATATATAATATAAAATAAAATTAGAAAATACACCATGCTGAAATCAGAAGTCCATTAGTGCAAATAGATTATAAATTTTTATGCAGTTATTATATCATGATGGGATTACATTGTACTACCCAAGCGAAACTTTTAAGAAAGCTCTCCAAAGATGAGTCCTGACTATATGTAAATATTCATGCCTATTAGAAGGCCTCTCCCCCAAAGTGAGAAAACCAAAGTGAGAAAGTCACTTTGAAATATACTAGGGAAAATGTGAAGCTTTAACAACACATAGGAATATACTTTCTGATTTAAAAAATAAAAAGGAAACATAGTGACATAGGCAATGAGGAATCTATGGAAAAATACAATTTCTTACAGAAAAGAGTTTTATCGTAAACAATTAGACTACGGTAACCTAATTTTACTCTTGCATGGAGATACACAGAATTAAAGTAAATGCCTTCAGATTTTGATTTTTAATAGAAGAAACTTTGATTTTCAATGAATTATTATATATAATCAACAGAAAGCAGTCACTCTCTTGGCTCTTTAATATTCTGAAGATTTATGTTTTGATATATTTCATGATAGTGGTTTTAAACCGAAGGCAGTTGTTAGTATTTTAAAAATCATCGTGTTTTGATCTTGTAAAACTGATTCATGATTTTCTTATTACATTCTGATAAATTTGGTAGTGGTCTGGATTTATTGTTATTTTTAACCAACACTACATTTAACAATACGAGTCACAATGAAGTCCTGCAAAGATGCATAATGAGTTAATAGTAAAAATATCTAAGACTGTCACTATATTATGAGAAAATGTCAAACATACAAAGTATTCCCTTTTGAAAACAAGCTAAGAAGTATATTTTATATACAGATAATTTGTCTTACTTTAAAGCCAAGGAAGTAAAATTTTAATAAATTCTGATTTTGACATACTTGAAATATTTTATCTTAAAATGGTGTCTTTTTCTTATGTGTTTTAATACACCTAGTCCTTAATTTTTCAATAGTTTTAAAAAACTTTCACATTACAGGAAAATTAAACATTACAAATTAATGAAAGTAAGTGTATAATTTTACACTTTTACACTTAAGCCTGTGGATTCCATATGTCTCTGCCAGGTACATCCCATGTCCCCTAGCTCATTGGACTGGAAGGTCCTTATATCCTGTATATTCCTTTCATCATCATTCATGTGTTTATCTCTCTCTGAACTGCGCAGGGATTTCTCCCCACAAAACAACCCTGAGTCTGAAAACAACCCCAGAGCGTTATTTTGACCCACCAAGTCCATTAAAGAACAGATCCTGTTGTAAAAAGTAAGTAGTATTAGAACAAAGAGTAATCCACAAATCCACATGGGAATGGTCCAAAACAAAAAAGGCTCTGTGCTGCAATTTAAGAAACACCTCTGGGAAAAAGCTGCAGCATAGCCCCTGGCTCAGCCTTTGTGGCACCAAAAGAGAGTGTTTTCCTCACAGTGATGCCACCCTATCCAGTCCTGAGGCCATGGAGGCGCCTTCTTGGAAGTTCCTGAGGAAACTGCCTCACCAAGTAAATGCTGATTCACTCTGAAGGAACACTCACGTGTTGCAAGCAACTCGGGAAGGGTAACAGGGGCTTGTCACTCCCCCTGCTGGCCATTCGGTACAGTGCAGGATGCTGAGAACCCAGTTTGGAATGGCCAGGAATTCCCTTCCTGCTGTCCAGGGCAGCACAAGATGCTCTGGGATCAGAAGAAGTGGATGTGTACCTCCTCCTGGCTGGGATGCTAAATCATTTAAAGCTCAATGTCCCAGTCTTTTTTGCTGAGTGCATCAGTGATGCATTGCTCTAGCCATACTTACTCTCTTGCCTGTAACATGCCTCACTGCTTGAAGCCATGGCCGGGAGAGCAAGGGACTCATCAGGCTTTTGAGTCATCTCAAAAAAATCGCCTCTGTGCCACGACGTAATAGCGGTAGCAATTTCAACTCTCTAAAAAGAGCTTTCCACCATCAGATTTTTCCACTGGATTTTTAATGTATTAGGCACAGAATTGCAGCTCTCCTTGGGGGCAAATTCTTCCTTGATGAACATAATATGTACACTTGATCATAGTCAAAAATAACTGAAGCAGCAAAGAAAGTGGAAAATCTTTGGCTTGTCCTAATTTGGAAATTGTGGTCTAGAGGTACTTCCAAAAACTCGGTAGTTATCTAAGCAGTGGGATAAGACTGGCATACTTTGGAGCATGTCAAAGAAGGGATCAAACTGTGTTTTGTCTGTTTTTTTCTCATTTAGCAAGTCCTCTGAGAAACTAATGAATAAGGTAGAATATTATGCTCACGACCCTTTCTCTTTAGTTATGTTTTTACGCACAAGAAAGTAAACTGCACTCATACTATGTGAAAAATATCTGAAAATGTAACTATGTAATGTATTTTTTTTTTAATTTTTTTTTCAACGTTTTTTATTCATTTTTTGGGACAGAGAGAGACAGAGCATGAACGGGGGAGGGGCAGAGAGAGAGGGAGACACAGAATCGGAAACAGGCTCCAGGCTCCGAGCCATCAGCCCAGAGCCTGACGCGGGGCTCGAACCCACAGACAGCGAGATCGTGACCTGGCTGAAGTCGGACGCTTAACCGACTGCGCCACCCAGGCGCCCCTATGTAATGTATTTTAAATGACACATCTTGAATACACAAACAATGGTTTAGAGAGAACATGATCTATGCTTCTTAAATAAAAACACATATGAAGTATATTTTAAATTTATCTTTTCAAAATTCTAGGTGTTACAACCTTAGCTCCTGATCATAGTGTGGGGGCTTTGGGGAAGCTCAGGACATCGTCTTTTTCTCACCCAGATTGTAAACAAGTCAGTATTTTAATTGGTAATTCTGTGTCCATGCATGTCCACAGATCATTAGTTTGGTGGCATTCCCAGGATGGAACTCTCTAAATCCTCCCCACTTATGCCTCATGTTTCCAAGAATAAAGGTCCCCCCCCAACCCCACACCCCCACCCTCACAACATAACCAAAGCATTAAACAATGGCAAAGAACACAGCCATTAATGGGCTTGGGCCTAGCTACCAATTTAGGACAAATCAGTGACAATACCTCTGTGTGTGAACACTTGTGACTGTCTGAGACCATGGACTTCAGAACCACATGGATGCAGAAGTCATCTTGGCCAGCAAAGGAGAACATGGGCGTTCTTAATGGCCATTTATGTGGACCCTGATCGTGGCAAATAAGAAACCACCCAGATCCATCAAGTCCCAGCCAAGAAGGAGTGGCAGTAATGTAGGGAATTTTGCCTTAAAAATAATTGTATAAGGAAGTGTAGGAATGTTGAAAATCTTATTCATAGATAGCATAAATATTCATGGAAAGAGGCCCAGCTAGAGCTTTGAAACATGCATCACATTCTTTCCCCTGGATATAAGACAAGCAGAAAAATGAATTCAAGGGCATGGACAAAGATCTTAGGTAGATGGTGATCATGGGGCCCCTTATAGGGAGACAGGATGGAAAGTCCTGCCTGCCCTTAGGCCATTCACAAATTATCTTCTTCTGGCCTCATGCTTTTCACATGCACAGTTTGATTTCTTTACATGTTTTTCCCACTTAGTCCTGATGCACTTTCAGACTTTGAGCTAGAGAACTTAAAGTTTTTAATACTTGACTGAAAGAAACCTCAACAAGAGAAGCCAAAAGTGTTTCCTCTTCCTTCAAAGTGTGAAAAGGCAGCCACTGTCCTGGGTCAGGAAGTGGTCCTGGCAAGCGTTAGACTCCCAATTTCAGTGATGGTTGCTATGTCTGTGAAAGTAGCTTCAACTTCTAAATCCTGGACTATGCGAGGACTGTCACTACTCCTTACAAGGGAGCCACACTGAAGTGAACATAGACTCCAAGGAAGGGTAATTTGGGGCCCCTTCACCAGGAAGAGTGGGGCATGGACATTCTCCTTTCCCTCACATACAATAAGCTGATGACTACAAGATTTCTTTATTCAAGAAGAAATATGAGCACCTGGTCATCATTTAAATTAACATAGGAAGTAAAAGGACCAAATAACAACTCCTAGGCTGTAAAATAAACAGGACTTTAATGCAATAATATTTAAACTAGCATTAAATTTCACCCCTCCAAATAGGTAAATAGGCCTCAGAGAACTGAAGTCAGGGAGTTGGATGGGATCATTTCCTTTTCCCCTGGCCTTCAGGAGATTCCGGGAAGAAGCCCCCAATGTTCCCCCTCACCTCAGAACAGAGGTACTGGTGCCCCCAAGCCTCCCAGCTGTGTCCCCACTGTCAAGGAAGAGGTTGCACTGCCAGCCTGGACACTCACTCACCCCTGAGCTTGGTGATGGTCAGTTCTTCTTGGCCTTGACAGTTCTGCTGGCTCACTAAGATCAGGGCTCCAGCTGACAGGACAGGATGTAGCTACAAGAAAGAGTGATGCCTATGAGCCTATCAGGGACCACAGTTAAGGTTTCCTTTCCAGTGTCTGACCAGCAGCTAAGTCCAGGTCCTCCAGGGGTCACAATGCACCAAGGTCTAGGGCTGATCAGTGAGCCATGGGCACAGGTTCTCTGGACTGGCAACCAGGGAGAGTCTACCACCGCCCTCCCCCATCTTCTGCCTGACCTCATCTCACCTCTCATTCTGAACCTCTTCATGTCTCAGAACCAGGCCCCAAATTGCTCCTTGGGGTTGAGGTTGTAATTTTTTATTTGCAGCCATCTGAAGCAGCAGGATCTCCCTCATTGTTTTGTATTCCTGGGGCCAGAAGAGAGGATACAGGATACAGACAGGGCTTCATGAGGGATGCCAAATGGTCTTGTGGGGTATGAAGAATGGGACAGTGGTTAGGTCCTGGGTCTTTGCATACATGGGAACCCTCCTTCCCTCAGTTCCATCCAGGCCATACCTATTCTCAGAGATAGGTATAAATAGCCCTTCCTCCACCTTTTGGGATGAGCACTGGGTGTTGTATGGAAACCAATTTGACAGTAAATTTCATATATTAAAAAATAAATAAATAAATAAATTTAAAAAATAATAATAAATAAAAAAAAAATAGCCCTTCCTCAAGGAAGTTTGCCTTGATCCCACCCACCCCCCCGCCCCAACAACCCCAGATGTTAGTCGGATGGGTCTCTTCCGAATAAACACAAAATATGGGATGGATTCAGGGAGTAATCTGTCTGGGGGAGGGGGACGGTGTCTGATTTTCCCTCCCCGACCTCTCCCACAGGAAGTGCCACACCAGCTCACCGCATTCCTTTTCTTGAGGTTGATCTTTCCTCCCTGGAAGGCAGACAATTAAAATCCACCAGAAAGAGCCCAGTAGCCATTCTGAGCCCCCTATGCCAAATCTGTCTCATGATGCACTACCACCAGATCCCACAAGGGGGCCAGGCACACAGAGACAACAGGACAAAGGCCAGGTTCTGGGCCCAAAGAAGGTTGGGGGGCACATCTGGACAGAGGCTCAGGGACCTTATAACCCAGACCTTTCTGATGATATACAAGGAGACTGAGGCCTCATGCAGGAATGGGCTGCTCATTCACTTAGGTGCTTCATGAGGTGGAGGGGCCAGATTACAATCGCCCCCAAGGGGCACCACAGCCTAGATCAGTGTGCCCACAGTCCCAGGGAGTAGTCACTGGTCAGACCTGGAGCTCAGGAAGCTGAGGATATGCCTGGGCCTATTGGGAGTTCCCAGGTTTTGTTCTAAGCTCACTGAGGCATACAGCATGGAATGACTCATGACCCAATACTGGTGGGGAAGGAAGAGTTCATTTGAATCCAGCCCCTCCTCACTAACTCTGAGATTCCAGAAAGTGGCTCAAGTTTGTTCTTACCAAGGGGACATCTTCCACCCATCCTGATCGCCCTCTGCTCTTTCTGTTGAGATGCACGTTCTTCTGTGACAGCTACAACCATGGCCTTCTTCATCTTCCTTGTAATTTAGTATACATCAGGTGGCTCATGAGTGTTGAGGCTGCTGAGCCTCCTGGGTGTATAGGTGGAAACCCATGGACCTGGCTGCACACAATGAGTGTTCCTCCATCACCAATTGGGCTAGGCCTTACCCAGATTTCTATTGGTTCTACCACAGCCAATCTTTGCAGCAAGATGCTATTAGTGTCCATCTCTACTGACCAAGTGGACAGTAAATGGTCAGAGGTTAAGTAAGTTATGCAAATCACAGAAATGGAAAGTGGTGGAGCTGCGACTTGGACCCAGATCATAAGAGTCCAGATCAGGAAAAGGCAGGTCTGAGGCAGCTGATGGTAGAAGGAAGTCCTCCTTCCATAACAAGAACCCAGCTGCTCACCCCATCTATTATTGTTGCTTGCTCTGCCAGCAGTTCGGGATGGAAGGCCATGAGGTCAGGCTTCTCCTCAGTTGGCCTGTTCTTACTGGCCACATGCCAGGAGCAGAAAGCCTCTGAAGCTGGAAGTGACTCTGTATCTACTTTCAGAGGTGGAGATGAAATTCTGAATATAGCTGAAGGTCCAGCTGATTCCAGCTCAAGACTTGGAACCTGTCCTAGAGCTGATGTTTGCTCTTGCTCCAGCACTAGAGCTGTTAATGGTGTTGATGTTACCACATCAGTTAATGTGGCAGTAAAAATAAATCTGGAACAAGCTCTAAATATGGAGTTGGCCCTTGTTCTGACTTTGCAGCAGGCTGGGGCACTAGAATTGGCAGTGGAGAAGATAAAGAGAAAAGATCAACATTATAACAGAATTTCCATGTGTCTTTCCAAGAACAGGAAGGATCCCACTCCCTTTAAGGGAGTACCCAGCACATGAACCCTATCCTATATTTTTCTCAGACTGAAGTCCCCCTTACCCCCTTGTTTGGCCTCAATAGGCACTAAATATTCCTAATGGACCATGAAAAGTGGGTCATGGCACTTCAGGTCTAAGCCAGTCAAGTTGGCCTGCATCTATGCCACCTTTAGGTTTAACCAAGGACAGTGCAGGGTCCGCCATCCTCCTGTAAGTACTGATCTGGCCAGGTGCCCGATATGGGAGAGAAGGCACTGGAGGAAGCATGTGTGTAACAGAGTCGGAAGCCTGGCCCTTTGCTCCTCACCATGCTTCCACAACCTGCTTCTTTGGAGCTGAGCACCAACCCACTCCCAACCACTCTGTGGCTGTTTTTGCAATGGAAGCCATGATCAAAGAGCACATCTAAAAGAGATCCTGTGTGAGGCTCTTCCCACTGGCACTTGTCTCCCAAAGGCTCTGAGCATACTCTATCCCATCTTTTATGCACATGAGCATCAGAACTGAGGTTTATGGCATATTTGTGGGCAGGCTGTTCACTACACCTACTACTCTGGGCCCCAGTTGTAGTGGTCAGGAGAGGTAGATATGGACAGGGCAGGGAGTGTAAGATGGAACCGTGGAAACGCTGAGTCCTTTAGGGGTTGATTCAGCCCAGCCTCCCCTTTGATCCCAGGGGGCTTGGAACCCTGTCCAGAGTTCCCTAACTCATTCGCTCATGCAGTGGAAGGCCTCAGATCCCAGCCTTCCATGGGATTCAAACATGTGTGAGATCAGGGTACTGCCAGTCCCTCCCCAGAGGCTCCCTTACTATCCCATTTTGTGTGAAGACACTAGATCCTCTTTCTAGGGTGCCTGCATTTAGTAGGTGTTTAATACATATTGTGGAATAAATGAAGCCCAACCAGAACATTCCCAGATATCTAAGTGGGAGTGGGGCTCCTCTGCCTGACCCCAGAGAGGCCTAATCTTGTTACACCAAAGGGAAGGACCAGGAATAGTTTGATGGAATCTCAAAAATTCTTCACACTTGGGAAACCAGGTTGCTTTCCATGTGCCTTTCCAAACTCGCAGAGACCACAGGCCAGGGAGGAGCAAGGCAGAGATCTCCTTCATTGGAGACAGAGAAATAATAACCATGAAGATACCCAGCATGTCAAACAGCCCTTTCTGCAGAGCGAGGTGCCAGGAAAGCACCTGCCATGAGTTTATCCCATGATTTCCTACAATGATGTTATTGAAAGAAGAGCAAAGTGAAGTTCCGAGAAATATGTTGACATTCGGCAGACACACAGTTGTTAGGCAGGAGATTCACCACAATTCTATGGAGGGAACAGGCACTCACCTATTAAACAGACGGTCTAGGATATGTTAGGGGCTGTTGAGGGCCTTGTAGGGGTGGAGGAATGTGGTGATGTAAGAGATGTTTCTACGTGGGTGTGCTGGTACCAGAGACATTGTGCCTTCTATGAGTGTCTGCATTGTGTAGGACTCTTTTCCACACTGGCGGACAAGAGGAACATATAATCAGCAGCATCACCATGAGACACCAGGAAGATCAAGGTCTGGAGCTCAGACAGGAAACTCCCATTACCTCATGAACTTGTGCAACACATGGGACGTGAGTGCCCACACCACAAAGTATTCTAAGCTTTAAAAGTACATTTCGATTTGAGGGGAATGATAAACAATTGATACCTTCAAGGAATTTTGTTAGCTGAAAACAATAACACCTCTTTTAGCCTGTTTTAAGAGAATTATCCCAGTGAGTCATCAACAATATTAGGAGAGGATTAGAGATTTCATATGGTTGCTCAAGATCATGCACACCAGAACAGAGAACCATCTAAAGAATAGGCTGCCTGACATTCTCACTAAATAATCTGAGGCTTGGTCAGCTCATGACAGGGATGGGAAGGTTATGGAATAATCACATTCCTGGAATGGTCTCCGGAGTTGGAAGATTTGAGTCAAGGATCTGGGCCCCCCCACCCCTGTTATCTTGGGGTGTTACCTGTGGTGACCTCCTCTGTCACCAAGACCAATTTCGGCCCTTGTTTGTGGCCTGATTCCCCTGTCCCTTGTCTAGGGAGATGGAGCAGTTGAACCCGTTTTCCAACTCCCAAACAACTTCCTGTGTGGAGCTCTGCAGAGACAGAGCCCATTACCAGGCCAGTAGGCATTATAGGCCTTCCACCTATTCTGTGGTTGTATATTATGGCACACTTATCAAATTAATACAGCCCATCAGGACACTGAAGATGTAACGTGCAGAACTGCTAAAGTGGCAATAGAATTGATGCTCATCAAGGTCCAAGAACATGGAAAACCTAAATCAGTGGCAAATGATTTTCCTTATGAGATATTATGAAGATGAATAAGTCCAAACTTCTTGATCTGGTGAGCCTACAATGATTTCACATGTTCTGTCACATAAGTTGCAGAGAAATATACACACCACATTAATCCACTCCCCATCTTGTACATACCACCATGTAAACAGTGATAACTTATAAGACTTGGACAAAGACCACAAGGACATTTGAGCTGACTGATCCACTGGATATCAGGGCAGGCAGTTAAAAGAATCAAAGCACTAATGAAATGCAAGAACAATACACATGTTTAAAACTATTTCTACAATTATGTGAAGAGAGAATTCCTACTCTACCACACAGCTGGTGGTTTTATGTGGGGAGGTTCAAACTGATTTGGGAATAGGCCTGTGGAGTGCTCGTGTGGGAAAGCCCTGGAAGGGCTCCACTCTTCTTAGAGTCCTGGTTGTGGAGGCCCCTCTACTCTTGTTCTCACCTCAGGCCAGTACTGGACACTAATGGTGGCTTGATGTACCTGCCCCTTGTCCAGGAGGATGGAGTTGTTGAACTCATCAGCCAGCTCCTCGATGATCTCCCTGTCTGAGTTCTGCAAAGACAGTGCCTGGTAGCTTGGCCAGGAGGAATAAGGGACATGTCTGGACAATGCCACCGGGGGATACTCTCAAGGGAAAATCTCTTTCAAAATTGGGGCATAGTAGGGCATCGGCAAAGAACTCTAGTCAAGGAGGAAACAAGATAAAACCGATAGAGCTCAAGATTCACATATGGGTAGAGGAAGTCACCTCATGCACCAGCCATGACCTGAGGCATGAACAGGAAAGACCTACCAGGCTTCCAACATCTAACAACCAGCTTCCTCCGAGGAGGGACCCAAACCTGATTCCCTGCCTTCTCCCTCCCCAATACACACAAGTTATGAGGGGCAAGAGGTCTGGGGCTGCTCAGGTGGAACCACAGTTTTGTCCTGGCCTGAATTGGCTTGCCATGTGTTCTTCTGTGTTACCTTTTGGTGCCTTCTCCAAAATGACCAGATGCATGGGGCTGATGTCTGAGCCAATATCTACAGCGACAAAGAAAATTCTCACTCTGAGCTTTCCTGAGCCCAGATCTTCTGAAACCAGGGAGACAACATTGGAACATCTTACTATCTTCAGTGTCTCCACCCAAGTGAGCTGAATAGGGGGCTGTGTCTAGAATGTGGGTACTTGGTTATTACAGTTCTAAGTTCTGTTGAGGTCTATGACCAAAGATGTGAGATCACTTTTTGAAGAATTGTTACCAGGGCCCCTTCTTTGAATCATACTTACCCAAAGCCCCCTATGGGATGTTTATTGCTCCTTCTCTTCTCCCATGCCAACTCCTTAGCCATACAAAATTTGTTAAAATATCCCTTTTTACATCTCCCTGAAAATGTAATGAAGACTATAGCTTTGAGACGACAGAGTTAAATTTGGACCTCCTTTGTCTTTGTCCTGGGAAAATCATTGCGTCTCTCAGGCCCTCCCCAGTCTCCAAACCTGAAAGCAGGGGATGAGGACAAGGCTAGAACCTACCTTCTAGGGACCTCATCAGGGGTATCTGAGACACTATCTATTCCACCTGTGGGATGGTGCCATATGTATCGAAGGCAAAATTTAGTGATTGAAGAATTACAAGAAGGGGTTGGAACACCACTCAAAACAGACCTGGGTTGCAGTAGTATGATATTGGAATAGTCACTTCCACCTTGGCCTCATGTTTAGGTCAGACCCATGAAGGGGTTGAAATTAATGGAAATTCATATATCATCACCCAGTGGCATAAAGCTGTTCAATTTTCTCCCGTTACACTTAGAATGAGACCCATGTATGTCATCTCAGCTTATGAGGTGGGCCACCTCCACAATGGCTCTCAGTGATCCTCACCCTGGTATACAAATCCCTGTGTAACCACGAAGTATTGAGAAACTGGCTTCTGACTGAGAGAATAAGGCCAAAATGATGGGATGTCTAAATTTTAATTACAAAATGTCTCTTACTTCCCTCTTGCCCCATCACTTGTGTCACCCCCACCCAGCTCCCTCCCTCCCTCTCTGTCTCTCTCTCTGTCATTTCCCTGGAGCATGGGAACAAGTGTTTGATTCCCCATTTCCAGAGGTAGAGGAGACACAGAGGGAGAAAATGAGGACCGAGAACAGAGAGAAGGGAAGGATAAAAAGAGCGAGAGAGAGAGGAATAGAGAGAGAGACAAAGAGAGAGATAGAACAAACACAGGACAAAGGAAGTAAGAAGAAAGTGACAGAATTTGTGCCATGAAATTTTGAAGCTGACCTCCCATCATCTGTTGGTTAGAAGCCAGTCACTAATAGTAGTTTCACAAGGAGTGAAATTTCCTGCCTGGACATGGATCACTGTCTGTGGACCCTGGGGATGTCCAGGAAAGTGTGTTCAACAGGCTCACCCCAGAACTGAGAACAGTGGCTACGTTTTGGAAATGGCTGTAAGTCCAGCCTCATTCATCATTGGAAAAATGAAAATAGGACAATGGGTTTGGTGCAAGTTCTCATCCACCAAAACAGCAAAAATATTTCACCAAACTCCTGAAACTAGACCCCTTGCTGTGTATTAGAGATAAGGGTCCTCATTCTTCAGTAGTGAGAGGGGCATCAACTCCTTCACTGGAGGGTGATTGTTGCCATGATTTCAGCTGCCATCACCTTTGATTCTGGTGGGGACGGGGTCTGCTTCTAGAAACCAAAGACAGTGATTAGAGATTTGCACAAAGAATTCAGGTAAGCATGTGTCATCTCTGCTTTGACTCGAAGAGCCCAGAATGGGACACCTCACTCTCACACAGAGAGGATCCGTTTCCTCTGGCAGCAAGACCATGATACAGCCATTTAAAATGATGGTGTCAGACAGAATGTCTCACAGTGTTGTCAAAGCTCTTTAATAAACCAGTGATTCATCACTCATATACAATGCCCAGTGCTCAATGAAAGTGCCCTCGTTAATACGCATTACCCATCTAACCCATCTCTCACCCACCTCCCTCCATCAACCCTCAGTTTTTTCTCTATCATTAGGAGTCCCTTTCCTCCCTTTCCCACCTTCCCACATGTTAAATTCCACATATGAGTGAAATTGTATGATATTTGTCTTTCCCAGATGGACTCGTTTTGCTTAACGTAATACATTCTAGTTGCATCCATGTAGTTGCAAACGGCAAGACTCCATGCTTTTTGGTGGCTGAGTAGTAGGAAACAGTGAAGGAAACAAACAACAAAACTAAGAGCCGCCTACGGAATGAGAGAAGATAGTTGCAAGTGACATATCTGGTAAAGGGTTAGGATCCAAAATCTAGAGACAACTTACCAAACTCAACACACAATAAACAAACAACCCAGTTATGAATGGGACTTTTCCAAAGAAGACTTCCAGATAGCTAACAGACTCATGGGAAGATGCTCAACATCAACCATCATGAAGGAATGCAAAGCAAAACCATGATGAGATACCACCTCACACCTGTTAGAATGGCTTAAATTAACAACACAAGAAACGACAGCTGTTATAAGTGAAACGGTATGATATTTGTTTTTCAGATGGACTCATGACGCTTGAAGTAATATTCTAGTTCCAGCCATTTAGTTATGAATGGCAGGAATCCATGCTTTTTGATGGCTGGATAATATTCTCACCAAGATCAAAAAACTTCTGGACAGTGAAGGAAACAATCAACAAAACTCAAAGCACTTTAAGGGATGGGAGAAAATATTTGCAAGCGACATATCTCATGAAGTGTTAGGATATAAAATCTAGAAAAAACATGAAACTCAACACCCAAAAACAAATAGCCCAGGTATGAAATGGGTAGAAAACATGAGTAGACTCTTTCCCTAAGACTTTCAGATGGCTGCGAGACAAATGGAAAGATGTTCAACATCACTGTTCATTAGGGAATGCAAAGCAAAACCATAATGAGAGATCACCTCACACCTGTTAGAATGGCTAAATTTAACCCCACAAGAAACAACAGTTGTTGGTGAGACATGGAGAAAGGGGAACACTCTTGGACTACGGGTTGGAACACCAACTTGTGCAACCACTGTGTTATGATCTTTTTAAGGAAAATTTTAGAGAGCACTCCTTCTATGGTTACTTGTTGCTTTCATTTCTGTGTACTATTTAGGGCACTGTCAGCAGGTGAAGTTTTTCCCTATGGTGAGTAGAGTAAAAACAAATTGAAAACCAATATAAATCAGTATTTAAAGATAGGGAGTAGGGTTTACTCAGTTAAAATGAAAACAGAACAAAAAAAAACCAAAACAGTTTACCCAACCAAATAACCAAATTCCTATTGTGATTCCACTCTGAAAAAAAAAGCTCATGTGTAGAAAAATAGTTTGGGCTGTGATTGTCTTTGAATACCAGGATTTTTATTTTCTTCATTGTCCTTATTTGTCTTTCCAAACAATACAGAAAGCTGCTGGGGGCGCCTGGGTGTCTCAGTCAGTTAGGTGTCCCACTTCAGCTGGGGTCATGATCTCACTGTTTGTGAGTTTGAGCCCTGTATCAGGCTCTGTGCTGACACCTTGGAGCCTGGGACCTGCTTTGGATCTGTGTCTCCCTCTCTCTCTCTGCCCCTCCCCTGCTCACACTCCGTCTTGCTCTCTCAAAAATAAACATAAAAAAATTTTAGCAAAAATACAGAAAGCTGCTGGCAAATGTAACCTGGTTTGGTTAAGCTTCTTCACCTAGTAAATGATTGGATAGGTCCTCATTTAATGTTCTTTCTTCTTCACTATGTATTTGCTTTTTGGGTTATATACTTCCAGTTAGTTAATATGAAGTTATATTACTTTCAGGTCTACAATTCCATATATCACTCTGTGCTTATTATGACAAGTACACCTCTTAAACCCCATCTCCGATTTCACCAATACCCCCCGCAACCACTACCCATCAAGTACTATCAGATTGTTCTCTATTCTTGAGTCTACTTCTTGATTGTCTATTGCCTCACTCTCTCTCTCTCTCTTATTTTTTTCCATTTGGTTGTTTGTGACTTCAATGCCACATATGAGTAAAATTATTGGATGTATTTGTCTTTTTCTGACTGACTTCTTTCACTTAACATCATACTCTACCTCCATCCATGTCCTATACATGAATATATATATATATATACATGGATAGATAGATATAGATATATGTAGGTAGATATATATGGATATATATAGATGGATATATATAGATGGATAGATGGATATATAAGTGGATACATATATAGGTGGATATATCCATATGTGTATATATATCCATATGTATATATCCATATTTATATTTTTATTTATATTATTTATATTCTGGTGTTTTTTAAACAACTGTGACACAGGGCAGTATTCCCAACTAAGGCAGCAAACCCAGCTTCTTATCACTGTCAGTAAAGCAACGCACTAAAATAATGAAGTGAATTTTACACAGGCTATCCCTATTATAGGGGATTCTAACTCTCTCTCTCTCTCTTTCTCCCTATACACTCTGGTTACTCTAACTATGTGTGAGGGCTTCTCCCTCATTCATTTCCTGGATTCATAGCCAACTGTCTCTGGCTAGTGTACCTGGGGATGGAGATTTTAAGAAATATTCCCAAGCAGCTGCCAAAACTCCTTTTGTTTCAGGGAACTTCCCTATCTTCTCTGGCCTGAGATAGACTGCCTAATTCCACTAGTGGAAAACAAAACAAAACAGCACAAAACAACACAAACAAAACAAAAAGTGGTGTCTTTTCATCTATCCGAGCTGACCGGCTTTAGGAACAATGTGAAGTCTTTTCTCTGCCCTCTGTGCCTTTATGTGCCTTCAGGCCTCTTGGTGGCTTCTCACTTTTTCTGCCTTCCCTTCCCCATCCTCCCCTTTCTGCATAGCCTGCATCTGCAGGGGCAAATTTGCAGGTGATGCCTGCAAATCTGGCCCTTCATTGTCTCAGACAACACTCCTCCTCCCTACGCTGTCAAAAGGGGAAAACACAGACACCCACCCACCCACACACACACCCTTAAACTTTAAAGTTCCTCACTGGTTCCATGGAAAAAAATTGACAGTGGTAAACTTTTGAGGGGACAGAGATGAAATATTATTAAGATAGGCATGTCTTTTAAATTATAAAACTTTATTCTATTAAGGTTTACTAAAGGTCAAATAAGCTCATGTTATATCTGTTCCAATTTATTAGCAAACTTTGTTTGTCTCATAGTTTTCATGGGTAATTGTTAAAATAGATTTCAGAGTCTTTGGTGACCTAAAACTTGAACGTTTTGCTTAAATGATAAATCGAATTAATTTCATCAGACTTTTAGGCTTCTTTAAAATCAAATGGAATAATGAAGAATTTCTTACTAAACGTAAGTTGATGCTTCTGACTTCTTATGGCAAAAAAAAAACCCACTAAACTATTTCAATCCAGTAAAAAAAAAAAATATGCTTTATGGTTAATGGATTCCTAAGTCTACCACGTTAAAAAATAACGCAAAATAATGTAACAGACAAGTCACAATTGGTTACTACTTAGTTTTCATTGGAAACTAAGGTTTCTAAGAGTGATGATTCTGCATAATGTAATTAATAGAAAAAAGTGAGATATGTAAAAAAACATATTAAAAATAAAAGCACATTTTTGTTAAAGGGAGTAAGTAATCAAGTCAATAAATGAGTAAATATGCTTATTTATGTAACGAATGAACATATAAATGTTTGTTTATACATAAATGAATATATGAATATATTTACATATAAATTATAAATAAATAAAGTAATTAAATATAATTTCAACAAAAGGGCAAAACAAGAGGACAACATGCCCTTTTAAGTTGTTTTACTTAACCCTTGTTTGGAATTACCCATTCCTGATAAATCACAAGGCCAAGCAATTGAAAAATTAGCACATAATAGGCTCAAAAACATGTTAAAAAAACAAAAAGGGGAGATACACGTGGCTGTTTCTATGACAACCTCAGCTGCTTCTTGATCACGCTATGATTACTCTTAACTTTTACAATCTTAATCCTCAAGGGCTAACTGCATCTGAGTGACAGTCTTCAAAATAAGATAAAACCTCTCACCCTATGGTGCTATGCAAAATCCCCGAAGGGGGGCCCACACGGACTGGGCCCACTAAACGTCTCACCTAGGGTCGAGGATAGGCTTGTGTTCTTTCAGATTCCGGACCTCTGTGGATTTCCTCAGTTGGCAAACACCATGGCATCATGGAGACCCCCAGGATATCTTCCAATGAACCAAGACTTCCAGAGAATGACTGAGTAAGCGGCCACTGTCCCCCTTTTTCAAGATGAAAGAAGCCTCTTCATGGACTCCTCATCCTGAAGCCACTCCACAAATGCAAGTCCTTGCCCCTGATATCACGTGGGGAAGCCTGAAATGCCTGTCTACCTGGCCGACATCCTGGTTAGATGATATTGCATATACCCCCTCATTCACATCTGATGGCCATGATTTCTGTCATGAACAAAAATGTGATATGTGTAACCCTGATTCTTCTCCTTGCCCTCATGTGTCCAGCCTAGGCTCAATATTCATATTGGGCTCATCTCCTTAACCCACCTCTATTTGAGAGCATAACACTCTTAGCCCAGGACATTTCTATTAGCAATAATGATACAGAGGTCATGGAAGGAGGCAATCTTAACCCGTCCTTCCGAATGGAGCAAGAGCATTGGCTTTATACGCCAAGACCTCAATGGTGGCTTCCTCCAGCGCCGCCTATGTGTGTTACTGAATTTAGCAACTTCTTGTCTCCAGCTAAAACTCAACTGGCTTTCACATGCACAGCCCAAAACCTCTACAAGGCCAGAAAATTGTACCTTTTCTCAGCCACAAGCTTTGATATACCTCAAAAAACAAGCATATCTCACACTCCTAATGTTATAGCTTGCTCTAGTCTCAAATATTCAGACCATCCCTGGAATAATAGTCCTTGGACAACCTGCTATGGAGAGACTGAGCATAATCTTTACTGGGGCACTTGGACTAGTGTTGACAAGGGCTCTAGAGGACATCTTGAAACAAATTGTTCAAATAAGACCATGTCCTTTGACCAGTCTAGTAGGAAGAATATTTTCTGGAAAGATGGAGGCTTGTCTGGCCCTCTAACTTCTGCACCTAAAAGGAAATTGAAAGGACCTTGGCTTGTCAATCTTTGAAAGCGTGGTCTTCCCTTCTTGACTCTTACTATTATTAGCCACAGTGAAATTTATGCAAATTGACATATTAACATAACTTGGCCTCCCTGCACAACAATCAACTTGCATAGAACAATTTTTATGTCTTTCTCCCTAAGTTCTCTTTGCGACCCCCAATTTACAGATCAAACAACTAGAAAATAATTATAATATCCTTACTTCCCAGGGCTGGTTTATGTCTTGTGTAAGTAATGATAACATCACCCAATGAAATATCTCCTCTTTATTAGTACTTAGTGCGTCTCAGCCTGGATTTCTGTTAATAGCTCTGAGCCCTATATGCATCCTTCAGGAATAGGCGCACTTTCCAACCTTGTTCACCTCAGTGAGACCCCTCCTACCCTCCAGTGACTCCCCAGCCTGGGCTCACAGCACACTTGTTCTTTTCACTATTACAGTTCTTGACCCACCACCCTTTCATTTTCACGTCTTGTCTTTCATACCTTTGTTCATCTCCCCACCAGACTGTGAAGGCCCCTGGCAGGCAGGGACCACTTTGTCATTGTAAGCCTTGCACTTAGGCCCACCAGATCCTCAAGCACGAGGTGAGTGCTTGGAGCAGTTACTGAATGAATACATAGAAGCACCCTGGAGCCCTCCCTCTAGACTTTGGCTCACTCTGTGGAGATGACTGCTAATAATGGGAGATTCTTATTGTGTGTGAGGCAGAGGAAATCCAGAATGACCTCTGCATGACCTTTCCCTGGTTCCATTCCTCCAAAAAATCTCAGTGAGCACCACTGACACAGGAGGTGGCCTGTTCCCTGCTGTCCAGCGCTTGCCCTGGAGCCACAAGCATGAAGACCACCAAACAAAATCAGCCCCACTGTCTGGCGGACTGAAGGCAGTCGCCTTTTAAGGTCCCTGGGTAAATCTCAGGACCTACAGGCTCCAGAGCTATGCAGGGGATCTCAGGCTTCTGCCATTCCACTTTCTGTGTCCATCCCCAGTGTATACTCTTGACTCATGAATCATCCTCCTGTCAGCCAGGAAAATGACACTCCACACCATTTCCAAATGAAGAGCCTGGGAGCCCAACATGGACTGCTATTGGACTTGGACTCTAGACTCAGTGTCCAGGGTTCTGACATATCCTTCCCTATTCCATGTCCTCACCACCTCAAGTCCCCAATCCTCTCTAGACTCCAAAAGGCTTCCAGCAAGTATCAAGCACTTCTCTAGTATCCCAGAACACAGTGAGTCACTGATGGAGAACCAAAGCCATTTGACACTTTATGATTACATGGAACTCTCAACAAGCCCACTGATAATACTATATGGGAGTATATGGGAATACCCTGAAGCCTTTTCTTCTATAGCTATTGTCTAAACTAAGGGGAGTTAGCTCATCATAATTCCAGGTGCCCACAGAGTTGGGCCCAGTCCTTTCCTCTGGAGGCTGGGCCAAGGATGGCCCTGGGTCCAACAGAAACCTACAAACTTCAAGAATTCTTTGCCCATCTTTAGACTTTATGCATGCAGCTATGAAAATGGATGCTGCTACCCCATGGCAGAACTCTCTCTAACCTCTTCTTTCCATCTTGTCACTTCCCCAGTGTCTGCTCTTTCTTGAACACACCTTTCAGTTTGTGTGTCCCAGTGCACATGTGAGGATTTGGATAGCAAAATGACCCCAAATGGACAGCAAGTGCTGGCATGATTCCTCCCAGAATATCAGGGTCTCTCATTTGTAAAGCAAGACTGATGGGAGGGGTTTGAGCCATTGCCTAAAAAGGCAGAGCCCAGCCTTCTCCTCTGGACTCTTCCCACCTCCTGTGATCTGGGCCAGTCCTAGTCTCTTGATCAGATCAGTCACCCCATTGTACACTGAGAGCTTAGATACAGAACTAGAAAAGCCAGGTCTCCAGAGGATGTAATGTCAGGCTCCATTAATACGGGGTGCAGTGTCAGCTGGGGAGTGCTCAGCCACACTCGTGTACTAAGTATTCCGGTTTATTTTATACAGGCGTAAAAGCCTGCGTAAAACAAGCAAATGTGTGGAACCAGTGAAGATAAATCAGGTCTGTGTCCACCACCAGGTACGTATGACATCACTAACCCAGCAGTGTCTGAGTGTGTTCCGTTGCCTTATGACGCATGGTAATGCAGCAAAGTCTCTGCTCAAGAGTTAGGTCTTCAGCACCTACCCCACCCCACTACCACCTACTATTCCCAGTAGAGAGGGCATGGATAACAACCAGGCAGAAACACTATATCTCTGAATCATACAGTCTACTTCCACACTTGCCTCTGCTGCTAGCCCTATGGAGAAGTCCTTCAGGAGGACATAGATCCTTTCCAATGTGACACAGTGCTCCAAAGGTAAAGTTCTTGTTTTGGCTAGGCTTACATTTGGGCCCCTGTAGTAGATGTCTAAGGAAGAAACAGGATACAGATGTGCTTCTTTTTCACATAAATGAGACCTGGATGTGGCTAGTCTATAACTGATTATGGACTGCCTACCATGGGAGATTACATACCATTGAACTCTCTGCTCTAACATCTTAGTATATGAATTTCTTTCTAAAAATTTAAAGAACCAGCATCTATACTTCATGCATTAAGCCGTGGATAAAACATCAAAATTTTTACATACAAAATTAACTGGTCCTGAAAAAATTTCCTTTAATTATAAAAGAAATTCAGATAAACTAGAACATGTACATTGAGATATAGTATTTTAAGTTGATCAAGCAATTGAAATGTCTTATTATTTTTCTCTGAAAAACATTTTATCCACAAACATCCTATGTTGCTAATGTTTCTGACTTTGATGTTTATGAAGCACAGCACCGAAACAAAATTGTTTGTGTGTGTGACCAAAGTTTTCCAGATAAACTATCTCATGATAGAAGGGTCAAAATGGAGCTGTAAAAGTAACAAGACAAAACCATCGGCTCATTTTTTTCCTAGTTTTCTTCCAAGTTTTTATTGAAATTCTCGTTAGTTAACATACAGTGCAATATTGGTTTCAGGATTCGAATTCAGTGATTCCTCACACACAACACCCAGTGCTCATCATAACAAGGGCCCTCCTCAGTGCCCATCACCCATAGCCCATCCTCCACCCACCCAGAAAAGAAATCAATGAAACGATCCCATTGATAATTGCACCAAAGATACTTTGTAAAATACTTAGAAATCAAAAGAGGTATAAGTTGTCTACTCTGAGAACTTATGAAAGAAATGGAAGAGGACACAAGGAAATGGGAAAACATTCCATGTCCATGGTTTGGAAGTACAAAATTGGTCCCCAGTTCCCATTGGAACCCAGTTCCCCAGACTTGAGCATCAGCCCATAGTGAGACTCTGACCTCCAAATCAGCACTGCTGTTACTCGTGGCAGGAAAAGCTGCAGAGCTGGCAAGAGCCTAAAGCCCTCCTACACTCTTTGAGGTCAAATTTAGGGTTTCTTATGCTACATTAAGTCTCCCGGGTGTAGCTAAAATATTTTCCATTCTCTATAGCCCACAGGTTTTCCAAAGTCACAGGACACCCAGCTTCCCTCAGGCATTGTGCCAGTTACTTCATTCACAGCTTTCTTCCTTTATCATCTGAGACAAAGAATTTGGACCCAAGTGCATCCCTTCTGACTTCCTTGGTGTCTTTCTAACAAGGTTTTCCTGTGAGGGATTGAGTGTCTGAGCCTGGATGTATTTTTCTCTGATTTTAATTGTGGAGTCCTGCTAAATTCCCCTAAATCAAGAACATGGACAATGGGTTCTCCATGACCTCATCTGTGAGACCTATCTTAGCAACAGAAGGCAAAAAGCATGGGAATGGTGCAAGTGTTCCTGGGAGGGAGCCATCCTCCCTTCTGTGCAAGGAAGGGGAGATGGAGATCAGAGGTCAGAGTCAGGAACCATGTGGCTGTTACACAGACAGGGCCCAGGATTCACAACCAGCTATGTGTTAACATGGTGATTCCTAAGGACACATTGCCCTCTTTTCTGAGACCTGTGTGCTTGGCAGGCTACTGTTGGCCTGATTATTTTGGTTACCCAGATCCCACTGGCCCCTGTGAGGTTCCTGCATTTTGAGAAGATCAAAGTTGGAGCATGAGCATTGTTGTTTCCCAGATGGTCAAGGCAGAGAGTCTGTTCAAGGACTCTGGGACCACAACCCAATTCCATAAGCATGGTTGCCAGCCAGAACAGAGAAACCAACATTCAGATAGATCAGGAGTGCCTCTGCCCACTGGTTGGAAGTGTAAGGTAAGAGCCAGAAACCTTCCTGCCCTGTCAAGGTCAGGATGCAGTTTTCTTGTGGCTGGTGCTTTCTTGCATCCCAACTCCACAGGTGATCCCTTTGTACTCTCAGGACACCAAGCTTGCCTAGGAAGTGCTGCTCAGGTCAGCAGTCCCAGCTTCGTTCCATTTTCATCTGAGGTGAACAACTTTGGCCCCCAGTGTGTTTCTTCTAATTTATTTCATTATTATTAACAACCAGTTGTTCCCTGTGGGGTTTTGGGGGCAGGAGTCTGGAAGTCTCTCCCCCGATTTTAATTGTCAAGTCTTTGGTAGCAATTTCCTTGATTGTGTGATAGCTTGAACAATGGGTGCCTCATGGGCTTCCCTGACAAATTTACCTTGACAACAGGAGGCAGGAACCTCAGGACGTTGGAAAGTGTTTAGCACAAGAGGTTTGCCTATGGACAAAGGGCAGTGTTGAGAGCAGCCTGCCTTACTCCTAGGGCAAAGTAAATATATCAGGAGTAAGGAGTCAGGGGCAATGCAGCTGTCACCTAGACAGAAATCTCCCAGCAATAGGCAGCAAGCTCCCACTCCTTTCCTGTGCCAACCTGGACAAATCGGTTTCTGATATCACTGAGGAAACATTGTCATCTTCCTCCCTGGGAAGATGGTGCTTGGCAGGCTGTGGTTGTCATGACAATGATCACCCTGCTGAGACCTTCCCCCTGTTGCCTGAAATGTTTGCATTCTTAGCAGCTGAAGTTTTACCTATGCACACTGCAATCCCTGAGCTGGTCAGCCAAGAAAAAGATCAATCAACGTGTACAAGACCAAAGTCCCATTCCACACTCTTAAGTGTTAACTAAGAGCCAACACCACCATCACCTAATTACCACTGCCTCTATCCATTGAAGGAAAGTGCTGGAGAAAAGGTGAGGGTCCAAAGACTCTTTGACCTATCTGAGGTAAAAATGTACATAGCTTGCAGATGGGGCTCTCAGGTTTAGAGTGATAAAGCTTCGGGGGATGATGGTGGGGTTTGTGGGGTCCAGAGCTGACGGCCAGGAAAGAATTCTTGGAGACTTCTTTGGTGCAAAAAGGTGATTTTATTAAAGCAGCGCGACAGGACCTGTGGACAGGAAGAGCTGCCTGCACTGGGGCTGTGAAGAGTGACTGGTTATATACTATGGGCTTGGGGAGGTAAAGTCCAAAGACAAGTTTCCAAGGAGACTTTCATATGCTAAAGACTCACAGATCACTGGAGGCATAGCTATAGTCAAGCTAAGGTGGTTTTTCCCTTCTAGCAAAGCATGAACATTCATAAAGTAGGGAATTCCTGGAGAAACATTTTACTCTGCCAGCCTCAAATATTTATCATTCGGCTGCAGGTTACAAGGAAATTCAAATTTATTTTTTTAATGTTTCTTTATTTTTTAGCAGAGAGAGAGTGAGAAAGAGAGAGAAGGAGAGAATGAGTGGAGAAGGGGGAGAAATATAGATAGATAGATAGATAGATAGAGAGAGAGAGAATCTGAAGCAGGCTCCAGGCTCTGAGCTGTCAGCACAGAGCCTGACATGGGGCTGGAACTCAGGAACTGTGAGATCATGACCTGAGCCAAAGTCAGAAGCTTAACTGACTGAGACACCCAGGCACCCCAGGAAATTCTATGTTATCTGCCATTTCCTTCTTGCCTTTGTTCCCCACATCACTATGGAGAGGGGGGTGATGTTGGGGCTCCAGGAAACTGAGTAGATAGGTTTCTGGAGATAAGGCTGTTGAGGAGATTGCCTTTTTCTTGTAATTTACTAAGATATTGAGTGGGGTAGGGCCAGAAAGAGGGAGATAGAGGTTCCGAAGCATGCTTCACGCTGTGAGTGCAAAGCAAGATGCAGGGCTTCAACTCATGACCCTGAGACCATGACCTGAGCCAAAATCGAGTCAGCCTCTTAACCCACTGAGCTACACAGGCACCACATCCCTTGCTGTTTTTCTAATTCTATCTTGGTTCCTACCAGGCACAGTGAGCCTGTCAATAACTCAATGAAAAAGCAGGGTTTGGTGGAGAGCTCCCACTCTGCTCCCATGCTACCTGAAAGCAATCAGTTTCTGATATACAATAGGATCCATTGACCTCCTGTCACTGATGACTTGTGCTCGAAAGGCTGAAGATGGCATGGTAATACTTATGATGAGGGAGCATGAGGCAGGCTGAGGGGTAAAGCACAAGCTAGCACCCCCCTGCCACCCCAGGGCGATCTGAGTGATATCCCTTGGACATTCCTGGCTACCCAAGAACAAAGGAAAGGGACTTAAGTTGTTGCCGCCAGCAATGTGGGAAACTAAAGGCAAATGAAAAATGAAATTCCCTTACTGCCTATAGCCCACTGACAAGTCCCTGAAACAGGAAGAGTTCCTCCTCCTAGAGGGAAGAGCTCAGCTGCCTGGATGATGGCACTTTGCTGGGGGCAAAAGAGAACTCCAGCTTAACATTACCCCAATTTTGAGGACCCTGTAAGTCAACTTCCTTTCTCTCAACTTCCTTTCTCTCAACTTTCTTTCTGACCCAAGATATATGCGGGCAATCATCCTGCAAGCTTATGCTATGGCCCTTGATACACATCAGTCTCATGACTGAAGTTTTATTAAATGGTATTAAATGGTGTTTCCATACCACAGTTAGCCCCTTGAGGTGCTGGAAACCTTGCTTCCAAAATTCCTTAGAGACTTGTTCTATCACTGACCTCCTGCCAACCTGAGCCTGTATAATGATGAGTTACCCATCAGGACCCCACTGCAGCTTTTCCATCCTTGAACAAAATCACCTTTTTGCACCAAAGATGTCTTCAAGAATTCCTTCTTGGTCGTCGGCTCTGGACCACTCCTCCGTCATTCCAAACATCATTTTGGAGTGTGGATGTCGGGCTTCAGGTCTCGTCAACTGGACTCTGTGCTTCGGTGCAAATTTGGTGAGTATGCTTTCTCTTTACTCCGTTACTCTCATTTCAGGGGATTTTTGAGAAGTGTGGTCTTATTGGAACACTTCCATGTGGATTGCTCAGGCTGCAATCCTCTAGCCTATGGCTACTCTACTGGGAGGAGAAAGCCTGCCTTTTGGTAGAAAGTGAGGACCTTGGCCAGAATGGTAATAAGATCCAGAAACTTGGTGCCCTGTCTTTATTCCCGTCCTTATATGAAGTTGTCTCGGGCAGGGGACAGCCACCCAAATGACTAGCACGGCTGCCAATCTTAAGACTCCTGTGTGAGGTTTCCTTCTCATTGATGTAATGATTCCCTCCACATCTCTGGTCTAGCTGCTTCTGGCCATGTGACCTCCACTGAGAGCTGGTGGAAACCAGTACCAGATTGAATTAAAAGCCAACTGGGCACCCTTTCCTAGGGGAGTTTGCTCTAAAAGCTATATGGGTTGGAATGTCGCTTAGATCATGATGGATTTCAGTCATTACTGTTTTCCGTCAATGTCCTTTACTAACTACTACTTAAAATTGGGTAATCCCCTTTGTCAAACTTTTCTAGTGTCTTCCATGGGTTAAAAATGGCAGTTTCTTCTGTGTCTTCTTGGCAAGGCAGACTAAAGATCATATGCCAGGCACCCATTTGTAGTCTAGAATGCAACGGGGCAGCAGGGGGATGCTAGCATCTCTCCTTCAGGAGCCCTTAGTCAGCTGGTCGGTGGCCATAGCTATTTTGTTCAAGGGACACCGCAGGTCATTTTGAGAACTTGGGAACCTCTGACATATCTTGTGCATGGGACGCTACCTGGGAGTCGGGATGGATTCTAGGGGTAATGGACCTTTTCTCTCTCTCCTTTTCTCTCTAGGTGGAACATGGGAGTATTCAATAAAACCAACAGTGTTTTCAATAAAATGTAGCATGGCATTCAGTATACAGGGGCCGATAGATACACGTAAAAGTATGGTTAGGAGGGGCCCCACCAGGGCAGGAAGCCAGCATGCCCAATCTTTGAGATCCCATCCTTTCCATGGATTGATATTTTCCTATTGTCTATGTTGAATTCTTTCCTTGAGTTCCTTAACCTTAGTTGTAACTATTCCTGACTGGTTTATGAAATAGCAACATTCCTTCCCCAGAAAGATGCAAGTCCCTCCTTTTTCTGAAGTGAGGAGTTTGAGGGCTCACCTATTTTGGAGGGCCACTGCCACCGGAGAGTTTATTTGGGTTTGTAAGGTTCCCAGAGAATCTGCCACCTATTCCATGTCTTCATTTAGCTCTTGAGATTGTCTATGGTATAGTCCTATGGATGAACCTATGCCCCCTATGCCAGATCCTATTCCTGTCACAATTCCTGCTCCTATCAGAACAGGTTGCAGGATTGCCCGTTTAGTCCAGGACTTGGGGCTAAAGGCTGTTAGGAGCTGATCTTCAGTGTGTACGGATATCTCTGGGATTAGGAAGACGGAATAACACATCTGAGTCCAGTTGGCCTCTAAGCATCGGTAGGCCAGATTAGAACACAAGGAAACACCCCAGGGGTTAAACATAGGGTTGTATTCCTCTTTAAGGTTTTATTTCTTCTGTATAGAGAGGTGCCATTCATATCTTCAGGGACGGTACAGATTAGATTGTTGGCACTTGTGAGATGGATCCCAGGGGTCAGGGGTCCAATTAAGACAGGTGTTGGTTTTGATATTTTCAGGCGTTTCCCAGGTCAAAGGGATAGGAGTGGCTAAGTAAGCCCTCTGGCTGAGGGGAAGAACATCCAGCAGGTTTGGGTGTGATTATCTATTTTATGGAGGACTTGTAGAGTAGTGATATTCCAACGCTGGAGTGGGGAATTGGTAAGCATCTGATTGAGGGCTGGAAGTCTCAAACCCTGGTAGGCTTCCAGAGGACTGGTCGCCTTTATGGCTTATATTACTCTGTCTTGGGTATCCTTTGTAACCTTTTGAAGAGCCCTGTCTTACATCTCTTCCCCGAGATTCCGAGATTCTCCCACTGAGGAAGGTAAGTGTAGCAAGCTCTTTTCCTTCTCTGGAGACCCTTGTTGTGACATGGGTTCCTGACATTCTGGGTTATCTCTATGGTCCAATACTTAGTCCTTGGGGCACCAGGTGACTGACAGAGAGTGGGTGTTTTTCCCTTGTAGCAATCTTTGTGGAGGGAGGTGAAGGCGCTGAATGCCCTTGACCCCCTTATTGTCATATAACAATCCTAGGGCAAAGTGTGTAAGCGGCAGTTGTGAGGATGAAAGAGGTTATCATAATATACGGGCAATACTTAATAATCTTCCCTTCCAGAGGAGGTATGTGAGACCCAGCATGCATCTTTTTGTCCCATGTTCAGCTTGTTGGTGCAGTCTCTATCATCCCAACAGTAAGAAGTAAGATAAGGGCTATGACACCAGTGAGGGGCAAGGGCTGGCAGAGTTGCATCCAAACCCCTGGGCTTGGTCCATGTGTTGATTCCTCAAGCTTCTGCTGTGTGCAGGCCAGCCAGCTTCTGGAGTGTGGCTGGAGCAGGGCCAGAAATCTCAGGGGCCAGTGTTTTTTCAGGGTCATTTTAAGCGTGTTGACTGTATCTGGATCACTTTGCCAGCTCGAGGGTTCCTCTGAGTTGGCCTTCTTAGCTCTGCTGTGATGGACCCATTGGGTGATACCTGAAACTGAATACTCTGGTTGTATGTCTGTAAAGTCCACCACCAAGTCTTCAAAAAAGGCAGGTTTCTGGTAACTGTCAGATCAGGGTTAGGGAAGATACGGTATGAATATTTAGAGATCCATCCTGTTTTCCAGTTGTTTAAATAATCATATGCCCATGGGGTCTTATTGTTATCACCATAGTTTAACAAGCACACAAGATTGCCTATATATGAAATACTGTGACAATTTTCTGAAGTTTGTCTCAAGTTCTCTAGTTTAGGCAAACAACAAACATTTAAAGGCAATCATAACTAGAATTTAACATCCATAACGGTGCATTATTGAAACATAGTTGTTCTCTCTAAACACCCCCCCCCCGTTTCCAGAGATAGCCAAATTGAGACCAATGCATTTATAGAACAAATCCAGTCTTCACAAATCTGGCCTAATTATTTACATAAGCTCAGCAAGAATAGCGATTGATCATGAGGATCTTTTAAAGTTTGCTTTGTTGGAACATTTATAAGGAATCTTTGGGTTGAATTTTTAGTAGCCTCTCCAGACCAAAAGCCAAGCCAAATACTTGCCATCAGACTGGCCTGCAATATCTGTAGAATTGGGTGAATTCCTCTCGAGGTCCCCAAGATATCCTGAGGTACCTGCACCTGCCAAGAAGTGACCTTCTTTACTTACCTGATGAGGCTGCTGGGAACTCTGTAAGCAAGGCACCAGGTGAACAATTACAAGGGGCTTTATGGCTCCATGTTTTAGAAAGCCAACCTTAATTCCTTAAAGTTGTCTGGTCATATCTGAGTCCATGAATGTCATCCTCAAATATGACATTCCAGTCAAAGCCTTGGTAAAATAACCAGTATTTCTAAATGGTGACCTGTTATAAGATGAACAGATTCTTATTGAACTTATGCAAACAATTGTAATTGCCATGAAAGAAAGAATACTCATTGAGAGTTTTGAATTTCAGGGGAATTAAGTAGAGAGAAGAAATAAATGCTGCAGTTTACAAATGCATACTTTATGACATTTTTGTATATCATAGATATCTTAAGAGAAAGTTTCCTTAATCTTGAAGAGGAAACATTAGGGAACGAGCAATATTTTCAATAAGAATCACAAAACTATAAGCTTCCTCAGTTCATTTAATCCCATGTTCCTACTTCTTGTTCAATTTGAATGAAGCTTTTTAGTTCTGGAAAATTTTACCCATTTTAGTATTAATCTTAAAGATGTCGAATACCTGTATTTATCCCCAAAGTCCTTTTTATAAATCTCCTTGAAGAAGAAACACGTTTTGTGAGAGAATAAGAACAATTATAAATGTCAAAATCTCAGAAATAGACATCGTTAAAGATCTGGTGAGAGTTCATTATGATGCAATTGACAAAGAAATATGGTTATTTCTGTGACACATAACATCTCAATTAATCAGAATATTAAGTGATGACCTCATATAAAAACATTAAAATTTTAGGAATTGCATATATTACCTGTGCAATACAATCTAAGGTTTACCATTGTATGACACAGCATTTCCAAATAACTTAACATCCCAAATAAAAGGACTTAATTGGTCAAGAAGACTTCATTTACCATTTAAATGCTGAGAAGTTTGTTAAAACCCCAGGAGTCATAAGTGCATCCTAAATAGGATTTACAGATCATTACAAATCTTACAATTTTATATATTCAACCAAAGTGGCAATGAAAGATCCCAAAGGTGAATGTATAGCATTATAGAGTTGTTATCAAAACCTAGCTCCTTTAACATTCAGAAGTTTTAACTTAGTGATCAAAGACCTGATAGAAATGAGACCTGAAACTTTGACTTTCCCAGTGGACATTCCTTTGTTTGCATTGTCTTATCAAAAGCGGATCAACAGTTCCAGAAAACTTTGTCATTTGAGCAGAGAGAAAAGCAGGATTTCAACCTTATACCAGTGTACTTTTAAAATTTCATTCATCTCAAACCTTCTGTAACTAACTTTCTTTTGCTTCTAAATTTTGTACAAAAGCTATTTCTTTACAAATAACCAGTCTCATTTATGACAAAATTACTTTCTTCTGCCCTCAACAAAACTGTATCTCCATTCCTTGTATCTTTCTTATATATTTTCTATTTTCCTACATACAGAGTTTCTTTATTTTCATCAGTCTTAAGTACTTTTCACAGAATTTTAACTCTTAGGAAACCTTAGTCTCCAATTGAGGACTTAGTAACCAATTGAGAGGTGTTTACATCAGAATTTTTTTGGATGGTAAATTCATGAACCAATTAAGTACAAAGCATGTTTTCCCATAGGTCTGAATAGCCTTAATTTCTCAGCAATAAGAAGTTAAACACACAAACCTATGTTCAATATTCAAAGCTTTAGCATTCCATCCTGTTGGGAAAGTTTCAGGTTACCAAGGACCTTGAAACTTAACAATTACCCATGAAAACTTTGAGACAGACAAAATTAACTATCGTTTACAAATTGCAAGAGATAACATGAGCTTATTTGACCTTTGCTGATAACTTTAAAGACAGGCCCAATAAACTTAAATTAGTTTAAACATCGAATATCTTTCACCTGCATCCACCTAAAAGTCAATCAATATTTTCCCATTTTCAATTTTCATTTGGAGCCCCAGTGCAAGTATCTGAAATGGGTGGTCCAAGGGAGGGGTGCACTTTGCTCCTTAATTTGGAGGGTGGGAGGAGGAACCAATGGTGTCTGAGACACTGAGGATGGTTATAGGACCACAACCAAGTTGGCGCAGAAACATGAGGGGGAGGGGAAGGCAGAAGCAGCAACTCTTTGGGAATATTCCTTAAAGTCCCTGTCCTGAGGTAGACTAACCACAGTTGGCTCTAATTATAGCCATTAATCTGGGAAATGAGGGAGAATCCCTCACATCTATTAAGCAGAGGAACAGGGAGACAGAGTCAGTGTCCCTTTTTAGTCTGGTTCTATCTCGGCTAGACCAATAAGGTTCCCTTCTCGAGGTTCCTTCTGATTTCCAGTAGGTTTTGGGGACTTTCTCTGGTTGGGACATTTATTCTTTTTCATGTCCTTTTCCCTTGCAGCTGGGCGTACTTATGGCCTTCTCAGACCCCTGATCTGATCCCCCTGAGGGCCTCTTGACATCAGCGGATGTGGACCAGCATCTGGAGAGTGGAGAGCGCCTGCTCCTGGCCCAGAGCATGATCTGACTGGGGAGCCTTGTGGGGGAGGGTTTTCTGGCCTGGAAGGGGAGGAGAAATGGGCGACTGCCATGGCAGCATCCTGGCTGTGGTGGCCAGCAGCAGGCAGCAGCAGCAGCAGCAGTGAAGTGGCAGCAGTGAGTCAGCCAGGGCAGGAGTTTCAAGCTCAGGGGAGAGGGGAGGGAGCCTAAAGAGTCATGAAGAGGGGAACATTAGGGGAGGGGTGGGTCGCTTCTTTGGCTCCCTTGGTGAGTCTAGGGATAAAGCAGCTAAAACCTTTGCCTGGCTCTCTTGGCTCCATCCCAACTCCACAATGCTCCTATGAGGTGGAGTCACAAAGACAGAGGGACAGGGACACCCCCTCCAATGAGGAGACCAGCCAGATGCCCACCTGGCAGTGTCCTGAAGGAACCCAGGTGACGCTCAGCCCCACAGGTCCCAGCCCTGCGACCGATGATCAGAAACATTCTGATATCGCCACAGACCGAGCACCATCCATCACGGAATCACAGATGGGCCCACTCAGGTTCTGTGGCCCCCTGGGGAGCCCAATAATGCCTGCCTGTGGAGCCACAGAATCAAACTCAGCAGGCAAGCTAGACCTAGTCACACATTCACATTCACATACACATCAGAGGTTATTATATTCCCTACCATAGAATCCCTACCTGTGAGACTTCTGAAGTCTTGGGGAGTGATCAGGTCCCCCTTCCACTCTTGCGAATGGGCCTGACTAGATTGGGCCCCAGACTTACTGGTTCCGACGTCAGGTCCAGGTCCTCACCTGCCAAGTCTCCTCGAGTCTGGAGGTAATGGCGGAGCGGGGCCGGCCTGAAGGGGACAAAGAAGGAGACTGCTGAAATTTAGGCAGGGCGTGCGCTCTCCCTTGTGATCCCTCATTCCGTCACTGCCTCGCTGTTCTCCCAAACCTGTGGCAACAATGGGCCAGTGTGGTTGGGTTTCCTGGTCAGGGAACCAAGTATGTTACAGAACCAGGCTGGAAGGCTGGTGGAAAGACCAAGCAGCACTCAGAGATCTTGGTGAATTGGAGATTTATTTTACACCAGTGGGCTCAGAGGAGACTGCCTCCATATCTCTGGTGGTTTTCATGCACACAGCAGACAAAGGAAGAAGAAACTGGAGGAGGGGTCTCTAAGCTAGAGGCCAGAATTTGTTTTAGTCCAATCAGCCATCTTGGTGTATTTTATCCATTTCTCCAACAATGAAATTCACCAAAATAAAGGCTTTTTAGGACAAATAGAGGTATTTGAAATATTTTAGATTAATACTAAAATGGGTAAGAATTTTGAGAACTACAAAGCTGCATTCAAAGTGAGCAAGAATTAGAAACATAGGACTAAATGAGTTGAGGAAAATTATAGTTATGTGACTCTTGTTGGAAATATTGCTGGTTCTCTAACGTTTGTTCTCCCAGATTAAGGAAACGTTCTTTTCAGATATCTATGATATACAGAGATGTTGTCAAATATTCACTTGTAAACTGAAGCGTTGAACTTTTCTCTACCTAAACCCTCTGAAATTAAAACACTCAGCGAGTATTCTTTCTTTCATGGCCATTACAGTTATTTGCCTAAGTGCAGTAAGAATCTTCTCCTTGTAACAGGACACCTTTGGAAATACTGGTTATTTTACTAAGTCTTTGACTGGAATGCCTTATTTGAGAGACATGCCTAGACCCAGAAATGACCCTATAGCTTTAAGGAACTGAGGTGGACTTCATGAAACATGGAGCCATTAAAGCCCCTTGGAAATGTTGGCTGGATATCTTGCTTACAGAGTTCCCAGCAGCCTCACCAGGAGAGTCAAGAATGTCACTTCCTGGCAGGTGCAAGAACCTCAGGATATCCCAAGGTATTGCGGGCCTGCCTGATGGGAAGTACTTGGCTTGGCTTCTGGCCTGGAGAGGCTACAAAATTTCAGTCTGGAGATTCCTTATGAAGGCTTCCAGCAAAGCACACTTTAAAAGATCCTTATGATCAATGACTATTCTTGCTGAGCTCATGTAAATAATTAGGTCCCATTTGGTAAGACTGGACTTGTTTTACAAATGAATTAGTCTTGATTTGGCTACCTCTGGAAATTAGGCTTTTTAGAGAGAAGATAACGCACAGTTATGAATGTTAAGTCCTAGTTGTCTTTAAATATTTGCCTAAACTGGACAACATGAGGTAAACTTGAGAGATCCTGTCACAATAGCACAGGTTATCCTGTGGGGATAGTAAGAGGACCCCATGCATATATTATTTGAAAAACTGGAGGCTGAGGTGGATTCCCCCAACAACTGTAGGTAAGGACTTTTCTCACTGTAGACCTGTCAAGAGATAAAGATGATAGTGATTTATTATTCACTTGAGGCTGGGTTAATTCATACATCTCTAAGTATGCAAACCATATCCTCCCTAAACCTGATCTGACAGTTACTAGAAACCCACCCCCTATAAACCCCAAAGACCTGGTTTATTCAAAGGATGGAAATTCTCATGCAACAGGGAATTTAACTCCAAAATAAGAGGAACCCTACTGGGCCATATTATGTACTTCTACTGCCATAAGTTAGAGGAGCATTCCTCATGGGCTTCTGTATCTAAATAAAACCTGTACTCCCTTTACAGGAAGTCAATGAGCAAACAAATGTGACTACCTATGACCTCAAACCTCTCTTATGATGGTTGTCCCTTTCTTTTTCTCTTTCCTTTAGCCATTTATACTAACAGTTCCTTCTTACGATGGGCCATTCAGAGGATCACCACAGACATTTGAGTTACAAACAGGAAAGACCAATCTGCTTCCTGTTGCCTGTTCCCACTCCCGTCTGAGGATGCTTCAAGCCTGACATCTAAGAACCTCACTGGCAACACTGGTAGACACTAGGTTTGTAATTTGCTCTAACAAACTGCTGTGCATCCATTCCAGATTACCACAAAAAATTCTGGACTTCTAACTGACACAAATACTTAAATTGGCTCTTTAAACAATCCCTTTCTTTCCTTCAGTGATTGGCTAAACTCCTGGACTGGAGCATTGTTGTCAACTACCAAAGGAATTTTCTTGGGGCTTCTCTCTTGTTATTCTAATTATGTTTTCTCTTTTCTCCCATGCCTCTCTGCCTGGTGCCAAGACACCCCTACTCAGCAGAAAGAAGCTACAGAAGATGAGACCTTCCATCTTCCTCAACCTTAAAGATTTAAGGGTCGACATTGTTCGGGGGGTGGATATGATGAGGGAGCATGAGGCAGGCTGAGGGGTAAAGCACAAGCTAGCTCCCCCCACCCCAGGTGGGATCTGAGTGATATTCCCTGGACACTCTTGGCTACCCAAGAACAAAGAAAAGGGGCTTAAGCGCTTGTCATGGTAATGTGGGAAATGAAGGCAAAGGAAAAATTAAATTGCTTTACTGCCTATAGCCCATTGCCAAGTCGCTGAAACAGGCAGAGTGACCTCCATCTAGGAGCTCAGCTGCCCCGATGATGACACTTTGCTAGGGGCAAAAAGAACCTCAGCTTAACACTATCCCAAACTTGAGGGCCCTGTGAGTTAACTTCTTTTATTTCAACTGCCCCCAAGATGAATCCTGGCAATCATCCTCCAAGCTTATGGCCCCCCAATATACATCCAATGGGTCTCATAACTGAGAGACCCATTACTTAAATGGTAATAAATGGTATTTCTCTAGCAACAGCTAGCCCCACAACGTCCTGAAAACCTTGCTTCCAAAATTCCTTGGAGACTATATCCCTGACCGCTGCCAACCTGATGGTACATAATAATGAGGTACCCATCCGGACCCCAGTGAAGTTCTTCCTGCACATGGGTCCTGTCCCCATGATTTAATAAAATCATCTTTTTTTGCACCAAAGATGTCTTCAAGAAATATTTCTTGGTGGTTGGCTCTGGACCACCCTCACCATGACCCCCAAAGTTCATCAGTTGGACAGCAAAACTCCAAACACTGGCTGCTGCAGATGCCTTCGTTCTGAAGAACAGACAGTTCACCAATTGGCAGTCTTCTTCAGGAACTGCTATGTGCAGGAAACAGCCCATTCAAGGACTAATGCACCAGAGACACTTTCTAAATACCTGAGGGTAAGCCACAAGCCAGAACCTGCCAACTAGCAGGTATTCCTGGCCTCAAAGGACAGGGCAAAAAAAAGCAAATATCAGAAACTTTCCATCTCTTTCTGAAGGAACAGTGCAGGTTTCCCTTATTCCTAGCCCACACATTGTTCTTACTCCTGAGGCAACCATCTTACCAGGAGATTGTGCTAGTGACTTCGTGTTTTGCTCTATGACATTCTCTTCTGCTAAGAGGGAACATTGGCCTTCTCTGTATCCTTCTCCATCCTGTTGCTCTTTTCCAAAAAGTTTCTCCCTGTTGTCTATTCAGTGACAGTGTCTCAGAGCCATTTTTTTCTACTTTTAACTTGGTTGTCAGCCCATATTTCTGTTCACTCCGGGATATGTTGGGCCACAGGGTCCCTCAAAAATTGTCTCTCAGTACTGTGTTGACAAAGGTAAACCCAGGGCATTTCAAAGTGCCCATCAGGAATGCTCGTGTGTGGTCAGGGTCACCGATATTGGTAGGAAGCTATCCTCACTTCTGGTAAAAGAGGACCATGGAGCTAGACATTTCATTCTCTGCTTTATCCCATCCTCAGCTTAAATGGAAACTTTGGCCCTGTGTATAGCTATTCCAATTTCCTGATTTTTTGGTAACTATGTCTTGGGCCCCAAACAAGGGCACTGAGGCTGTCCCCCAGGTCGTGAATACCCAGCCATTCCTAATGAGCTCTGACTCTGGTCTATGCTAACCAAGAACAATCAGTTTCTGATATCCCAAAGGAAAGATTGCCTTCCTGTCAGTATTTGGTGTTTGGCTGGCAGATATAAGAAATAATGGTTAGACAACTTGTTTCCCTCCCTGGCCATTAAAGATGCTTTCACTCTGAAGAGCAGTTGGTTCACCCAGGTGCAGTGCTCTTGAGGACCTGCTTTGCTCAGAAAGAGCATTCGAGATCTACTGCACCACAGCCCAGTGCCAAACACTTGAGTATTAGCCTGGAGCACAAACCTGCTACCTTTGAATCACTGCTGCCTCCATCCACTGATAGCATAGGAAGGGAAAACAGTGAACCCCAGAATCTTTCCCTCACTTTCTGAAGTAAGGATACAGGCATCTTGCCTTTGGGCTCCCACTGTAGACCATGGACGTTTCCCTTTGCCCTAGCCCATATGTGTTTCTTATCTATGTGATTCTTATTCCTGAGACTGTCAGCTTGCTTGCCAGGAAATTGTACTTGGCATTTCCTCCTCCGGTTTATCGCATTCTCATGTCTCATAAGGAACATTGTCCCTCGGTGTATCCATTTCCATTCTTTTACTCTTCTTTTAAAGATTCTTTTATTTTTGAGGGATAGAGAGAAAAGAGGGAGGGCACATGCAAGTGGGGAAGGGGCAGAGACAGAAGGATGGAGGATCCAAAGCAGGCTCTGCACTGACAGCTGAGAACCCCCGGCAGAGCTCAAACTTGCAAACCATGAGGTCATGACCCTGTGACAAAATCGGATGCTTAACACACTGAGCCTGGTAGACGCCTGGGTAGGCATCTCATCCCTTTCCTCTTTTCAAAATTAGATTCTCCCATGGGCCAATCAGGGCCCTGGGAGCAATTCCTTCGGATTTTAATTGTGGATTCAGGAGGAGTTTTTGTGACAACAGAATAGGTTGGGCCACAGGAGCCCTGACAGCTTGCCTTCCAGATCTATATTGACAACACTAGATGTAGGTCAGTGGAAGGTACCCGGCACAGAATAATTGTGTGTTGGTAGGACCAGAGGTGTTGGGAGGGAGCTTTCCTCACTTCAGGGGCAAGGGCAAATAGAGGGAGACATTTTTTTTCTCAGATTTATTTCATTCTCATCTAAAAGGAAAGTTGTCCATAGAGTCATTCCCATCCAATTGCTATTTGCTCATGAGGACTTGGTTTGCAGGCTGGGTGGGGCAGTGAGGCTGTCAATCACACAGTGAGCTCCCAGGGATTGGTGGTGAGTTCTCACTCTGCTTCCCTGCTAACCAAGAGTAGTTTCTGACAACCCACAGGAAAGATTGCCCTGCTGGCAGAGAACACTTAGTGCTTGGCCTAAGATGCTGAAGAGCACATAATCCACACATACGAGATATGTTCCAGGACCTAGACAGTGCAGAAAGTTGCCACTGAAAAAGTAATGGGCCACAGAAACCAAGTTTCCAAACATTTGAGCAACAGGCTGGAGCATGGACCCACTACCCCTAAAGCCCTGCTGCCTCTATCCCCTGATGGGAAGGCCACAAGCTTTCCCTCTATTTCAGAAGGAAATATGTAGACCTCTTGCAGCCTGGGCTCTCAGGAGGTTTCCCTTTAGAGGTATCCATTGTCTCTTGCCATAGGCGTTTCTGACTCCTTAGGGAGAACCTTGCCAGGAAATTGTGCTAACACTCCCTTCTAACCTTTGTCCCATTCTCATCAATAATGAAACACTCTGGCCTGCTGTTCCATTTTTTTTCTTTTTTTTTTCTTTTTGCACAGTAGTTTGTCGCTGGATGCCATTCATAGCCAATGTCTCAGAGAACTATAATTTCCTTTAAGTTGGGGTGATCTGGTCAAGTTTTTATGTCTCTGGCATAGATTGGGACACAGGACCTCCCATTATTGACCTTTCAGAACTATGTCGACAATGGAAGGTATAAGGACCTTGAGGGTGCCCAGCAGAGTGACCATGTGTAGACAATGCCAGGGTTTGGGAGGGAACTGGCCTCACTTCTGGTTGAAGGAGAAACCATGGTAGACATCTCATTCCCAGCTTTATCCTAATCTCCTGTGTCATATAGAGCATTTGTCTTCTGTACAGCCATTCCCATCAATTTTCTGTTTTCCTAACAAGGCCAAGGGTCACAGCCAGGAGAAATTGGTCTGTCTTCCACACAGCCAACATCCACAATTTGTGATGAACTATCACTCTGGGCCTGTGCTATGTGAGAGCAAGTAGTTACTTTATCCCAGACAACAATGACCCTCCTGTCCATGAGTGCTTGTTGCTTAACAGGCCCTGGTAATCTCTGTGATGGGTAGCCAGCTTGCCTCCCTCCCCTGGCTGACTGAAATATCTTCATTCTCTAAGGCAGATGGATCAGGCATGCACAGTAGACTGCAGGACTATTCAGCCCAAAAAAGCCCTCACAGGGAATACTGCACCATGACGTGGTGACAAAACCTAGAGGACCAATGGGAGCACGGACCTGCTACCACTGAATCACTGCTTTTTCTATGCCCTGAGCGGTAGGACAAAGGAGCCCAGGGCATAAGCCTTCTTTCTCTTTCTAAAAGACAAGTGTAGGCCTCGTGGCAACTGGGCACCCAGGTGTAAGCCATGGATGGTTCCCTTTACCCCAGCCCACAGGTGTTTCTTACTACAGACAACGGTTAACTTCTCAGGATATTGTGCTGGGAGATTGTGCTTCTCAGCTTCATCCCACTGTCATTTTTAGTGAAGTATTTTGGCCCTCGGTGTCTTTATTTCCATCCATTTGCTCTTCTTTTCAAACTAGGATCTCGCTGGAGTCTATTCAGAGTCAGTGTCTCAGAGCAACTTCCTCCACTTTACACTGGGGGCTCTGGCTGAAACCTGGGGACTCTGAATAGACTGGCAACCGGACCTCTAGTAATTGCCCATTAGAATTCTGTGCACAATGAGAGATGTAGTGCATAGGAAGGTGCCAAGCTGTGTATGTATGGATGCGTCCCAGAGGTTTAGGGAGGGACTGGTCATACACATACAGCTGGGAGAAAAGAAGGTAGATAGATGTGCCCAGCAGCATCATCCAATTCCCGTGTGTAATGGAGAGCCTTGGCCTTCCTTGTAGCCATTCCCACCAATTTGCTATTTTCTAAGTCTTGGGTCACATTTAGGGACAACTAGGCTTTCACTCCCTTAAGCAGAGCCCAAAGATTGGTGCTAAATTTCCACTCTGGTCCTGTGCCTGTGAGAGCAAACAGTACCTTTATATTGTCCCTGAGTGCTTGATACTTGGCCAGCTCTGGTGAGGCCAGTGAAGTGCAGAGATGCCTTCATTTTGAGTCACCCATGGCTCCCATATGCACACTAGGCATCGGGACCTGGTCAGCACTGAGAGGGCCCTTTCAAGAACTTTCAAGTCCAAGTTGCAAACACTTGATCACTAGCTGGGAGCAGGAAGACCCTGCCTCTGAATCAATGCTGCATTTTTTCCCTGATGGGAAGGACAGGAAAAACCACCCAAACCACTTTTCCTTCTGTCTCTGAAGGAAGAATACACAGCTCCTGCAGAATTTCACACTCAGCTGTAGCCAATGGAGGTTTCCTTTGACGCTGGCCTTCAAATGATTCTTACACCCCAGACAGCCAGCCTGCCAGGAGATAGTAGACACTTAATTCTCACTTTAGCCCATTCTGTGTTGTAAGGAAGAACTCTAGTCCCCCAGGTCCCTATTTGCATTGTATTGCTCTTTGCTCAAATTAGGTGCTACCTGGGAGCAATTCAGAACAAGAGGTTCAGAAGAATGTCCTCTGTTTAAACTAGAAGATTCCAGGATCCACGGGTCTGTGCCAGGTACACAGACTGCGTGCAAATATTGCTGTGCGGTGCCCACTCAGTTCCTGAGCCAACGGACAGCTCTCCAGGTCTGGTATCCAAGAGGAAAGCAGGTCCCTTTGTCGCCAAGGGCTTGGTGCTTAGTCAGCTGGAATAATTGCAGGGATGGGTAGCCTGTTGGCCTCCCTCCCCTGGCTGACAGAGGTGCATTCATCCTGCAGAGTAGATGGTTCATGCATGCTCAACATGTTACAGGTCCTGGTCAGGGTGCAAAGGGACTTTGAAAGGAGTACGACACCAGGCTGGGTTTTAACCACTTGACCATCGGCCACAGCTGAATCCCTGCGCCACTGTCTAGGAGTGGGAAAGGGAAAGAAACACACCCAAAGTCAGGGCTTTACCTCTCTTTCTCAGGGAAAAATGCAGCCCCCTTGCTGACAGGGCTCCCAGGTGTAGCCTATAGGAGGTCCCTTCACCAGAGCCCACAGGTGTTGCTTCTTCCTGAGACAGCCAGCTTGCTACAACATGGCACTAGTCACTTGATTCTCCACATCATCCCATTCTCATCCCTAATGAAGAACTCTGACCCCTGTGGATCCATTTTCACCCTTTAGCTCTAATTCCAAACTAGGTCTTCTCTGGGACCCATTGCATATAGTCTCTTAGTGGAATATCCTCAGCATTCTGCTGAGGATCCTAGTCTGGTGCTGGTGACTGTGTGATAGGTTTGGCCACAAGGGCCTCTGGCAGGTTGGTGTCAAAACCATGGAGGAATTCAAAGGCCAAAGGCACTGGAAGGACCCAGAAGAGAACGTTTGCCCTTCGACTGGGCCAGAAGGCTGGGAAGGGAGCTGGCATCCTTTCTTAGCTGAGGGGACATGAAGTTGCATAGCCCCTTTTGAGATCAATCCCATTGCCATTGGAGATATTGAGCTTTGGCCTCCTTATGGCCGTTCCCTTCCCTTGGCTCTAGGTCTGACTATGTCTCCATTTAGACTCAGGAGCCATGGAGTTGTCACACACTCAGCCCATGCCCATGGATAGATTATCACCCAAGCCTGTGCATATGGGAGGTGGGCACCAAGCAAGGCAGACCAGCCCCTGCTAATGGCAGCCTTGCACTTACTCGGACTTGGATTTACCTTCCAGCTGGGTCAGAGAAGCCAGCAGCATCACAGGCATCAGTGCTGGGTTCAGGACACAGCCACAAGGAGGCTTCTAGGTCAGCTGCCAAGGCCGAACAGCCCCGTGCATTAGGCAGTGCCACAGTTGCTTCAGCTTCCCTGTGGTCATGGTGTGGCAACTATTACATTGGCCTATGCAGCCCTCTCCTCCTTCAGCACAGTCAACAGTAGCATCAGTGACAGTTCTGACAGGACAGGGTTTACAAGAGCCTCAGGTCAGTGGCAGAAGGCAGGGACTGTCAGATAGGGTGGAACCCATGAGAACAGCACCTGGTCCTTGCCTCCTTTTCCAGGTCACTTCTCTCAGCCCACATTAGTTAGATTAATGTGCTCTCACAATGTGGATCCTCACACAAAAGGGATATGCATGATGGGATGTGTTGAACAAAGCCAGGAGTAACCTCTAATGAGGATGAACTGAGTAGAGGTGCTGGCCAGTGTGCAATACATCTGGAAGAAATGCAGAGGGAGGTACCAGAACAGGGTTGCCTTGCCTGTTCACATATAATTAAGGTTGCAGCGGTTTAAAAGAAATAGATATTGCCCTCTATAGAGGGCAAATAGATCAGCACCATTCACCTATTGTAAGGACTTCCCATTTTACAGCTATTCTTGTCTTTTCAAGGTCCGTGAAAGCCTGAGAGGATCTGAGGATCTGTACCTGTGGTAATAGAAAAACAAACACAAAAATACAACCCTATTTGCCAGAAATCCGAGTACTGAGACAGGCATGCAGAGATGAGCCATCATACAGAGAAGACTCTCCTGTTGAAGAGCCAGGGGCCTGTTGGCCAAGCAGATGCCACAGTTACAGGAAATGGACCAGAATGCCCAGTTGAGGGCCAGGTCATGACTCTCAGACACTCACATGGAATGGAGCCCAGGGAGGGCTCAGAGTGAAAATAGAGCAAAGGGGTGACAGTGGGTAGAGGGAGGGCCAGAGTCGTGCATCAGGGATAAGAATGAGATCACGTGGAGAGTGACGTGACTAGCACTGTCTTCCCCCCGCTCACTGACTATGGACTCAGGAATGAGAAACACCTGTGGGCTTTGGCAACCGGTGCTGTCTATAAGTTCCACCTGAAAGCCCTGTTGGCAAGAAGCCTGCCCAGATTCTTTCAGCATCAGAGGGAAAGACCTGTCTCTGGCTGTGTGTCCTGCCCTTCCCATCCGTCCATAGGGGCCACCGTGATACAGCTGTAGCAGGGACGTGTTCCTGGCGGATGGGCAAGTGTTTGGAAGTGGGGCGTAGTGCAGGATTCCATCCCAAGGTACTTTGTGTGCTGAGCAGATCCTGGAGCATCCTGCCCACACAAAAACCAGCTACTCTTCCAAATGAAGGAGTCTCCATTAGTGAGGGGAGGGAGGCTAACTGGCTTCCCATACTCGTGCATACCTTAGCTGGCTAAGCAAGACCATGTGCTCCGGCATGGAAGGACCAGGGTTCCTTTGGGATATTAGACCCAGAGAGCCTTCAATTTCCTCAGGAACTGACTGGGAAACTGACACCATTCATACAGCCATGGCTGTCTAAGTGGAACACACACTAATGGTCCTGGAATGTGAAAGGAGACCTAGTGAGAAAAGCAGCAATGGCATGGGGATGAGTACAAGCAGGGCAAAAGTTCTGCATCTACAAAGGGAATGGCATCCATCTAGGAAAGAGATATCTTTCTTAATTCACTCTCGATCCAGACAGGAGACTGGTTCCTTTCCTCAATCCTCTGGCTTGCCTACTCACAAGCAGTTTCCACGGAGTAACTGTAGATACACTAGGCCTGGTGATGTCCACAAATTCTGAAACCCAATTCTCACGGCCCCTTGGCCAAACCTCTTGCACACTCACCAGGATTGTATCAGACTCCTCACTTAAGAAAGAAGAGGACTCTGAAACGCTCTGACTAGACTCCAGGGAGAACCTGGTTGCCAAAGAAGAGCAATTATTTACTATTGTTATAATACCCTGCTACACAACAGGAACTACAGGACAGAGGGTCAGCTGACCAATGGGACATCAGCCTCTGAGAGTCCTCTATGGACCCAGGACTGGAAGCTCGCCTCCAATCCTTGGAATTTAGTTCTGGACAGGACAGCCCAGATGGGTGTCTTTATGGGTGACTGTGACCAAGGGAGAAAAGCAGCAATGGGATAGGAAGTTGGGTCCAAGTCCTGCATTCCAGTGGGCATGGGTCAAATCAAAGAAGGAGATATCTCTATAAATCCCTTCATCTTCTCCCACACAGGAGGCAGTATCCTCCCCTAACCACTGGCTTCAACTACCCTTAGACATTCACCCTGGGTATCTTTACACACCCTAGGTGTGTGGTTGGCCACAGTTTTAAAACAATCTTGAGGAGGACCCAAAGTATAACCTATATCACCATCCAAAGGACACTGCCAAACCCCAGGCTGAAAGAAGAGGATATTCCTGTAAGACGCTGGCTCTGCATAAACGCCATGCAGAAATTTTGGACAAAGAAGACTAAGTGGTGGAAATGGAGACACAGACCCTCCAAGTTTTTCATCACACTTGAGATGTGGAGAATTTTGAGAATGAAGTACCCAGCACAGTCTCCTATCAAGCTGCTTGTATCTGGAAATAGAAATGACCATGGGCTTAGGCAAAGAGAGCCCTCTGAAAGGGCACACCTGAAAGCCCTGTCAGGTAGAAACCTCCACTCATTCTTTTGGAGCCAGAGATTTCTGGCTATGGCTGTCCCTCCAAATTTTTTTGTAGCAGTTGGTGGAGCAGCAGTATTTGATGTGTCGCTATTGGGTTCTCCTGGTTCTTGCTAAGGAGTCTGGAATGAGGATGTCGTTCCCTATTCCTGGAAAAAGCTCTCCCTGTGCTCACCACGGCCTGCTCCATACTTCCCATGTGCAAACTGTGTGCTTCCTGGAATGAAGGCAACTCAACCATCCAGTTCAGAGAGGAAAGATGGCTACCCTTCACCTCCCATACCACAGCAAGCCAAGCAACAAGGACTCAGGGACTAAAGGCCATCTTTCTGTGGTTAAATCAGAGTCTTAGAGCTCTCCCTGAGAATAGGAGCAGAGTGGGAGTTTGATGCCCACCCAGAGGTGCCAGCTGAGTGATGGCTCCGTGGCTCATAAGGGGAGGGAGGGGGTGGAAAGTCAGAAATAAAGATAGGGGAAGGAAATGGGCCCAAGGGGGACCAAAACCTGACATTTCCAGTGGGAATTGGGACCCAATTGAAAAGAAGATGTCTTCCTTCATTGGCCTTTGGCCAAAATGAGGCCAGCTCCCTGCCCAAATCTCTGGCACAGCCTTCACACAAACATCTCTTATGAGGCAATGACAAATCCCTGGGGCTATCGAGAGCCACAGACTTCTGAAACCCAATTAATTAATGAAGAAGCCCTGTGGGAAAATATCTTCCACAGTCACAAGGACTGGGTTCGACTCCCAGCTGGAAGGCAGAGGATGTGACTGACTCCCAGCTGGAAGGCAGAAGATGTGACTGTGAGACACTGACTCTGCACAGACTGTGGGAAGAACCCTGTTTCTAAAAATGAGCAACGATGTGTGATGGTGATAGGGAGGGCCCGAGCTCTTCAGAGATAGGAGAAAGAAGTGCCCAGCACCTGATCCTGGGAAAATTGCTGTGGGAAAAAGAAGAAACTCCTTAGGATTTATGAAAAAGCCCCCTCTAGAGTCTGCATTTGGGAAGCCTGGGAGCAACAGGCCTGCCTTATTCCTTCAGAAGGACCTAGAGAGCCCTGGGACTTTGTCTGTTTTTCTTGTTTTCCCAGCACTGAATGGAGTGAGCAGTTACAGTGCTGTGGCCATGAGGTGCCCCCAGCTGTTGTTGCAAAGTGTGGAAAGGGACCGTGGTGCCCTCTTCCTTTAATGGGGTCTTTCTGGACTGACCGGCTTCTAGAACCTCCTGCCCATGTGAACAGTTTGTTTTTCAGAAGGAAGGTCCCTCCATCAGGCAGAGCAATGAGGCCAGCTGGCTCCCCTCCCACCACCCCTTGTTACAAACAGCTCACCACCTAGTTCAGGGATTAGAGGGCAATTCTCCCTTTGGATATCACTTATGGCTGTCACTGAGTGAGATACTGAGTGGGCACCCAAATCCTATCCCTTGGTTCCCTCTGCATGACTGCCAGCTCCATGGCTCCTAAGAGTGAACAAAGACTGAGTCAGAAAGGCGGTAAGTGAAAGGGACTGGCTGAAGCTCTGACCAAAGGGAGTTTGATATGTCCATCCAATGGGAATGTGATCAATATGAAAAGAACATGGGAAACTCCATTTGTCCTAGGCCCAACAAGGAGGCCAGCTCCCCCATAATATGGCTGGCCCAGCCTCCACCCCAACAGTTCTAGGCGGGACCCTTTCAAATGACCGATGGCTCTGCCGATCTATGGAGTCCTGAAACCAACTTGGTCTCAGCCTGTCCCACAGACACAAGGGTTGGTCCGCACTGGACATTTGCAAGCCTGAGCCATTATTCGGACAGACAGAATTGTATGGACCCCAAGACAAATTTTGATGGATAGTAAAGCACTCCCATGACACTTGAGACTCACACAGTCACAGATCTTCACTCGGGATGAGGGTTGCATGATGTTTAGAAAACACAGACCAACACAATAGAGGAACAAGCAGGCTTGGTCAGGAGTCATAAAAATCTTTGTGGGCTTCGGCTATGGGACTACTCCAAAGGATGCCCCTTGGAGCCCTGCGAACAAGAGAGCCTCATTCTCCCTTAACAAATAGAAGGAAACTTTGGCTTTTGGTGTGTTTCTGTCCATCATATCAGTAGATACGGGCAGCAGTGACTCTGAGATATGAAGAAGGTGGCTCCACATAATGATCAAGAGGTGGGAGCAAGGTCTTAGTGCACGATATTTTCAATGGATGTTTTGTGCACTGACTGATCAAGTCATGCAGCAAATGGCAGATGCACAGACTGAATGTTCTTCTGAATGAGGGTATCCCCTTCAATTACGTGTGGAAGTCAATGTGGCTATGCAATCCTTGGATACTGTAGCCTGCTAAGCACTGAGGGCTCAGGGACAAGGGTGCTAGCTCACCAGAATCTTAGAGCCCTGCATTGGCTCAGGAACTTCCTGGAAAGTCACCTCCAATCCATGGACATTGGTTGTGTATGGGACGGCCCCATGACCTTGGTGTGTGAACTGAGATCACGTTACCAAAGCAGCAATGGGTTAGTAATGACTGCCAGGCCAGTCAAATCTCTGTGTTCAGATGGATATGGGTCAACTCAAGGAAGGAGATGTCTATCTTCCCTACCATCTATCTTCCCACACATGAGACAGGATCCACTCCAAACCCATGGCTGAGCCTATGCACAAGTATTCGGCCTCATCACCTTCACACACCCTAGGATTGGTGATGTTCACATCATTCTGAAACCAGATTGAGAGGGGCCTTATGTCACCATCACAGGGACCCCACCAGACTCACAAGCCGAAAGAAAGGAATAGTACTCTCAGACAATGGCTCTGAATACATGCCATTCAGAACCTTGTTCAACAAGAGGGTAACGGGTGGACACGGAGACACAGACAGCCAGAGTTCTTCATCACACATGAGATGTGGGAAATGTTGAGAATGAAGTACCCAGCACCATATCCTATCAAGCTGGTTGAATCTGGAATAAGAAATGGTTAGGCAAAGGGAACCCTCTGAACGACTACACCTGGGAGCGACTATCAGCAACAAGTCTGCAATTTTTCCTTAGGAGCCAGAGAGTTCTGGTCATGTCTCTCCCTGCCACTTTTTCTATCAGTTGATCGGAGGTATCAGTGTGTGAACTGTAGCTACTGGGTTCTGCGGGCTCTTGCTCAGGAGTTTGGAACAATGTCATAGTTCCCTATTTCTGGAAAGGGCTTTCCCCATGCTGACCCCCTCCTGGCCCATACTGCCCATGTGGCAACTGTCTGCTTCTCGAAAGGAAGGTAACTCAATCATCCAGGTCAGTGAGGGAGGCTGGCTCCCCTTCACCTTCCATACGACAGCAGGCCTATCCCCAAGCACTCAAGGACTAAAGGCCTGCTTTCCTTTGTTAGATCGGAGCCTGATAGCTCTCACTGAACACAGGAAGAGAGATGGAATTAGCGGGCTACCAAGGAGTGCCAGCCAAATGTGTGATGGATCCATGGCTCTAAAGGGAGAAAAAAAAATTGTCATAAATGCAGCAGGGTGAAGGAAATGGGCGCAAGAAGGGCCAACGCTCCAGAAGTCTCCATCAGGAATTGGGATCCACTTGGAAAGAAGATGTCTTCCTTCCTTTTCCCTGGGCCCACAAGGCATCCAGCTCCCTGCCCAAATCTCTGGCCCAGCATACACACAAACATCCTCTGCTGGGCCCCTTCAAATGCCCTGGACCCCTGAATGACAACACACTTATGAAACCCAATGCATTCATGAAGAAGAAGCCCTGTGGCAAAAATCTCTCCCACAGTCACAAGGAGCAGACAAGTCTCCCAGGTGGAAGGCAGAAGAGACAAGTGTGAAACACTGACTCTGGACGAACTGTGGGAAAACCCTGGTTTCTACAAAAGAGCAAAGATGTGTAAGGTGGATAAGGAAGGCCAGAGCTTTTCAGAGATGGGAAGGGAGTTATGTGGAGAAGGAAGGGCCCAGCACCAGGTCTTGCCAAGCTGGCTATGGGAAAAAGAAGCACCAGAAGCCTTAGGGAAACGCCCTCTAGCATCTGTATCTGGGAACCCTGAGAGCAAGAAGCCTGCCTCTTTTCCTTCACAAGGACCGAGAGACTCCTGGACTATGTCTGCTTTTGTTCCTTTTCACATCATTGAATAGAGTGAGCAGTGAGCGTGCTGTGGCCTTCACTTGCCCCCCCCCCCGCTGTTACCCAACAAGGGGAAAGGAGTATGGGGACCCTCTTCCTGTAAAGGGCTCTTTTGGGGCGCCTGAACTTCTGGAGCCTCCTGCTCTTGTGTGAACCGTGTGTTTTTCAAAAGGAAGACTCCTCCATCAGGCAGAGCAACAAGGCCGGCTGGCTCCCTTCCCCACCTCTTCCTACAAAGAACCAGGCATCAAGCTGAGGGGTAGGAGGGCTATTCTCCTTTGGGATAGCCAATGCTTATGGCTGTCACTGAGCACTGGACCAAGCGGGAAGCTATAGCCCACCCCTTGGTGCCCGCTGAGTGCCGGTGCCATGGTTCATAAGGGTAAAGAAATAATGAGTCAGACATTAAGGAAAAGTGCACAGCTGCATCCAGGACAAAAGTGTGCAATATTTCCAACCAATGGGAATGTGATCGATGTGGACAAGACACGTTAAACTTCATTTCCTCTAGGCCTAGCATAAAGGCCAGCTCTCGACTAATACCTCTGGACCATCCTCCACACAGACACATCTCAGCTGGACCCCTTTCCTTGCCCTACATCTCTGGATGTCCATGTAGTCCTGAAACAAATATGCCAGCCCCTTTACCTCAACCTGTCGTCACAGCAGCCACACGGGCTGGTCCATATTGAACAATTGTAAGGCAGGTCTATGACTGCAAGGCTGAAATGTATGGAGCCCAAGACAAACCTTGATGGCTAAACAGCAATGTCATGAGACTTCATAAGCTTAGGGTAAGAGTTCTTCTTTAAGGATGAGAATGGGATAATGTTTAGAACAAAGTGACTAGCTCAATACATTAGCAAGCTGGATTGCTGAGAAATCAGATCTGTTGTGGGATTTGGCTACAGAGTTGTCCAAAGGGAACCACTTGGAGCACTGTGAGCAAGAGACCCACATTCTCCCTTAAGAAGTAGAGGGAAACGGTAAGCTGTTTGTGTGCTTCTCTGTCCATTGTATCAGATCAGGCCCTAATGACACTGAGATACAAAAATGTGCTTCCATGGGAGGATCCAGTGGTGGGACCAAGGCCTGGGGCAGGATGCATTCAAAAGGCTTTGTGTGCTCTGGTCAGGTCATGGAGCATGCTGCACATGCACATCCTGTCTCTTCCTCTGCATGAGGGTATGTCCATCAATTAGGGTCGGCGGTCCATGTGGCTCACCATTCCCACGGTACAGTAGTCTGCTATGAACCTAGGGTTCAATGACACAATATATAGCTCGCTTCAGCGATAACAGACTCTGAGAGTCCTGCCTTGACTCGGGAATGTTCTGGAACCTACATGTCCATCCTTGCAACTTGCTGGTTTACAGAACAGCCCCGTGGTCTTGGTGTGTCAAGTGAGGGTAAGTTAGAAATGCAGAAATGGGATAAGAATAACTACCAGGTGAGTCAAAGTTCTGCATTCAGAAGGCCCCTGGTCAAATCGAGGAAGGAGATATCTAGCTTCCCTCACCCTCTAAGCACACAGGAGGCAGGATCTACCCCCAACTTCTGGATGAGCCTACCCACAAGCATTCTGCCTTGGAACCTTCACACATCCTGCGTTAGCAGATGGTCACATAATTCTGAAACCAAATGGAGAGCGGCCCATTGCCACACCTATATCATAACCACAGGACAACACCGGATTCGAGTGCTGAAAGAAGAAGATATTAAAGACACTGGCTCTGACAAATTCCATGCAGCACTGCTTTTCAAGAAAACGGAAAGTGGTGGGCCTTTTGAGACACAGACTTCCAGAGTTCTTCCTCACACATGGTATGTGGAGAATCTTGAGAATAAATACCCAGCATGGTCTCCTATCAAGCGGGTTGTATCCAGAAAAAGAAATGCTTGTGGGCTTAGGTAAAGGGAACCCTCTGAAGGAATACACCTGGGGGCCCTGCATTCTGATTTTAAGAGACAGATTTCTGGCTATGTGTGTCCCTCCCACATGTTCTATCAGTTGATGCAGGCCCCAGTTTTGAACTCTAAGTTTTCGGTTCTGCTGGCTTTTACTCAGGAGAGTGGGACAAAGAAATCCTTCTCTGTTCCTGCAAAGGGCTTCCTCTGTGCTGACCCTCTCCTTGTCCATACTGTTCATGTGCAACCTGTCTACTTCTCAGAAAGAAGGCAACACAGTCATTCAGGACAATGAGGCAAGCTGGCTCCCCTTCCCCTTCCATACCACAGCAGGCCAGTCACCAGTCTTCTAGGGAATAAAGGCCATCTTTCCTTTGGTAGTTCAGAGCCTCAGCGCTCTCACTGAGCACAGGAGCAGAGTGGGAGTTTCATGCCTATCCGTGTGACATCCCTGGGTTTCTGACAGCTCCCTAGCTCCTAAGGGAGAAAAATTAGTCGGAAATGCAGTAATGTGAAGGAAATGGGCACAAGGAGGGCCAAAGCTCGGCATATCCAGTGGTAATTGGGATCCACTGGGAAAGAAGGTGTCTTACTTCGTTTGCCACTGGCCAGAAGGCCAACTCCATGCCCAAATCTCTCGTCCAACCTACACACAAACATCTGCTGCAACCCTTCCATTGGCCTGGGTCTCTACATGCTTCTGGAACCCAATGAATTAAGGAAGATGGAGCCCAGTGGCCAAAATCTCTCCCACTGTCTCAAGGACTGAGCCAGACTCCCAGGTGGAAGGCAGAGGATACGACCATAAGACACTGCCTCTGAACCCATGATCGGAAGAACCTTGTTTCTAGAAGAGGTCAAAGATGAGTAAAGGTGGATAAGGAGGGTCAGAGCTCTTCAGAGATTGGAAGCGGAATTATGTGGGAAAGGAATGGTCCAGCACCAGCTCCTGGCAAGGTGGCTGTGGGAAGAAGAAACAGGGGTTTCTGTTGCCTCAGACAACAGTGCCGTCTAGCGTCCGCATCTTGGAGCCCTATCAGCAACAGGCCTGCTTTCTTCCTTCAGAAGGACCTAGAGAGCCCTGGACTTTGCTTTTCTTACTTTTCCCATCATTGAATGGAGTGAGCAGTGAGGGTGTTGTGGCCATCACGTGCCCCCAGGTCTTCTTCCAAAGTGGGGAAAGGGACATTGGGCCCTCTTCCTGTAAAGGGCTCTTTCTGTGCTGACCACCTTCTGGAGCTTTCTGCTCCTGTGTGAACTGTCTGCTTTTCAGAAGGAAGGAAACTCCATCAGGTAGAGAAAGGAAGCAGGCTGGCTCCCTTCCCCTCACCCCTTGCTAACAACAGCCAATTACCAAGCTCAGGGATTGGAGTTCTCTACTCCTTTGGGATAGCTGATGCTCATGGCTGTCCCTGAGCATGGGATTGAGTGGGAACGGTGCCCGAGGAGTGAGTGCCAGGTCCATGGCTCCTCGGGTTGAACAAAGACGGAGTCAGAATGACAGTAAAGGAGAAGGAATGGCTCCAGCCTGGAACAAAGGGCATTCGATATTTCCGGGAAATAAACTTCATTTTCCCTAGGTATGAGGGCCAGCTGCCCACTAATACACCTGGCGCAGCCTCTGCACAAACAGTTCTCAGCTGGACCTCTTCGAATGGCCTAGGGCTCTGCATGTCCATGGAATCCTGAAACCAAAATGCCAGGGCCCCTGGGGCTCAACCTGTGCCACAAGTCACAAGGGCTGGTCCACATTGGACATTTGCAAGCTGGTGCTATGACTCTGAGTGACTGAATTCATGGGGATCACAAGAGGAACCGTGGTGGAGAATAAAGCAATGCCATGAAACTTGAAACCCCGAGGGCGAGAGCTCTTTATTAAGGATGAGATTTGGGTAATGTTTAGGACACTCTGACCAGCACTGTATATTAGCATGCTCGCTGGCCTGCTCAGGCATCAGAAGAACCCTTAGTCGCCTTGACTAAAGGAGTACCCAAAGGATGCCCCTTGGGGTCCTGTGGGCAAGAGACCCACATTATCCCTGAAGACATAGAGGGAAGCTTTGGCTTCTTTTGTCCTTTCTGCACATCGTATCAGTAGACAGGGGCACAGGTTATTCTGAGTCATGGAAACATATGCTTCCCTGTGATGATGAATAGGTTTGAACGAGGTTATGGTGCAGCATTTATTCAAAAGGTTTTTGGCCTACCCCAGGGTGCCAGCTGAGAGAGGGACAGTTCTGTGGCCCCTACGTGTGAACAAAAATTTATTTTGAAACACAGCCATGGGAAGAAAATGACTAAGTGGACCCAAGTGCGACCTTCCAAAGGGGAATTGGATCAGTCTGCAAAGGAGATGTCTCATTTCATTTCTTCTCCGCGCATAAAGGAGGCCAGCTCTCTCCTGCAACCTCCGGCACAGCATACATACAAAAGTTCTCCATTGGGCATCTTCCAATGACCCAGGCCTCTTGATATCTATACACTTCTGAAACCAGATGAAGGGGTGGTCCTGTTACCAAACCCATTGCGCACTCCCAAGGACGTCACCACACTCTACACTTGAAAGCAGAGCCTGGTGCTCTGACTCACTTGGCATGAACCCCAGGGAGAAACCCCTTTGAAAATAGAGCAAAAGGGTTCAAAATGATAGTCGGCTTGCTAGAGTCTGTCGTCAGATGATGGGAATGGGAGACTGTTATGAATGAAGTGACTAGCACAATCTTTCAGCAAGTTGACTGTCTCAGAAATTAGAAAGAGCCAAGGGCTTCGGTAGAGGGACCTCTCTCCAGGCCACACCTGAAGCACTGTTATCATGAGGCCTCCATTATTCCTTTAAATAGAGAGGGAAAGCCCTGGCTTTGGATGTCTTTCCTGCCATCCCATTGGCAGATAGGGTCAGCAGAGATGTAGCAGGGTATATGTGGAGCATTGGTGTCTTGTGTTTGTTATGTGTGTGGTGTATGGAAAGGGCGTGTGTAGGTGGTTTATAAGCAGTATGTCCCTGGAGGGTGTGTGGTGTGTGCATTTCTGTGCATGGCATATGTGAAGTGTGTGTGTGTGTGTGTGTGTGGAATATGTGTGCTGTATGGGTAGTGTGGTGTGTGTGTGGTGTTTGGACTGTGTGATGGATATTTTATCGATGTGATGTAGTGGGTTGACCATGTTACCTGCAAATTGTGCGTGTCGTTTCTATATGTGGTGTATGTCCCATGCGAGTTTTAAGTAGTATAAAAGCATTCTCCATAGGATATTTGAATGTGTCTGGTACTTGAGGTATGTTGGGATGTGTTTTGTCCGTGTGTGATGTGTTTGGTGTTTGTGTGTTTCCTAGGCACTGTGGGATGCTGAAGTGTGGTGTCTGTGGTGTTTAAGAGGTAGGTGTGTGGAGTGTGCTCGGTGTGCAAACCTTGGTGAGTGTTGACTAAATGTTGATTGTAGTTCGGTGTATGTGAAACTAGATGGTTGTCTGGTGTATTCACTGGGAGGCAGTTTATCAACATTGTTGTTTCACAGGGTTGAGGATATGGCACTTTCCTTAGAGTTCCTTGCATAGGTTTTCAAACAGTTCTCACGTAGTGAAACAAGACGTTATGGGAAAGATGATTTCTCCATAGTTTTATTTCAAGGAGTTGAAGGTGTATAGAACTATCCCTATATGTTTAGGCCTAGATTTTCAAACACTTCTCAGGTGGGAAAAGAAGGCGTTAGTTGAAAAATGCTATCTCCACAGTGTTTTCTCACAGTGTTCCGTATATGGAACTTTTTTCTTTCCCGCATCGCTGTGCAAACCATTGTCACTCAATGAAACATGGTGTTACTTTAAAAATAGTTTCTCCACACCATTGTTTCACAGTGTTGAATTCGGCACAACTCTAAAAACATGGCTTGGAGTTCACCTCTTCCATTTCAAACACTTCTAAGGTAGTGAAGGAAAATGTTAGTTGCAAGGTCCTGTCTCCATGTGTTGTGTCACAGAGTTAGGTACATGGCACTTTCCTCATAGTTGCCCGCTTAGGTCTTCTGACACTTGGTTACACAGGGAAATGAGAGATTCACTGAAAGATGTTTCCTCCACAGTGTTATTTCACAGTGCTGAGTCTATGCAATTCCCCTATATTTTCTGCATAGGTTTTCCAAGACTTCTTCCTTAGTGAAACAAGAAGTTCTTTGAAACGTGGTTTTCTCCACAGTATCATTTCACCAAACAGAGTATACTGCACTTTTCTTATAATTCCTTGCACATGTTTTCAAACATGTCTAAGTGAAACAGGAATTTGGTTGAAAGACAGTTTCCCCACAGTGTCTTTTCACAGAGTTGAGTATATACTGGCCCTTTCCTTATGGTTCCCTGTAAAGGTTTTGAGAAACTTGTAACTTTGAAAGAAGACATTAGTCAAAAGACGGTTTTATTTCAGAGTTGAGCATATAGCACTCTCACTGTACTTTTAGGCCCAGATTTTTCAAACACTTCTCAATGAAACATGATATTAGTTAAAAATGGTTTCTCGAGAGTGTTGTTTGCGAAACAGAGTTAAGTGTATGCCATTTACCTCAGAGTTTGCCGCATACTTTTTCAAACACTACCAACTTGGTGAAACAAGAGGTTAGTTGAATGAATGGTGATTTCCCCGTCATGTTTTCTTTCGCAGAGTTGAGGTGAGGTCACCGTCCTCATAGTTCCCTGCTTGGGTTTTCAAACAATTTTGAAACAAGTGTTTTAAAACACCTGAAACAATGCATTAGTTGAAGGACGGTCCCTCCACAATGTTATTTCATACAGTTGAGTAGATGGCACTTTTTTAAGAGTTTCCAGGACATGTTTTCCAACAGGTCTAACTTAGTGAAACAAGAAGTTGGTTGAAAGATGGTATCGCCATAGTGTTTTTTCTGAACTCAGCATGGGATCCTTTCCTTAAAGTTCCCTGTAAAGGGTCTCAAACACCACTCGATTTGAAAGCAGACTTTAGTTGAAAGGTAGTTTTCTCCATGGTTTTCCTTCAAGGAGTTCAGCATATGGCACCATCATTGTACATTTAGTCCTAGATTTTTACTCACTTCCAACTTAGAGAAGATGTTACTGGAAAGGTGATTTGTCCACAGTGTTTTTTCAGTAAGTTGATTGTATGGGACTTTCCTTAATGTTTTCAAATCCTTGTAACTCAATGAAACGTGTTAGTTCAAGAATGGTTTCTCCACACTGTTGAATCTATGGTATGGCACTTGCCTTCCAGCTCAGCACTTACATTTTCAAACACTTGTATGGTAGTGAAACAAATGATCATCTAAAGGTCGTTTCTCTACGCTCTGTTTTCCAGAGTTGAGTATATACACTTTCCTCATAGTCCAGCATAGGATTTCAGACAGTGGATACTTAGTGAAACAAAGAATTAGTGGAAAGGTGTTTCTCTCACCATATTATTTCACAGCGATGAGTCACTGCCATTCCCCTTTATTTCCTGCATAGGTTTTGGAAGACTTCTAAGTACGTGAAATAAAAATTTATTTGAAAGACGGTTTCTCCACAGTATTATCTCACAGAGGTGAGTATATTGGCTTTCCCATAATTCCACACACAGGTTTTCAAATACGGTCAGCTAAGATGTTGGTTCAACAAGAAGTTGGGTGAAAGACCTGTTCCCCAGTTTTATTTTCGGAGAGTTCAACTTCCTGAAACGTAATGATAGCTGAAAGGTGGCCTCCCCACAGTGTTTTTTCACAGAATGCGAATATGTCACTTTCCCATTATTCGGTAGCATTGGTTTTCGAAACGCGTTTTTGGACACAGGAAGTTATTTGAAAGATGGTTTCTGCACAGAGTTGTTTTGCAGAGTTAAGTATGTGGCACTTTGCCTATTCTTCCCTGCATATGTTTTCAAACACTTCTTACACTGTGAAGGAAAGAGGTCGCTGAGAGAAGTTTTCTCCACAGTGTGGATTCACACAGAGGAGGGGAGTTCATGGCAATTTCCTTATACTTGCCCACAATAGAGAGTCAAAGCCTCCTAACCTACTGAAACAGGGAGTTGGTGGAAGAACGGTTTCCCCGTGTTTTCTCAGAGTTGACTGTATGGCCCTTTGCCTAAGTTCTCAGTGTAACCTATCAACTCCCTAACCTAGTGAAACAGGATGTTATTTGAAAAGAGGTCTCCCCGCTCTGTTATTTCACAAAGTTGAGTTTATGACAGTTTCCTTACATGTAGTTCCCCGCATCAATTCTCCAACAAGTCTGAAATGAGAAGTCGGTTGAAAGACCATGTTCCCTTTGTGTTTTTCACAGCGTTAGGATTGTGGCTTTTTCCTTATACTTCCATCTAAAGGTTTTCAAACACTTCTAACTGGAAAGAAGACGTTAGTTGAAAGACGGTTTATCGACAAGATTTTAAGTCAAGGAGATGAGCCTATAATACTCTCGGTTTCCTTTTAGGCCTAGATGTTCAAACACTTCTAACTTAGGGAACAACAATGTTATTTGAAGGGTCATGTCTCCGGTATGTGTTTTTTTTTAACTCACAGAGTTAAGTCCATATCACTGCCTTCATCATTACCCGCCTAGGTTTTCATACATTTCTTAGTGAAACAAGAGATTCTTTGAACCTGGATTCTCCAGAAGGTTATTTCACAGAGTTAAGTTGAAGGCACTTAATATTCCCCAAATTAGGTTTTTCAACACGTCTAATGTTGTGAACCAAGAAGTTGGTTGAAAGACGGTGTCTCGATAGGTTTTCTCCCAGAATTAACTATAAGCCATATACTTCTTATACTGCTTATAGTTCTCTGTAAAGGATTTCAAACACCTCTCAATGTGAAGCCAGACTTTCGTTGAAACGTGGTTTCTCAGTTGTTTTATTTCAAGAAGTTGAGTGTATGGCACTGCCATTATACATTTAGGACTACATTTTCAAACACTTCTAACTTCGCGAAGGAAGGTTTTCACTAAAAGAGGCTTTCCCGACCATAATTTTTCACAGACTTGAGTCTAGAGCCCGTCTGTTGTCATTTCTGGCTTAGGTTCTCACACACTTGAAACCTAGGAAACAAGGGGTTAATTGACAAAAGAATTTCCCCCCACAGCGGTGGGCATAGAGAATTTCTCCTTAATGTTCCCTGCTTAGGTGCTCAGACACTTCTCAATGAAACAAGATGTTAATTTGAAATCCATTTCCCCACCGTGGTTTTTGTAAACCAGAGTTGAGTATACGGCACTTGCCTTGGAGTTCGTCCCTTATTTCAAAGACTTCTACCTTCGTGCGACAAGTTGTTGGATGCAAGCTGGCTTTTCCACGTGTTTTGTCATAGTGTGGAGGAAATGCCACCGTGTCCAGGAAGACCCGAATAGGTCCTCAGACACTTCTACTTAGTGAAGCAAGAAAGTAGTTGAAAGATGGTTCCTCCACTATTGTACTTCACAGAGTTGAGTAAAAGACACTTTCCTAATAGTTACCAGGACAGGATTTCCCACACGTCAAAACTTAGTGAAACAAGAGGTTGGCTGCAAGATGGTTTCTTTTGCTGAATTAAGTAGAAGGCCCTTCTGTTTTAGTTCCCTGTAACTATTTCAAACACCACTCAAAGAGAAACCAAAGGTTAACTGAAAGATCGTTTCTCCACAGGGTTCCTTCAAGGATTTGAAAGTATTGGCACTGTCATTTTACATTTTAGGCCAAGAATTTCAGTCACTCTTAACTTCCTGAAAGATGTTGCAAAAAGACGCATGGCTCACAGTGATTTTTCGCAGAGTTAAGTGTATGGCACTTTCACCTTAGTTGCCGGCATAAGTTTTCAGACACGTCTTAGTGAAACAAGAAATTATTTGATAGATAATTTCTCCACAGAATTTTTTGAACAAATTGAGTCTATGGTCCTTTTTCATAATTCCCACAACCATTTTCAAGCATTTGCAACTTAGTGAAAACACATGTGAGGTGAAAGATGGTTTTCTCAAAGTACAGTTTCACAGAGTACAGAACATGGCACTTTCCTCCTGGGCCGTGCAAGGTTTTTCAAACCTTTCTAACGTAGTGAAATGAGATGTTAGTTGAAAGATGGTTACGCCACAGTGTTGTTTCAGAGAATTGAGTCTATGGCACTTTCTGCATAGGTCTGCACAGTTTTCAAACACATTAACAAAACCATATGTTGGTTGAAAGATAGTTCACCACGGTATTTTTTCATAGAGTGGAGTATAAGGTAATTTCCTGCTAGTTCCCCACATAGGTTTTCATGCACTTCGAAATTAGTGAAAAAAATAGTTGAAAGATATCCCAGAGTGTTCTTTGACAGAGGTGAATATATGGCCTTTTCTGCATAGGTCCATGTAGCTTCAAACGATATTTCCCATAGTGAAACCAGATGTTAGTTGAAAGATGGTTTCACCTGACTGTTGAGAATAAAAGTTGAGTCTATAGCACGTTCTGCCTAAGACCAGCATAAGTTTCCCAACCCTTATAACTTTTTAAAAAATTTTTTAACGTTTATTTTTGAGACAGAGAGAGACAGAGCATGAATGGGGGAGGGTCAGAGAGAGAGGGAAACACAGAATCGGAAGCACAACCCTTATAACTTAACGAAACAAGATGACAGTGAGTAAAAAGATGGTTTCCTCACAGTCTTTCATTCTACTGACTATATGGCTCTTGCTGTGTTGGAATTGCATTTGTTTTCAAACATTTCTGAGTGAAACAAGATTATTGAAAGATGGTTTGCACAGTCGGTCACTAGAAAGATGGTTTCCTCACTGTCATGGGTCACAGAGGTGTGTATACTGCACTTTCCATATAGGCCCCGTATCACTTTAAAAAATTTTAACTTAGTGAAACCAGATATCAGTTGAAAGATCCTCCTGTCACCACATTGCTGATATCGGGGTTCAGTGGATGCCTCTTTCCGTATAGGCTTGCCTAGGTTGTCAAACACTTCTACCTTAGGGAAACCGAGGTTCGTTGAAAGACGGTTTCCCGACAGTGTTCTTTCACACAGCAGAGCACAAGGTTCTATCACACTAGGCAACGCCCGCATTTTCAAACACTTGGTAACTTAGTGAAACCCAATATTCAAAGAAATATTGTTCCTCTGCAATATTGTTGAACACAGTTGAGGGTATGGCACTTTCATTGTAGGCCCCACACGGTTTTCAGACACGACTAAAGTAGTGAAACGAGAGGGTAGTTGCAAGAGGGTTTCCCCACAGAGCTGTATCACAGAGCTGAGTAAATGCACTTCCCTCAAGGTGGCCCACAGGGGTTTTAAAACAGTACTTAGTGAATGAAGATGGTACTGGAAAGACGGAAGGCCACACTGTTCTTACACAGAAGTGAGTGTAGGGAACTTTCTGCATCGGCCCCGCGTAAGTTTTCAAACACCTCTAACGTTGAGTGCCAAGATATTACTTGAAATCTTTACAACACGCTGTGGTTTGTTTCACACTTGCGAATGTGACACTTTCCCTGTGAGCTCCGCCTAGGTTTCCAGACACTTCTAACTTAGTGAAACCAGAATTTAATGGAAAGCCTGTTTGCCACGTGTTGTTTCACAGAGTTGAGGACAGGGCACATTCTGCTCAGATGCTGTGCAGGTTTTCAAACACGGTAATTTCATGAAACCAAGGGTTATTTGAATGATGGCTCCCCCACAGTGTGGTCTCACAGAGTTGAGTACACGGCCCTTTCCGAATAGCAGCCTCATGGGTTGTCACACATTTTTTGACCTAGTGAAACAAGATGTGGGTTGAAACATGGTTTCCCCCAAATGCCCTTTGACCCTATGTGAGTATAATGGCACTTTTCGCCTAAGCCTCGCACAGGGGTTCAAACAATTCTAACTTTGTGAAGTGAGGTGACAGTTGAAAGATGGTTGCAGCTCAGCGTCGTCTCACAAAGTGGAGTGTATGGTACTGCCCTCGTAGGTCGCTCATAGGTTTTCGAACACTTCTACGTTTGTGAAGCAAGATGTAGACTGAAGATGGCTGGCTTTGCCACCGATTTTCCCAGGGTAGACTGGAAGGCACTTTCTCTGTAGCTTCTGCATAGTGTTTTCAACCCTTGGGACAAGTGATCCCAGAAGTTATTTGAAAGACTGTTTGAGCACAGTCCTCCCCGAAGGACTGAGTTGAGGGCACAAGGGACGATGCCGGTCAGGATCCATCTTTGGCTGCGAAGGCCACACACGTCAATGGCCTATGGTTGAGGAGGCCGCCAGAATCCTCTCGGGCAGATGCAGCCAGGCTTGGGAAACACACGGTGAGCTTCCAGGTTCCATGCCGAGTTAGCCTGCACCGCACCTGTACCCCATCGTGTGGTGTTGTCAGACATTGAAATTGGGGCCCAAGGGGAAAGAGACTTAGCTAGGGTTAGGGTTTGGTTCAGGGACATCGCGAGGGCCGAAGCGACTCAGGTCTCGTGATCTCCCTGGAGGGCTGAAGTGAGGGCCCATGCCAGAAGGCGGCTCAATTTCAGGGTTAGGGTTTGAGGCAGGCTTAGGTTATGGTGGAGGGTCCCGGTTCGGGGTAGGTTTAGGGTTAGGGTTAGGTCCTAGGAGGCTCCATGTGCCGAACCCAAAGCAGGGCAGTGGTCTCCCTGGAGGACTGAGTTGAGGGCGCAAGGGAAGGTCCCGGTCAGGGTGCGTCTTTGGCTGCCAAGGCCACACACGTGATTGGGCCCCTGGCTGGGGAGGCCTCCGGAATCCTCTCGATCAGCTGCAGCCGGGCCTGGGAAACGACATGGTGAGCTTCCAGGTTCCATGCCAAGGCAGCCTGCACCGCTTCTGGACCCCAGGCGCATGGTATTGTCAGACGTTGGAATTGGGTCCCCATGGGGAGAGAGCCTTAGCTAGCGTTAGGGTTCGGTCCAGGGACATCACGGGGGCCAAAGCGACTCAGGGCTCGTGATCTCCCTCGAGGGCTGTGGTGAGGACCATTTGCAGAAGGTGGCTCAATTGCAGAGTTAGGGTTTGAGGCAGGGTTAGGTTGCACTGCAGGGACCCGGTTCGGTGTAGGGTTAGGGTTAGGGTTAGGTCCCAGGTGGCTACAGGCGACGATCCAAAAGTAGGGCAGTGGTCTCCCCAAAGGACTGAGTTGAGGGCACAGGGTACCGTGCTGGTCAGAATCCGTCTTTGGCTGCCAAGGCCACACACGTGATTGGGCCCCTGGTCGAGCAGGCCTCCGGAATCATCTCGGGCAGCTGCAGCCAGGCCTGGGAAATGACATGCTGAGCTCCCAGGTTCCATGCCGAGTCAACCTACACCGCTTCTGGACCCCAGGCTCCTGGTGTTGTCAGACTTTGGAATTGGGTCCCCATGGGGACAGAGCCTTAGCTAGGGTTAGGGTTCGGTCCAGGGACGTCGCCAGGGCCCAAGTGACTCAGGTGTCGTGTTCTCCCTCGAGGGCTGAAGTGAGGGCCCATGTCAGAAGGTGGCTCAGTTGCAGGGTTAGGGTTCGAAGCAGGCTTAGGTTATGGTGGAGCGTCCTGGGTTGGGGTAGGTTTAGGGTTAGGGTTAGGTCCCAAGAGGCTCCAGGCACCAAACCCAAAGCAGGGCAGTGGTCTCCTCGATGGACTGAGTTGAGGGCACAAGGGACGATGCCGGTCAGGATCCGTCTTTGGCTGCCAAGGCCACACATGTTGATGGCTTATGGTCGAGAGGACTCCAGAATCCTCTCGGGCAGATGCAGCCGGGCCTGGGAAACACATGGAGAGCTTCCTGGTTCCATGTACAGTCACCCTGCACCGAACCTGAACCCCAGTAGCGTGGTGTTGTCAGACGTAGGAATAGGGGACCATGGGGAGAGAGGATTAGCTAGGGTTAGGGTTTGGCCAAGGGATGTCGCCAGGGCCAAAGCGACTCTGGTCTCGTGATCTCCCTGGATTGCTGAAGTGAGGGCACATGGCAGAAGGCTGCTCAATTGCAGGGTTAGGGTTCGAGGCATGCTTAGTTTGCAAAGGAGTGTCCTGGTTCGGGGCAGGTTTAAGGTTAGGGTTAGGTCCCAGGAGGCTCTAGGCGCGGAAACCAAAGCAGGGCACTGGTCTCCCCGAAGGACTGAGTTGAGGGCACAAGGGACGATGCCGGTCAGGATCCGTCTTTGGCTGCCAAGGCCACAGATGTCGATCGGCCCCTGTTCGAAGAGGTCTCCAGAATCCTCTCGGTCAGCTGCAGACGGGCCTGGGGAACGACATGGTGAGCTTACAGGTTCCATGCCAAGTCAGCCTGCACTGCTTCTGGACCCCAGGCGCGTGGTGTTGTCAGGGGTTGGCATGGGGTCCCCATGGGGAGGGAGCCTTAGCTAGGGTTAGGGTTTGGTCCAGGGATGTCGCCAGGGCTGAATCGACTCCAGTCTCGAGATCTCCCTTGAGCGCTGAAATGAGGACCCATGCGAGAAGGCGGCTCAATTGCAGGGATAGGGTTCGAGGCAGGCTTATGTTGCGGTGGAGGGTCCCGGTTCGGGGTACGGTTAGGGTTAGGGTTAGGTCCCAGGAGGCTCCAGGCCCCGAACCCACAGCACGGCAGTGGTCTCCCCGAAGGGCTGAGTTGAGGGCACAAGGGAGGCTGCATGTCAGGATCCGTCTTTGGCTCCCAAGGCCACACACGTGATTGGGCCCCTGGTCGAGGAGGCTTCCAGAATCCTCTCGGCAGCTGCAGCCGGGCCTGGGAAACGACATGGTGAGCTTCCAGGTTCCATGCCGAGGCAGCCTGAACCTCTTCCGGACCCCAGGTGCGTGGTGCTGTCAGACGTTGGCATTGGGTCCTCTTGGGGAAAGAGCCTTAGCTAGGGTTAGGGTCCCGTCCAGGGACGTCGCCAGGGCAGAAGCAACTCCTGTCTCGTGATTTCCCTCGAGGGCTGAAATGAGGGCCCATGCAGCAAGGTGGCTCAAGTGCAGGGTTAGGGTTCGAGGTCCGCTTAAGGTTGTGGTGGAGGGTCCCCGTTCGGTGTAGGGTTAGGGTTAGGGTTGGGTTAGGTCCCTGGAGGCTCCATGCGCCCAACCCGCAGCACGGCAGTGGTCTCCCCAAAGGGCTGAGTTTAGGTCACAAGGGAGGCTGCCCCTCAGGATCGGCTTTTGTCGGCCAAGGCCACAGAAGTCGATCGGCCCTTGTTCGAGGAGGCCTCCGGAATCCTCTCGGTCAGCTGCAGACGGGCCTGGGAAAAGACATGGTGAGCTTGCAGGTTCCATGCCGAGTCAGCCTGCACCTCTTCCGGACCCCAGGTGCGTGGTGTTGTCAGATGTTGGCATTGGGTCCTCTTGGGGAGAGAGCCTTAGCTAGGGTTAGGGTTCGGTCCAGGGACGTCGCCAGGGCCGAAGCGATTCCGGTCTCGTGATCTCCCTCGAGGGCTGAAGTGAGGGCCCATGCAGCAAGCGGCTCAAGTGCAGGGTTAGGTTCGAGGCCGGCTTAGGTTTCGGTGGAGGGTACCCGTTCGGGGTACGGTAAGGGTTAGGGTTAGGACCCAGGAAGTTCCAGGCACCCAACCCACAGCACGGCAGTGGTCCGCCTGAAGGGCTGAGTTGAGGGCACAAGGGACAGTGCCAGTCAGGATCCGTCTTTGGCTGCCAGGCCACACACGTGATTGGGCCCCTGGTCGAGGAGGCCTCCGGAATCCTCTCGATCAGCTGCAGACGGGCCTGGGAAACGACATGGTCAGCTTGCAGTTTCCATGCCGAGTCAGCCTGCACTGCTTCTGGACCCCAGGCGCGTGGTGTTGTCAGACGTTGGCATGGGGTCCCCATGGGGAGGGAGCCTTAGCTAGGGTTAAGGTTATGTCCAGGGACGTCGCCAGGGCTGAATCGTCTCCAGTCTCGTGATCTCCCTCGAGGGCTGAAGTGAGGGACCATGCAGCAAGGCGGCTCAAATGCAGGGTTAGGGTTCGAGGCAGGCTTAGGTTGCGGTGGAGGGTCCCAGTTCGGGGTACAGTTAGGGATAGGGTTAGGTCCCAGGAGGCTCCAGGCGCCCAACCCACAGAAGGGCAGTGGTCTCCCGAAGGGCTCAGTTGAGGGCCCAAGGGAGGCTGCCGGTCAGGATCCGTCTTTGGCTCCCAAGGCCACACACGTGATTGGGCCCTTGGTCGAGGAGGCCTCCGGAATCCTCTCGGCAGCTTCAGCCGGGCCTGGGAAACGACATGGTGAGCTTGCAGGTTCCATGCCGAGTCAGCCTGCAACTCTTCCGGACCCCAGGCCCGTGGGCTGTCAGACGTTGGCATTGGGTCCCCATGGGGAGGGAGCTTTAGCTAGGGTTAGGGTTTGGTCCAGGGACGTCGCCAGGGCCGAAGCGACTCCAGTCTCGTGATCTCCTTCGAGGGCTGAAGTGAGGGCCCATGCATCAAGGCAGCTCAAGTGCAGGGTTAGGGTTCAAGGCCGGCTTAGGTTGCGGTGAAGGGTCCCCGTTCAGGGTAAGGTTAGGGTTAGTGTTAGGTCCCAGGAGGCTCCAGGCGCCCAACCCACAGGACGGCACTAGTCCCCCCAAAGGGCTGAGTTGAGGGCACAAGGGACAGTGCTGGTCAGGATCCGTCTTTGGCTGCCAAAGCCACAGAAGTCAATCGGCCCCTATTCGAGGAGGCCTCCGGATTCCTCTCGGTCAGCTGCAGACGGACCTGGGAAACGACATTGTAAGCTTCTAGGTCCAATGCCGAGTCAGTCTGCACCGCTTCTGGACCCCAGGCGCGTGGTGTTGTCAGACGTTGGCATGGGGACCCCATGGGGAGGGAGCTTTAGCTACTTTTAGGGTTTGGTCCAGGGACGTCGACAGGGCTGAATCGACTCCAGTCTCGTGATCTCCCTCGAGGGATGAAGTGAGGACCCATGCCAGAAGGCGGCTCAATTGCAGGGTTAGGGTTCGAAGCAGGCTTAGGTTGCGGTGGACGGTCCCGGTTCGGGGAACGGTTAGGGTTAGGGTTAGGTCCCAGGAGGCTCCAGGCGCCCAACCCACAGCAGGGCAGTGGTCTCCCCGAAGGGCTGAGTTGAGGGCCCAAGGGAGGCTGCCGCTCAGGATCCGTCTTTGGCTCCCAAGGCCACACACGTGATTGGGCCCCTGGTCGAGGATGCCTCCAGGATCCTCTCGGTCAGCTGCAGACGGGCCTGGGAAACGACATGGTGAGCTTGCAGGTTCCCTGCCGAGTCAGCCTGCACCTCTTCCAGACCCCAGGCGCGTGGTATTGTCAGTCGTTGGCATTGGGTCCTCTTGGGGAGAGAACCTTAGCCAGGGTTAGGGTTCTGACCAAGGACGTCGCCAGTGCCGAAGCGACTCCAGTCTCGTGATCTCCCTCGAGGGCTGAAATGAGGGCCCATGCAGCAAGCGGCTCAAGTGCAGGGTTAGGGTTCGAGGCCGGATTAGCTTGCGGTGGAGGGTCCCCGTTCGGTGTAGGGTTAGGGTTATGGTTCGGTCCCAGGAGGATCCAGGCGTCAAACCCACAGCACGGCAGTGGTCTCCCGGAAAGGCTGAGTTGAGGGCACAAGGGACAGTGCCGGTCAGGATACGTCGTTGGCTGCCAAGGCCACAGACGTCGATCGGCCCCTGTTCGAGGAGGCCTCCGGAATCCTCTCGGCCAGCTGCAGACGGGCCTGGGAAACGACATGGTGAGCTTGCAGGTTCCATGCCGAGTCAGCCTGCACCGCTTCTGGACCCCAGGCGCGTGGTGTTGTCAGACGTTGGCTGAGGTACCCATGGGGAGGGAGCCATAGTTACAGTTAGGGTTTGGTCCAGGGACGTCGCCAGGGCTGAATCGACTCCAGTCTCGTGATCTCCCTCGAGGGCTGAAGTGAGGGCCCATGCCAGAAGGCGGCTCCATTGCAGCGTTAGGGTTCGAGGCAGGTTGAGGTTGCAGTGGATGGTCCCTGTTTGGCGTACGGTTAGGGTTAGGGTTAGGACCCAGGAGGCTCCAGGCGTCCAACCCACAGCAGGGCAGTGGTCTCCCCGAAGGGCTGAGATGAGGGCACAAGGGAAGCTGCCGTTCAGGATCCGCCTTTGGCTCCCAAGTCCCCACACGTGATTGGGCCCCTGGTCGAGGAGGCCTCTGGAAACCTCTCGGTAGCTGCAGCCGGGCCTAGGAGACGACATAGTGAGCTTCCAAGTTCCTTGCCGAGTCAGCCTGCACCTCGTCTGGACCCCAGGCGCGTGGTGTTGTCAGACGTTGGCATTGGGTCCTCTTGGGGAGAGAGCCTTAGCTAGGGTTAGGGTTCGGTCCAGGGACGTCTCCAGGGCCGAAGCGACTCCGGTCTCGTGATCTCCCTCGAGGGCTGAAATGAGGGCCCATGCAGCAATGCGGCTCAAGTGCAGGGTTAGGTTCGAGGCCGGCTTAGGTTGAGGTGGAGTTACCCGTTCGGTGTAGGGTTAGGGTTAAGGTTAGGTCCCAGGAGGCTCCAGGCGCCCAACCCACAGGACGGCACTGGTCCCCCCAAAGGGCTGACTTGAGGGCACAAGGGACGGTGTTGGTCAGGATCCGTCTTTGGCTGCCAAAGCCACAGAAGTCGATCGGCCCCTGTTCGAGGAGGCCTCCGGAATCCTCTCGGTCAGCTGCAGAGGGGCCTGGGAAACGACATTGTGAGCTTGCAGGTTCCATGCCGAGTCAGCCAGTACTGCTTCTGGACCCCAGGCGCGTGGTGTTGTCAGACGTTGGCATGGGGACCCCATGGGGAGGGAGCTTTAGCTAGGGTTAAGGTTTGGTCCATGGACGTCGACAGGGCTGAATCGACTCCAGTCTCGTGATCTCCATCGAGGGATGGAGTGAGGACCCATGAGAGAAGGCGGCTCAATTGTAGGGTTAGGGTTCGAGGCTGGCTTAGGTTGCGTTGGAGGGTCCCGCTTTGAGGTATGGTTAGGGTTAGGGTTAGGTCCCAGGAGGCTCCAGGCGCCGAACCCACAGCAGGACAGTGGTCTCCCCGAAGGGTTGAGTTGAGGGCACAAGGGAGAATGCCGTTCAGGATCCGCCTTTGGCTCACAAGGCCACAAACGTGATTGGGCCCCTGGTCGAGGAGGCCTCCAGAATCCTCTCGGCAGCGGCAGCCGGGCCTGGGAAACGACATGGTGAGCTTCCAGGATCCATGACGAGTCAGTCTGCAGCGCTTCGGAACCCAGGCACGTGGTCTTGTCAGACGGTGGAATTGGGTCCCCATGGGGAGAGAGTCTTAGCTACGGTTATAGTTCGGTCCAGGGACGTCGCCCTCGCCGAAGCTACTCCGGTCTCGTGATCTCCCTTGAGGGCTGAAGTGAGGGCCTGTGCCAGAAGGCGGCTCAATTGGAGGGTTAGAGTTTGAAGCAGGCTTAGGTTGCGGTGGAGGGTCCCGGTTCGGGGGTAGGGTTAGAGTTAGGGTTAGATCCAAGGAGGTTCCAGGCGCAGAACCCACAGAAGGGTAGTGGTCTCCCCGAAGGGCTGAGTTGAGGGCACAAGGAACGGTGCCGGTCAGGATCCGTCTTTGGCTGCCAAGGCCACACACGTCGATCGGCCCCTTGTCGAGGGGGCCTCCGGAATCCTCTCGGGCAGCTGCACCGGGGCCTGGGAAACGACATGTCGACCTTCCAGGTCCCTTGCTGAGTCAGCCTGCACAGCGTCTGGACCCCAGGCGCGTGGTGTTGTCAGACGTTGGAATTTTGTCTACATGGCGATAGAGCCTTAGTTAAGGTTAGGATTCGTTCCAGGGACGTCACCAGGGCCGAGGCGACTCCAGTCTTGTGATCTCCCTCGAGGGCTGAAGTGAGGGCCCATGCCAGAAGGCGGCTCAATTGCAGGGTTAGGTTTCGAGGCAGGCTTAAGTTGTGGTGAAGTCCCCGTTCGGGGTATGGTTACCGTTAAGTTTAGGTCCCGGGAGGTTCCAGACTAGAACCCACATCAGGGAAGTGGTTTCCCCGAAGGGCTGAGTTGAGGACACAAGGTAGGGTGCTAGTCAGGATCCGTCTTTGGTTGCCAAAGCCACTCTCGTCGATCGGCCCCCTGGTCGACGAGGCCTCTGGAATCCTCTCAGGCAGCTGCAGACGGGTCTAGGAAACGAAATGGTCACATTCCAGGTTCCATGCCGAGTCAGCCTGCACCGCTTCTGGCCCCCAGACGCGTGGTGTTGTCAGACGTTGGAATTGGGTCCACATGGGGAGAGAGTCTTAGCTAAGGTTAGGGTCCGGTCCAGGGATGTCGCCAGGGCCGAAGCAACTCCGGTCTCGTGACCGGATCCCTTGAGGGCTGAAGTGAAGGCACGAACCAAGAAGCGGCTCAATTGCAGGGTTAGGGTTTGAGGCAGGCTTAGGTTGCGGTGGAGGGTCCCGGTTCGGGGGCAGGGTTAGCGTTAGGGTTAGGTCGAAGGAGGCTCTAAGTCCCGAACCCACAGCAGGGTGGTGGTCTCCCCAAAGGGCTGATTTGAGGTCACAAGGGACGGTGCTGGTGAGGATCCGACTTTGGCTGCCAAGGCCACAGACATCGATCGGCCCCTGTTCGAGGAGGCCTCCCGAATCCTCTCGGTCAGCTGCAGACGGGCCTGGGAAACGACATGGTGACCTTACAGGTCCCATGCTGAGTCAGTCTGCACAGCGTCTGGACCCCAGGCGTGTGGTGTTGTCAGACGTTGGAATTGTATCTACATGGGGATAGAGACTTAGCTAGTGTTCGGGTTCGTTCCAGGGACATCGCCAGGGCCGAGGGGAATCCGGTCTTGTGATCTCCCTCAAGGGCTGAAGTTAGGTCCCATTCCAGAGGGCAGCTCAATTGCAGGGCTATGTTTCAAAGCAGGCTTAAGTTGCGGTGGGGGGTCCCGGTTCAGGGTATGGTTAGTGTTAGGTTTAGGTCTCAGGAGGCTCCAGACTCTGAAGCCACAGCAGGGCAGTGGTCTCCCCGAAGGGCTGAGTTGAGGGCACAAGGGAGGGTGCCGGTCAGGTTCCGTCTTTGGCTGCCAGCGGCACACCCGTGATTTGGCCCCTGGTCGAGGAGAGCTCTGGGAATCTCTAGTGCAACTGCAGCCGGGACTGGGAAACGACATGGTGATCTTCCAGGTTCCATGCCGAGTCATCCGGCACCGCTTCTGGACGCCAGGCGCGTGGTGTTGTCAGACGTTGGAGTTGGTTCCCCATGGGGAGAGAGTATTAGCTACGGTAGTGTTCGGTCCAGGGATGTCGCCAGATCCAAAGCGACTCCGGTCTCGTGATCTCACTTGAGGGCTGAAGTGAGGGCCCATGCCAGAAGGTGGCTGAAATGCAGCGTTAGGTGTCGAGGCAAGCTTAGGTTGCGGTGGATGGTCCCATTTCAGGGTTCGGTTAGGGTAAGGGTTAGGCCCCAGGAGGCTCCAGGCGCCGAACCCAAAGCAGGGCAGTGGTCTACCCAAAGGACTGAGTTGAGGGAACCAGGGACCGTGCCGGTCAGGATCTTTGTCTGCCAAGGCCACACATGTCAATCTGCCCCTTATCAAGGAGGCTTCCAGTATCCTCTTGGGCAGCTGCAGCCGGCCTGGGATACGACATGGTGAGCTTCCATGTTCCATGCAGAGTCGGCCTGCACCGCTTCTGGACCCCTAGCGCGTGATGTGGCCAGACGTTGAAATTGCGTCCCCTTGACGATAGAGCCTTAGGTAGCGTTAAGGTTTGGTCCAGGATTGTTGCTATGGCCAAAGAGACTCGGGTCTTGTGATCTCCCTCGAGCGCTGAAGTGAGGGCCCATGCCAGAAGGCGGCTCAATTGCAGGGTTAGTGTTCGAGGCAAGCTTAGGTTGCAGTAGAGGGTCCCGTTTTGGGGGACGTTTAGGCTTAGGTTTAGGGTTAGGTCCCAGGAGGCTCCAGGCGCTGAACCCACAGCAGGGCAGTGGTATCCCTGAAGGACTGAGTTGAGGGCACAAGGGATGGTGCCGGTCAGGATCCGTCTTTGGTTGCCAAGGCCACACACGTCAATCGGCCCCTGATCGAGGAAGCCTCCACAATCCTCTCAGGCAGCTGCAGCCGGTCCTGGGAAATGACATGGTGAGCTTCTAGGTTCCACGCTCAGTCAGTCTGCACCGCTTATGGACACCAGGCGCGTGGTCCTGTCAGGCGTTGGAATTGGGTCCCAATGGCCATACAGCCTTGGCTAGGGTTAGGGTTCGGGCCAGGGACGTCGCTATTGCCGAAGTGACTCTGGTCTCGTGATCTCCCTCGAGGGCTGAAGTGAGGGCCCATGCCAGAAGGCTACTCAATTCCAGTGTTAGGGTTCGAGGCAATCTTAGGTTGTGGTGGAGGGTCCCGTTACGGGGGAGGTTTAGGGTTAAGGTTAGGGTTAGAGTTAGGGTTAGTTCCCAGGAGTCTCCAGGCGCAGAACCCACAGCAGGGCAGTGGTCTCCTCGAAGGGCTGAGTTGAGGGCACAAGGGTCGGTGCCAGTCAGGATCCGTCTTTGGCTGCCAAGGCCACACACGTCGATCGGCCCCTTTTCGAGGAGGCCTCTGGAATCCTCTTGGGCAGTTGCAGCCGGGCTGGGAAACGACATTGTGAGCTTCCAGGATCCATGACGAGTCAGCGTGCAGCGCTTCGGAACCCCAGGCACGTGGTGTTGTCAGACGTTGGAATTGGATCCCCATGGGGAGAGAGTCTTAGCTACGGTTAGGGTTCGGTCCAGGGACGTCACCAGGGCCAAAGCGACTCCGGTCTCATGATCTCCTTTGAGGGCTGAAGTGAGGGCCTGTGCCAGAAGGCGGCTCAAATACAGGGTTAGGGTTCGAGGCAAGCTTCAATTGTGGTGGAGGGTCCTGTTTCGGGTTTCAGTTAGGGTTAAAGTTAGGTTCCCGGAGGCTCCAGGCGCTGAACCCAAAGCAGGGCGGTGGTCTCCCCGAAAGACTGAGTTGAGTGAACAAGGGACAGTGCCGGTTAGGATCCATCTTTATCTGCCATGGCCAAACGGGTCAGTCGGCCCCTGATCAAGGAGGCCTCCGGCATCCTCTTAGGCAGCTGCAGCCGGGCCTGGGAAATGACATGGTGAGCTTCCAGGTTCCATTCAGGGTTAGCCTGCACCACTTCTGGACCCCAGGCGCATGGTGTTGTCATACGTTGGAATTGCGTCCCCATGGCGATAGAGCCTTAGCTAGGGTTAGGGTCGGTCCAGGGACGTGCCACCGGAGAGTGGGGAAACTGCCTTTCCACTATCATCTCTTTTCACCAAGACTTGCTTGAGAAACCAAGGCGGGGCCTACCCCGAAAGGGCCCTGGGCTCAGCTCTGGGAATCACTCAGGGGAAACCCTCTTTCAACTCACAGCTGCACTTCACCAGCAGACAGCTCTTTGCACACTCTCCAGGGCCTAGGCGGTACGTTCCATAGACTCCGCGCTGCGAGTCACTGTGGGGAGACCATCTTGCAACTAAAGTCTCCCTTCACTCACTCAGCAGTTTCTGAAAACTCCTGCGGAGCCCAGGCAGGAAGTTGCATACACTCAACTCTGAAGCAGCACTTTATGGAACCTGTCAGTCAACTGAGGATCTCCTTTCACTACGTCGTGACCTGTCTTTGAAAACCCATGCGGGGCCTACCCCGAACGGGTCACACACTCAACTCTCAGAAACGCTGTGGGGTATCCCCTCTTTCGACGAACGGCTTGTTTCCCTGAGTAAGAAGGGTCTGAGAACTTATGCGGGGCCTACAAGGCAAGTGCCATACACTGAACTCTGGGAAACGACACTGTCGGTAAAGCATCGTTCCACGGACATCTGCTTTCTCTAAGAAGGGTTTGGACACCACTGCGAGGCCTACCCACAAGGTGCCATACCCTCAACTCTGGGGTAGTGGAGGGGGGAAAAGTTTGGCGAAACCATCTTTCAACTAGCGTCCGGTTTCACCAAGCTAAACTCTCGCTCGCAAACTATGCAGGCCTTAATGCGGAAAAGTGCCGGACACTCAACTACGTGATCTAACGCTGTGGTGACACCATCTTTCAACTCTCATCTCTTTACACGAAGTCGGAAGTGCCGGAAACTCGATGGGCGGGGGCGGGGGGGGCCTACACGGGAAGTGCCATGCACTCAACTCTGTGGAACAGAACCCTTTCACCTAACGTCAGGTTTCAATAAGTTGCAAGTGTTTGAAAACACATGCGGTGCCTGGGCGGACACTGCCGTAGGCTCCACTCTGTCAAACAACACTATGGGGGGAAACCATCTGGTTTCGCAAAGCTAGAAGTGGTTGAAAACCTATGCGAGGCCTACAAGGAAAGTGCCATCTATGCTCAACTCTAAGAAAACCACATTGTGATGAGAAGACCTTTCAACTGACATTCGGTGTCGCTAAGGTAGATGGTATGGCAACCTGATGCGGCCCGTGCCAACACTGCAACGTCCTCCCCTCCGTGACACAACACTTGGGAAGCCATTTTGCAGCTGACGTCCTTCTCGCTCACTGAGAAGGGATTGATACGTATGCGCGGCCTCAGCGGAAAAGTGCCACACACGCAACTAGGTGAACAACACTGTGGTGAAATCAGCGTGCGACTGTCATCCCGTTTCACAAAGTTAGAAGCGTTTGAAAATCCATGTGGGGCCTACCAAGTGCCATAGAGTCAACGCCGTATAACAACACCGAGGGGAATTCATCTTCTGCTTAACTTCTCGTTTCACGGAGGCAAAAATGGCTGCAAAGCTCTGCGGGTTCTACACAGAAAGTGTCACGTCCTCAACTCTCGCAGCCAACACTGACTGTGCTCAAACGGTCTCTCAAATAACTTCTGGGGTCACTTGTCGCAAGGGTTTGAAAACCCTATGCAGAAGCTACAGGGGAAGTGCCTTCCAGTCTACTCTGGGAAAAACGGTGGCATAGCCAGCCATCTTTCAGTCTACGCCTCGCTTCACAGACGTAGAAGTGTTGGAAGACCTATGAGCGACCTACGCGGACAGCACCATACACTCCACTCTGTGAAACGACGTTGAGCTGCAACCATCTTTCGACTGCCACCTCACCTCACAAAGTTAGAATTGTTTGAACCCCGGTGCGGGGCTTAGGTGAAAAGTGCCATTGTACTCCCATAGGGTCAAAGAGCATTTGGGGGAAACCGGGTGTCAACCCACATCTTGTTTCAGTAAGTTAGACGTGTGGGACCACCCATGTGCTGCTATTCGGAACGGGCCGTGTACTCAACTCTGTGAGACCACACTGTTGGGGGAGCCATCTTTCAAGGAACACCCGGTGTCACGAAGATTGCCATGTTTGAAAACCTGTGCGGTGTCTGAGCAGAATGTGCCATGTCCTCGACTCTGTGAAAGAACACGGGGGAAACAGGCTTCCAGCTAACTTCTGGTTTCACTACGTTAGAAGTGTCTGGAAACCTAGGCGAGGCTCACAGGGACAGGGCCACATTCGCAAGTGTGAAACAAACCACGGCGTGTTGAAAAGATCTTTCAACTAACATCCTGGCACACCACGTTAGAGGTGTTTGAAAACTTACACGGGGCCGATGCAGAAAGTGCCCTACGCTCCCTTCTGTCCAGGGACGCTGCGGCCATCCGTCTTCCCAGTTAACATCTTCGTTCACTAAGTTAGTACTGTTCGAAAACCCTTGCGGGCAACCATGTAACTCAGGGAAGTTGCCAGGCACTCAGCTCTGTGAATACAGCTCTGGGGGGAAACCGTCTTGCAACGAACCTCTCGTTTCACGACATTAGTTGTGTCTGAAAGCCATGCGGGGCCTATGTCGAGAGGGCCGTACACTCAACTGTGTTCAACAGCATTGCGGGGGAGCAATCTTTCAGCTCACACCAGGTTTCGCTAAGTTACCAAGTGTTGGACAACACGGGCGGTGCCTTGGGGGATAGAGCCATGCGCTCAGCCGTGCGAAAGAGCACCGTGGGCAAACCGTCTTTCCACGAGCATCTGGTTTCCCTAAGGGAGAAGTGTTTGACAACCTAGGCGAGCCTACACGGAAAGAGGCATCGACTCAACCCCGAAAACAACGATGTGGTGACAGGAGGATGTTCCCAACTGACATCGGGTTTCACATCAGTTTAATAAGACTTTCGAAACTGATACGGGGCCTATGTGGAAACTGCACTAGACTCACCTCTGTGACCCGTGACAGTGAGGAAACCATCTTTCAAGTGACCAACTTGTGGAAGCCGTCTTTCAACAATCTCGTTTCACTCAGAAGTGGTTGCAAACCTTTGTGAGGCCTACAAGGAAAGTGCCATAGGTACTCCGCTCTGGGAAACCACATTGTGGTGCAAAGCTCTTTCAGCTGACAGCTTGTGTCACTAAGTTCCAAGAGCTGGGAAGCCGATGTGGGGCCTGTGCAGAAAGTGCCCGACACTCACGTCTGTCCGGCAGTTCTGCGGGGAATCCATCCTTCAAGCAACATCTTGTTTCTCTAAGCCAGCCGTGCTTGAAAGCGCAGGCAGGCAACTGTGAGGGAAGGGTCACACACTCAGCTCTGTGATACTCAGCCCTGTGGCAAAGCCGCTTTCCAGCTCACATCATGACTCACTATAAGTAGGGTCTGAAAACCACGCAGGGCCCACACCGAAGGTGCCGTATACTCAGCTCTGTAAAACAACACTGTGAGGAAACAGTCTTTTACCCACCGAACATCAAGTTTCACTAAGTAACAAGTGTCTGAAAACACATGCGGGGTCTACGGGGATGGGGCCCTACACTCGACTCGGTGAAATGACCCTGTGGGGAGTCCAGATTTCAACTAGCACCTGGTTTCACGCAGACAAAAGTTTCAAGCAGATACAACTTACGCAGCGCCTATGCAGAGTGTGGCGTGTACTCAACCCTGTGAAGGAACACTGTGGTGAAACTGCCTTTCAACTAGCATCTGCTTGCACTACCTTAGAAGTGTTTCAACACCTATAACGAGGCCTACTGGGAAGGCCCCGTACACTTCAACTCTGGGACACCGCACGATGGTTGGACAGGTCTTTCGCCTAACCTCTGGCTCCACTAAGAAGTGCTTGAAAACCTCTGCGGGGCCTGGCAGAACGTGCCGTTCACTGAAGTCTGTCAGACAACTCTGTGGGGAATCCTTCTTTAAAGATCATCTGGCTTCGGTGAGTTGGTACTGTTTGAGGACCCGTGCAGGAAACCATGAGGGAAGAGCAATATCCTCAGCTCTGGGAGACAGCTCGGTGAGAAAAGCACCTTCCAACTGAATTCTTGTTTCCGCAAACCTACCCCGAAGCTGGACCCTTCACCGCAACCTAAGCCTCCCTCGAACCCTAACCCGGAAATTGAGACACCTTCAGGCATGGGCCCCACTTCAGCCCTCGAGGGAGGTCACGAGACTGGAGTCTCTTCTGCCCTGACGACGTCCCTGGCCCGAACCCTTACCCTAGCTAAGGCTCTCTCCTCATGGGGACCCAATTCTAACCTCTGACAACCTCACGCGCCTGGGGTCCAGAAGTGGTGCAAACTGACTCGGCATGGAACCTGGAAGATCACCATATCGTTTCCGAGGCCCAGGAGCAGCTGCCCGAGAGGATTCCGGAGGCCTCCTCAACCAGAGGACAATCCACGTGTGTGGCCTTGGCAGCAAAAGACAGAACCTGACCCGCACCTTCCCTTGTGCCCTCAACTCAGCACATCGGGGAGACGACTACCCTGGTGAGGTTTCGGCGCCTGGAGCCTCCTGGGACCTAACCCTAACCATAACCTTACCCTGAACTGGGACCCTCCACCACCACCTAAGCCTGCTTTGAACCCTAAACATTCAATTGAGCTGCCTTCTGGCCTGGGCCCTCACTTCAGCCCTCGAGCGAGATCACGAGACCTGAGTCACTTCGGCCCTAGCGATTTCGCTCACCGAACCCTAAGCCTAGCTATGGCTATATCGCGATGGGGTCCCAATTCGAACGTCTGACAACACCACGAGCCTGGGGTCCAGAAGCAGTACAGACTGGCTCGGCTTAGAACTTGGAAGCTCACCATGTCGTTTTCCAGGCCAGGCTGCAGCTGCCCGAAAGGATTCCGTAGGCCTAATCAAGTGTGTGACATTGGCAGCCAAAGACGGATCCTGACCAGCACCTTCCCTTGTGCCCTCAACTCAGCACATTGGGGAGACCACTGCCCTGCTGTGGTTTCGGCGCCTGGAGCCTCCTGGGACCTAACCCTAACCCTAACCCTACCGCGAAACGGGACCCTCCACCGAAACCTAAGCCTGCCTCGAAACCTAACCCTGCAATTGAGCCGCCTGCTGGCATGGGCCGTCACTTCAGCCCTCGAGGGAGATCACGAGAACGGAATCGCTTCAGCCTTGGCAACATCCCTGGACCAAACCCTAACCCTAGCTAAGTCTCTCTCCCAATGGGGACCCAATTCCAACGTCTGACAACCTCACATGCCTGGGGTCCAGAAGGGGTGCAGGCTCACTCGGCATGGAACCTGGAAGCAAACCATGTGTTTCCCATGCCCGAGAGGATTCCGGAGGCTTCCTCGACCGAGGGCCCAATCACGTGTGTGGCCTTAGCAGGCAAGAACGGATTTTGAACGGCACCCTCCCTTGCATCCTCAACTCAGCACTTCGGGGAGACCCCTGCCCTGCTGTGGTTTCGGTGCCTGGAGCCTCCTGGGTCCTAACCCTAAACCTAACCCTACTCCGTAACGGGACCCTCCACCGCAACCTAAGCCTGCCTTGAACCCTAAACTTTCAATTGAGCCGCATTCTGGCCTGGGCCCTCACTTCAGCCCTCGAGGGAGATATCGAGACCGGACTCGCTTCGGCCCTAGAGATGTAGCTCACTGAACCCTAACCCTAGTTATGGCTCTATCGCCATGGAGACACAATTCCAACGTCTGACAAAACCACGAGCCTGGGGAACAGAAGCAGTACAGACTGAATCGGCTTGGAACTTGGAAGCTCACCATGTCGTTTTCCAGGCCCCGCTGCAGGTGCCCGAAAGGATTCCGGAGGCCTCCTCGACCAGGGGCCTAATCACGTGTGTGGCTTTCGAAGCCAATGACGGATCCTGACCGGCACCCTCCCTTGTGTCCTAAACTCAGCACTTTGGGGAGATCACTGCCATCCTGTGGGTTGGGTGCCTGGAGCCTCCTGGGACCTAACCCTAACCCTAACCTTACCCTGAACCAGGACACTCCACCGCAACCTAAGCCAGCCTCGGACCCTAATGCTGCAATTGAGCCGCCTTCTGCCATGGGCCCTGACTTCAGCCCTCGAGGGAGATCACGAGACTGGAGTCGTTTCAGCCGAGGCGACGTCCCTGTGCCAAACCCTAACCCTAGCTAAGGCTCTCTCCCCATGGGGACCCAATTCCAACATGTGACAACACCACGCGCCTGTGGTCCAGAAGCAGTGCAGGCTGAATCGGCATGGAACCTGGACATTCACCCTGTCGTTTGCCAGCCCCGGCTGCAGCTGACCTAGAGGATTCCGGAGGCCTCCTCGACCAGGTGCCCAATCACGTGTGTGGCCTTGGCAACCAAAGACGGATCCTGACTGGCAGCCTCCCTTGTGACCTCAACTCAGCCCTTCGGGGTGACCACTGCCCTGCTGTGGGATCAGCGCCTGGAGCCTCCTGGGACCTAACCCTAACCCTAACCCTAACACTACCAAGAACCAAGAGCCTCCACCGCAGCCTAAGCCTGCCTCGAACACTAACCATGCAATTGAGCCGTCTTCTGGCATGGGCCCTCACTTCAGCCCTCGAGAGAGATCATGAGACTGGAGTCGCTTAGGCCCTGGCAACGTCTATGGACTGAACCCTAACCCTAGCTAAGGGTCTCTCTCCATGGGGACCCAATTACAACGTCTGACAGCACCAGGCGCCTGGGGTCCAGAAGCGGTGCAGGCAGAGTCAGCATGGAAACTGGAATGTGACCATTTCGTTTCCTAGGCCCGTCTGCAGCTGCCCGAGAGGATTCCGGAGGCCTCCTCGACCAGGGGGCCGATCGATGAGTGTGGCCTTGGCAGCCAAAGACGGATCCTGACCAGCAACATCCATTGTGCCCTCAACTCCGCCCTTCAGGGAGACCGCTGCCCTGTTGTGGGTTCGAGGCCTGAGCCTCCGGGGACCTAACCCTAATCCTAAACCTACCCCGAACCGGTACCATCCACTGCAACCTAAGCCGGCCTCGAACCCTAACCATGCAATTTAGCCGCCTTCTGCAATGGGCCCTCAATTCAGCCCTGGAGGGAGATCACGACACCGGAGTCGCTTCGGCCCTGGCAACGTCCCTTGACCGAACCCTAAACCTAGCTAAGGCTCTCTCCCCATGGGGACCCAATTACAACGTCTGACAATACCACATGCTGGGATCCAGAAGCAGTACAGGCTGACATGGCATGGAACCTGGAATCTCACCCTGTCGTTTCCCAGGCCCGACTGCAAATGCCCGAGAGGATTCCGGAGGCCTCCTCGACCAGGTACCTAATCACCTGTGTGGCTTTGGCAGCCAAAGACGGATCCTGACCTGCAGCCTCCTTTGTGCCCTCAACTCAGCCATTTGGGGAGACGACTACCCTGCTATGTGTTGGCGCCTGGAACCTCCTGGGACTTAACACTAACCCTAACACTATCCCGAACCGGGACCCTCCACCAAAACCTAAGCTTGCCTCGAACCCTAATCCTGTAATTGAGCCGCCTTCTGGCATGGGCCCCCACTTCAACACTCGAGGGAGATCACGAGACTGGAGTCGCTTCGGCCCTGGCGACGTCCCTGGACCAAACCGTAACCCTAGCTAAGGCTCTCTCCCATGGGGACCCAATTCCAACGTCTTACAAAACTACGCACCTGGGGTCCAGAAGTGGTACAGGCTCACTCGGCATGGAACCTGAATGCTCACCATCGGGCTGCAGCTGCCCGAGAGGATTCCGGAGGCCCCCACGCTCAGGGACGCATCGACATATGTGGCCTTGGCAGCCAAAGACTGATCCTGACTGGCACCTTCCCTTGTGCCCTCAACTCCGCCCTTCGGGGAGACCACTGCCCTGCTTTGGGTTCGACACCTGGAGCCTCCTGGGACCTAACCCTAACCCTACCTGGAGCCGGAACCCTCCACCGCAACCTAAACCTGCCTCGAAACCTAACCCTGCAATTGAGCCGCCTTCTGGCATTGGCCATCACTTCAGCTCTCGAGGGAGATCACGACCAGAGTCGCTTAGGCCCTGGCAACTTCCCTGGACCGAACCCTAAACCTAGCTAAGCCTCTCTTCCCATGGAGACCCAATTCCAACGTCTGACAACACCAGGCGCCTGGGGTCCAGAAGCGGTGCAGGCTGATTAGGCATGGAACCTGGAAGCTCACCATGCCATTTCCCAGGCCCGGCTCCAGCTGCCCGAGAGGATTCCGGAGGCCTCCCCAGCCAGGGGCCCAATCACGTGTGTGGCCTTGGGAGCCAAAGGCGGATCGTGACCGGCATCCTCCCTTGACCCTCAACTCAGCCCTTTGGGGAGAACACTGCCCTGCTGTAGTTTCGGTGCCTGGATCCTCCTGGGACCTAACCCTAACCCTGACCCTACCGCGAACCGGACCCTCCCCAGAAACCTAAGGCTGCCTCGAACCGAAACCGTGCAATTGAGCCGCCTTCTGGCATGGGCCCTCACTTCAGGCCTCGAAGGAGATCATGAGACCGGATTCGCTTCAGCCCTGCGACGTCCCTGGACTGAACCCTAATCCTACCTAAGCCTCTCTCTCCATGGGGACCCAATTCCAACGTCTGACAACACCACGCGCTGGAGTCCAGTAGCAGTGTAGGCTGACTCGTAATGGAACCTAGATGCTCTCCCTGTCGTTTCCCAGGCCCAGCTGCAGCTGTCCGAGAGGATTCTGGATGAGTCCTCGAACTGGGGCCCAATCACATGTGTGGTTTTGGCAGCCAAAGATGGATCGTGACCTGCAGACTCCATTGTGCCTTCAACTCAGCATTTCAGGGAGACATCTTCCCTGCTGTGGGATCGGTGCCTGGAGCCTTCTGGGACCTAACCCTAACCCTAACCGTACCCCGAAATGGGACCCTCCCCCGTAACCTAAGCCTGCTTCGAACCCTAACCCTGCAATTCAGGTGCCTTCTGGCATGGGCCCTCACTTCAGCCCTCGAGGGAGTTCACGAGACGGGAGTCACTTCGGCCCTGGCGACGTCCCAGGACCGAACCCTAACCCTAGCTAAGGCTCTCTCCCCATGGGGACCCAATTCCAACGTCTGACAAAACCACGCGCCTGGGGTCCAGAAGCGTGGCCGGCTGGCCCGGCATGGAACCAGGAAGCTCACCATGTCGTTTGCCAGGCCCGGCTGCAGCTGCCCGAGAGGATTCCGGAGGCCTCCACGACCTGTTGCTGATCGACGTGTGTGGCCTTAGTAGCCACAGACGGCAGCCTGACCGGCACCGTCCCTTGTGCCCTTAACTCAGCCCTTCAGGGAGAACACTGCCCTGCTTTGGGTTCGGCGCCTGGAGCCTCCTGGGACCTAACCCTAAACTTAACCCTACCCTGAGCCGGAACCCTCCACCTCAACCTAAGCCTGCCTCGAACCCTAACCCTGCAATTGAGCCACCTTCTGGCATGGGCCATCACTTCAGCTCTCGAGGGAGATCATGAGACCGGAGTCGCTTTGGCCCTGGCGACGTCCCTCGACCGAACCCTAACTCTAGATAAGGCTCCGTCCCCATGGTTCCCAATTCCAACCTCTGACAACACCACGCGCCTGGGTTCCAGAAGCGGTGTAGCCTGACTCGACGTGGAACCTGGAAGCTCACCCTGTTGTTTCCCATTCCGGCTGCAGCTGCCCAAGAGGATTCCGGAGGCCTCCTCCACCAGGGGCCCAATCACCTGTGTGGACTTGGCAGCCAAAGACGGATCCTGACCGGCAACCCCCCTTGTGCCCTCAACTCCGCCCTTCGGGGAGACCACTGCCCTGCTGTCGGTTCGGCGCCAGGAGCCTCCTGGGACCTAACCTTAAACTTAGCTAAGGCTCCCTCTCCATGGGGACCCAATTCCAACGTCTGACAACACCACGCACCTGGGGTCCAGAAGCGGTGCTGGCTCACTTGCCATGGAACCTGGAAGCTCAGCATGTCATTTCCCAGGCCCTGCTGCAGCTCCGCGAGAGTATTCTGGAGGCCTAGTCGACCGGGGGCCCATTGATTTGTGTCCTTGGCAGGCAAAGACTGATCCTGACCGGCAACCTCGCTTTTGCCCTTAACTCAGCCTTTCGGGGAGACCACTGCCCTGTTATAGGTTGGGCGCCTGGGCCCTCCTTGGTCCTAAGCCTAACCCTAACCATACCGAAAACTTGGACCCTCCACCGAAAGCTAACCCTGCCTCACAACCTAACCCTGCACTAGAGTCACCATGTGGCATGGGTCCTCACTTCAGCCCTAGAGGGACATGAAAAGACCGATGTCCCTTCAGCCCTGGCGATGTCGCTGGACCTAACCCTCACCCTAGCTGAGGCTCTCACCCCATGAGGACCAAATTCCACCGTCTCACATCACCACCCGCCCGGGGTCCAGAAGCGGTAGAGGCTCACACAGCATGGAACTTGGAAGCACACCATGTCATTTCCCAGGCTGGGCTCCAGCTGAGCGAGAGGAAACCGGAGGCCTCCTCAACCGGGGGCCCATCGACATGTGTGGCCTTGGCAGCCAAAGACTTACCCGGACTGGCACCCACCCTTGTGCCCTCAACTCAGCCCTTCAGGGAAACCACTGCCCTGCTGTGGGTGCGGCGTCTGGAACCCCCTGGGACCTGAACCTAACCCTAAACCTACCCCGAACCGGGAACCTCCACCGAAATCCACGACTGCCTCGAACCCTAATCCTGTACTTTAGCTGCCTTGTGGCATGGGCCCCCACTTCAGCCCTCGTGGGAGATCGAGACCAGAGTCGCTACGTCCCATGCGACGTCCCTTCCCCGAACCAGAACCCTAGCTATGGCTTTCTCCCCATGGGGACACAATTCCAACATCTGTCAACACCACGCACCTGGGGTCCAGAAGTGGTGCAGGCTCACTCGGCATGAAACCTGGAAGCTCACCATGTCATGTCCCAGGCCGGGTTGCAGCTGCCTGAGAGGATTCCTGAGGATTCCACGACCGGGGACCCATAGACGTGTGTGCCTTGGCAGCTAAAGCCTGATCCTGAACGGCACCCTCCCTTGTGCCCTCAACTCAGCCCTTCGGGGAGACCACAACCCTGTGACTGTAGCCTGTTGGGCGCCTGTAGCCTCCTGGGTCCTAACCCTAACTCTAACCCTACCCTAAACCGGGACCCTCCACTGAAACCTAAGCCTGACTCAAACCCTAACCCTGCATTTGAGCCGCCTTGTGGCATGGGCACTCACTTCAGCCCTCGAGGGAGATCACGAGACTGGAGTCGCCACGGCCCTGGCAACGTCCCTGGACCCATCCTTAACCCTAGCTAAGGCTCTCTCACCATGGGGACCCAAATCCAATGTGTGACAACACCACACGCCTGGGGTCCAGAAGCGGTGAAGGCTCACTCGCCATGGAACTTGGAAGGTCACCATGTCGTTTCCCAGGCCCGGCTGCAACTGCCCGAGAGGATTCCGGAGGCCTCCTCAACTGGAGGTCCATCGACTAGTGTGGCCTTGGCAAAGAATGAAACTGACCGGCACACTCCTTTGTGCCCTCAACTCAGCCCTTCAGGGAGGCCCTTGTCCTGCTCTGGTTTCAGCACCTGGAGCCTCCTGGGACCTACCTCTAATCCTAACCCTACCCCAAACCGGGACACTCCTCCGAAACCTAATCCTGCCTCGAACCCTAGCCCTGCACTTGGGGCGCCTTGTGGCATGGGCAATCACTTCAGCCTTCGAGGGAGATCATGAGACTGGAGTTGATTCAGCCCTGGCGACGTCCCTGGGCCAAACCCTAACCCTAGCTAAGGCTCTCTCCCCAAGAGGACCCAATGCCAAGGTCTGACAACACCACGTGCCTGGGGTCCGGAAGTGGTTCAGGCTGACTCGGCATGGAACCTGCAAGCTCACCATGTCGTTTCCCAGGCCCGTCTGCAGCTGACCGAGAGGATTCCGGAGGCCTCCTCGACCAGGGGCCCAATCACCTGTGTGGCCTTGGCAGCCAAAGACGGATCCTGACCGGCACGGTCCTTTGTGTCCTCAACTTAGTCCTTCGGGGAGACCACTGCCCTGCTGTGGGTTGGGCGCCTGGAGCCTCCTGGGACCTAACCCTAACCCTAACCCTACACTGAACGGGGACCCACCACCGAAACCTAAGCCGGCCTCGACCCCAAACCCTGCACTTGAGCCGCCTTGCTGCATGGGCCCTCACTTCAGCCCTCGAGGGAGATCACGAGACCGGAGTCGCTTTGGACCTGGCGACGTCCCTGGCCCGAAACCTAACCCTAGGTAAGGCTCTTTCCCCTTGGGGACCCAAATCAAACGACTGACAACACCACGCTCCTGGGAACCAGAAGCGGAGCAGGCTCAGTCAGCATGTAACCTGGAAGCTCACCATGTCATTTCAAAGGCCGGGCTGCAGCTCCCCGAGAGGATTCCAGAGGCATCCTCGACCGGGGCCCATCAACCTGTGTGGCCTTGGCAGCCAAAGACTGATCTGACCGGCTACCTAGCTTTTTCCCACAATCAGCCTTTCAGGGAGACCACTGCCCTGCTGTGGGTTTGGCGCCTGAACCCTCCTGGGACCAAAACCTAACCCTAACCATATCCAAACCCGGGACCCTCCCCCGGAAACCTAAGCCTGCCTCGAACCCTAACCCTGCACTTGAGCCGCCTTGTGGCATGGGCCCTCACATCAGCCCACAAACGAGATCACGAGACTGGAGTCGCTTCGGCCCTGGCGACGTCCCTGGACTGAACCCTAACCCTAGCTAAGGCTCACTCCCCATGGGGACCCATATCCAATGTCTGACAACACGCGCTTGGGGTGTAGATGAGGTGCAGGCACACTCGGTATGGAACCTGGAAACTCACCATGTCATTTCCCAGGCCCGGCTGCAGATGCCAGAGAGGATTCCGGAGGCCTCCTCGACCGGGGGCCCATCGACGTGTGTGGCCTTGACAGCCAAAGACTGATCCTGACCGGGAAACTCGCTTTTGCCCTCAACTCAGCCTTTCGGGGAGACCACTGCCTTGCTGTGGGTTCGGTGCCTGGACCCTCCTGGGACCCATCCCTAACCCTAACCAGACCCAAAACCGGGACCCTCCACTGAAAGTTAATCCTGCCTCACAACCTAACCCTGCACTGGAAACGCCATGTGGCATGGGTCCTCACTTCAGCCCTCGAGGGATATCATGAGACCGAGGTCGCTTCGGCTCTGGCGACATCGCTGGTCGAACCCTAACCCTAGCTAAGGCTCTCTCCCCATGGGGGCCCAATTACAACGTCTGACAACACCACCCGCCTGGGGTCCAGAAGAGGTGCAGGCTGACTCGGCATGGATCCTGGAAGCTCACCATGTCGTTTCCCAGGCCCGGCTGCAGCTGCCCGAGAGGATTCCTGAGACCTCCCCGACCAGGGGCCCATCGACGTGTGTGGCCTTGGCAGGCAAAGATTGATCCTGACCGGCACCCTCCCTTGTGCCTTCAACTCAGCCTGTCAGGGTGACCACTGTTCTCCTGTGGGCTCGGCGCCTGGAGCCTCCTGAGACCTAAACCTAACCCTAACCCTACCACAAACTGGGAACCTCCACCGAAACCTAAGCCCGCCTCGAAACCTAAACATACACTTGAGCCGCCCCGTCCCATGAGCCCTTACTTCATCCCTCGAGGGAGATCATGAGACTGGAGGCGCTTCGGCCCTGACAACTTTCCTCAACCAAACCCTATCCTTAGCGAAGGCACTCTCCTTAAGGGGACCCATACGAAAATCTGACACCACCACGCGCCTGGGGTCCACAAGTGGTGCAGGCTCAGTCAGCATGGAACCTGGAAACTGACCATGTCGTTTTCCAGGCCCGGCTGCAGCTGGCCGAGAGGATTCCTGAGGCTTCACCAACTAGGAGTCCATCGACGTGTGTGTCCTTGGTAGCCAATGACTGATCCTGACCGGCACCCTCCCTTGTGCCCTCAACTCAGCCCTTCGGGGAGACCACTGCCCTTCTGTGGGAGTGGAGCCTGGAGCCTCCTGAGACCTAACCCTAACCTAACCCTAAGTCGAACAAGGGCCCTCCACAGAAAGCTAAGCAGGTCTCGAAACCTATCCCAACACTTGAGCTGCCCCATCGCATGAGCCCTAAATTCAGCCCTCGAGTGAGATCACGAGACCAGCCTCGCTTCGGCCCTGGTGACGTCCCTGGACCGAACCTAACCCTAGCTAAGGCACTCTCCACATGGGGACCCAATACCAAATTCTGACAACACCACGCGGGTGGGGTCCACAAGCGGTGCAGGCTCACATGGTATGGAATTTGGAAGCTCAACATGTCGTTTCCCAGGCCAGCTGCAGTTGCCTGTGAGGTTTCCTGAGGCACGTCTCATCGATGTGTGTGGACTTGTCAGCCAAATACTGATCCCGACTGGCAAACTCCCTTTTGCCCTCATCTCAGCCTTTCGGGGAGACCACTGCCCTGCTTTGGTTTCTGAGCCTGGAGCCCCATTGGGCCTATACCTAACCCTAACCCTCCCTGAAACACCACCATCCACCGAAACCTAAGCCTGTCTCGAACCCTAACCCTACACTTGAGTTGCCCCATCCCATGGGCCTACATGTCAGCCCTAAATACAGGTCATGAGATCGGAGAACTTCAGCCCTAGCGTCGTCCCTGGACGGAACCCTAACACTAGCTAAGGCTCTCTCCCCATGGGGACACAATAACAAAGTCTGACAACAACACAGGCCTGGGGTCCACAAGCGGTGCAGGCTCACTCAACATGAACCTAGAAGATCACGAAGTCGTTTCACGGGCTCGGCTAGATGTCCGAGAGGATTCCTGAGGCCTCCCCGACAAGAAGCCCATCGACGTGTCTGGACTTGGTAGACAAAGACGGATCCTGACCGGCACCCTCCCTTGTGACCTCCACACAGCCCTTCGTGAGACCACTTCCCTGCTGAGGGTTCAGGACCTGGAGCTTCCTGGGACCTAACCCTAACCCTAACCCTGCCCTGAAACACGAACTTCCACAGAAACCCAAATGGGCCTCGAACCCTAACCCTACACTTCAGCCTCCCCGTCTCATGGGCCCAAACTTCAGCACTAGAGGGACATGAGACCAGTCACTTCGGCCCTGGTGACATCCCTGGACAGAACCCTAACCCTAGTTAACGCTCTCTCCCCATTGGCCCCAATACCAATGTCTGACAACACCAGAAGCCTGGAGTCCAAAAGCGTTGCAGGCTCACAAGGCATGCAACCAGGAAGCTCATCATGTCGTTTCCCAGGCCCGGCTGCAGTTGCCCGAGAAGATTCCTGAGGCCTCCCCGACTAGGGGCCCATCGACGTGTGTGGCCGTGGCAGGCAAAGACTGATCCTGACCGGCACCGTTCCTTCTGCCCTCAACTCAGCCCTTTGGGGACACCACTGCCCTGCTGTGGGTTCGGCGCCTGGAGCCTCCTGGGACCTAACCCTAACCCTAAACCTACCCTGAAACACGACACTGCACCAAAACCTAAGCCTGCCTCAAAACCTAACCTTACTCTTGAGCCTCCCCGGCGAATGGGCCCTCATTTTAACCCTCTATGGAAGTCCCGAGACCAGAGTCGCTTTGGCCCTGGCGACGTCCCTGGACCCTACCCTAACCTTAGCTAAGGTTCTCTCCCAATGGGGACCCATAACCAATGTCTGACAACACCAGGGTTTGGGGTCCACAAGCGGTGCAGGCTCACTTGGCATGGAACCTGGAAGCACACCATGTCGTTTCGCAGGCACGGCTGCATCTGCCCGAGAGGATTTCTGAGGTCTCCTTTTATGGGGTCCCATTAACTTGTGTGGCCTTTCAGCCAAAGACTGATCCAGACTGGCAACCTTCCTATTTGCTCTCAACTCAGCCCTTCGGGGAGACCCCTGCCATGCTGTGGGTTCTGCGCCTGAAGCCTTTTGGAACCTACCCCCAACGACCCTCCACCGAAACCTAAGCATGCCTCGAACCCTAACCCTACACTTGAGCCACCCCTTCGCATGGTTCCTCACTTCAGAACTCGAGGGACATCACGAGACTGGAGTCGCTTCTGGCCTGGCAACGTCCGTGGACCTAAACCTAACCCTAGCTGAAGCTCTCTCCCCATGGGGACCCATTACCAAAGTCTGACAACACCACGCACCTGGGGTCCAGAAGCAGTGCAGGCTCACACGGCATGGAACCAGGAAGCTCACCATTTCATTTCCCAGGCCCGGCTACGGCTAACACGGAGGATTCTTGAGACTTATCTTACCAGGGGCCCATCAATTTTGCGGCATAGGCAGCCAAAGACTGATTCTGACAAGCACCCTCCCTTGTGCCCTCAACTCAGTCTTTCGGGGAAACCACTGCCCTGCTGTGGGTTCGGCACCTGGACCCTCCTGGGACCTAACACTAACCCTAACCCTACCGGGAACCGGGACCCTCCACCGAAACTTAAGCCGGCCTCGAACCCTAAGAATACACTTGATCTGCCCCGTCACATGGGTCCTCACTTCAGCCCTCGAGGGAGATCATGAGACAAGAGTCACTTCGGCCCTGGCTACGTCCCGGGAACGAACCATAACCGAGAGAGCTAAGGCTCTCTCCAAATGGGGACCCAATACCAAAGTCTGAAAACACCACGCTCCTGGGAACCACAACCAGTGCAGACTCACACGGCATGGAACCTGGAAGCTCAGCATGTCGTTTCCAGTCCCGGCTGCGGTTGCCCTAGAGGATTCCTGAGGCCTCCCCGACTAGGGACCCATCGACTCTTTCGGGCTTTGCAACCAAACACTGATCATGACCAGACCCATACCTTATGCCTTCAACTCAGCCTTATGGGGAGACCAGGGCGCTGCTATTTGTTCGGCGCCTGGAGCCTCGTGGTACCTAAACCTAATCCTAACGCTACCCTGAACCGAAACCCTCCACCGAAACCTAAACCGGCCTCGAACCCTAACCCTACACTTGAGCTGCCGTGTCATATGGGCCCTCACTTCAGCCCTTGACAGAGATTACGAGACCTGAGTCGCTTCGGCACTGGCGGCGTCCCTGGACTGAACCATAGCCGTAGCTAAGGCTCTCTCCCATGGGGTCCCAATCCCCAAATCTGACGACACCACGTGCCTGGGGTCCAAAAGCAGTGCAGACTCACTCGGCATGGAACCTGGAAGCTCTTCATGTCGTTTCCCAGTCCTGGCTTAAGCTGCCCAAGTGTATTCCTGAGGCCACCTCAACTAGGAGTCAACCGACTCTTGTGGCCTTGGCATACAGAGACTGATCTTGAAAGGCACCCTCCATTGTGATCTCGCCTCAGCCTTTAGGGGAGACCACTGCTCGAGGACTGAAGTGATGGCCCATGCGACGGGGTGGCTCAAGTGTAGGATTAGGTTTCAAGGCCGGCTTAGGTTTTTTTGGAGGGTCTTGTTTTGGGCAGATTTAGGGTTAGGGTTAGGACCCAGGAGGCTCCAGTCTCAGAACCCACAGCATGACTGTGGTCTCCCCGAAGGGTAAATGGGAGGGTGCCTGTCAGGATCAGTCTTTGGCCGCCAAGGCCACAAACATCGATTGGCCCCTGGTAGGGGAGGCCTCAGGTATCCTCTTGGGCAGCTGCAACCGGGCCTGGGAAATGACATGGTGAGCTCCAGGTTGCATGCCGTGTGAGCCTGCACCGCTTTTGGACCTTAGACGCGTGGTGTTGTCAGACTTTGGTATTGGGTCCCCATGGGGAGAGAGCCTTAACTAGGGTTAGGGTTCTGTCCAGAGACGTCGCCAGGGCTGAAGCGACTTCGGTCTTGGGACCTCAATCGAGGGGTGAAGTGAGGGCCCATGCAACTGGGCGAGTCAAGTGTAGGGTTAGGGTTCAAGGCAGGCTTAGGTTTCGGTGGAGGGTCGTGTTTCAGGGTAGGGTTAGAAATAGGGTTAGGTCCCAGGAGGCTCCAGGATCCAAAACCACAGCAGGGCAGTGGTCTCTCCGAAGGGTTATGTTAAGGACACAAGATACAGTGTCGGTCAATTTAAGTCTTTGGCTGCCAAGGCCACAAATGTCGATGGGCCCCTGGTTGAGTAAGACTTAGGAATCCTCTCGGCAAATTGCAGCCGAGCCTGTGAAACGACATGGTGAGTTTTCACGTTCCATGTCTAGTAAGTCTGCACCGCTTGTGGACCCCAGGTTCGTGGTGTTGTCAGACTTTCGTATTGGAGCCCCATGGGGAGAGAGCCTTAGCTAGGGTTAGGGTTCAGTCCAGGGATGTCTCCAGGGCCGAAGTGACTCCCATCTGGTGATGTCCCTCGAGCGCTAAAGTGAGGGCCCACGTGAAAGGGCGGCTCAAGTGTATGGTTAGGGTTCGAGGTCGGCTTAGATTTCAGTGGAGGGTCCCGGATCAGGGCAGGTTTAGTGTTAGGTTTAGGTCCCTGGAGGTTCTAGCAGCCGAAACCACAGCAGGGCAGTGGTCTCCCCAAAGGGCTGAGTTGAGGGCACAAGGGAGGGTGCCGGTCAGGATCAGTCTTTGGCTGCCAAGGTCACACATGTCGATGGGCCCCTGCTCGGAGAGGCCTCAGGAATTCTCTCCGGCAGCTGCAGCCGGGCCTGGGAAATGACATGGTGAGCTTCCAAGTTCCATGCCGAGAGAGCCTGCACCACTTTTGGACCCCACGCACGTTGTGTTGTCAGATTTTGGTATTGGGTCCCCGTGGTGAGAGAGCCGTAGCTAGGGTTAGGGTTCTGTCCAGGGACGTCGCCAGGGCCGAAGCGACTCCAGACTTGTAATGTCCCTCGAAGGCTGAAGTGAGGGCCCATGAGACAGGGCAGCTCAAGTGTAGGGTTAGGGTTCGAGGCTGGCCTAGGTTTCGGTGGAAAGTCTTGTTTCGGGGCAGATTTAGGGTTAGGTTTAGGTCCCAGGAAGCTCTAGTTTCAGAACCGACAAAAGAACAGTGGTCTCCCCGAAGGGCTAAGTTGAGGGCAAAAGGGAGTGTGCCGGACAGGATCAGTCTTTGGCTGCCAATGCCACACAGGTCGATGGGCCCCTGCTCAGAGAAGCCTCAGGAATTCTCTCCGGCAGCTGCAGCCGGGCCTGGGGAAAGACATGGTGAGCTTCCAGGTTGCATGCCGAGAGAGCCTGCATCACCTGTGGACCCCAGGCACGTGTTATTGTCAGAATTTGGAATTATGTCCCCATCAGGAGAGAGCTTTAGCTAGGGTTAGGGTTCTGTCCAGGCACGTCGCCAGGGTGGAAGAGACTCCAGTCTCGTGATGTCCCTCCAGGGCTGAAGTAAGGGCACATGCGAAGGGGCAGCTCAAGTGTAGCGTTAGGGTACGAGGCTGGCTTAGTTTTCGGTGGAGGGTCTTGTTTCGTGGTAGATTTAGGATTAGGGTTAGGTCCCAGGAGGTTCCAGGCGCTGAACCTACAACAGGGCAGTGGTCTCCCCGAAGGGCTGAGTTGAGGGCACAAGGGAGGGTGCCGGTCAGGATCAGTTTTTGGCTGCCAAGGCCACACACGTCGATGGGCGCCAGGTCGGTGTGGCCTCAGGAATCCTCTCGGGAAGCTGCAGCCGGGACTGGGAAACGACATGGTGAACTTCCAGATTCCATGCTTTGTGAGCCTTCACCGCTTCCGGACCCCAGGCGTGTAGTGTTGTCAGACTTTCGAATTGGGTCCCCATGGGGAGAGAGCCTTTGCTAGGGTTAGGGTTCGGTCCAGAGACATCGCCATGGCCCAAGCAACTCCGGTCTCTTGACCTCCATCGAGGGCTGAAGTGATGGCCCTTGTGACGGTATACTCAAGTGTAGGGTTAGGGTTCGATGCAGGCATAGGTTTTGGTGGAGGGTCGTGTTTCAGGGTAGGGTTAGGGTTAGCGTTAGGTCCCAGGAGGCTCCAGGCTCTGAAACCACAGCAGGGAAGTGGTTTCACCCAAGGGCTGAGTTGAGGGCACAAGATAAGTTGTCGGTCACATAAAGTCTTTGACTGCCAAGGCCAAACACGTCGATTGGCCCCTGGTAGGGTAAGCCTCAGGAATCCTCTCCGCCAGCTGCAGCCGAGCCTGTGAAACGACATGGTGAGTTTTCAGGTTCCATGTCTTGTGAGTCTTCATCGCTTGTGGACCCCAGGTGTGTGGTGTTGTCAGACCTTGGTATTGGGTCCCCATGGGGAGAGAGCCTTAGCTAGGGTTAGGGTTCGGTCCAGGGAAGTCGCCAGGACCACAGGGACTCTAAGAAACCATGTTTCAACAAAAGTCTGGCTTCATATTGAGAGGTGTTTGAAATCCTTTACAGAGAACTATAAGCTGTATAAGAAGTTTATGACTTAATTCTGGGAGAAAACCTATCGAGACACCGTCTTTCAACCAACTTCTTGGTTCACAACATTAGACGTGTTGAAAAACCTAATCTGGGGACTATAAAGTTCCTTCAGCTTAACTCTGTGAAATAACCTTCTGGAGGAACCAGGTTCAACGAATCTCTTGTTTCACTAAGAAGTGTATGAAAACCTAGGTGGGTAATGATGAGGGCAGTGATATGTACTTAACTCTGTGAGAAAAAAAAAATACCGGAGACACGACCCTTCAAATAACGTTGTTGTTCCCTAAGTTAGAAGTGTTTGAACATTTAGGCCTAAATGTAAACCGAGAGTATTATAGACTCATCTCCTTGAATTAAAACCTTGTCGAGAAACCAACTTTCAACTAACGTCTTCTTTCCAGTTAGAAGTGTTTGAAAACCTTTAGATGGAAGTATAAGGAAAAGACCACAATACTAACGCTGTGAAAAACACAACAGGGACATGGTCTTTCAACCAACTTCTCATTTCAGACGTTTTGGAGAATCGATGCGGGGAACTACATGTAAGGAAACTGTCATATACTCAACTTTGTGAAATAACAGAGCGGGGAGACTGCTTTTCAAATATCCTGTTTCACTAGTTTAGGGGGTTGGTAGGTTATACTGAGAACTTAGGTAAAGGGCCATACAGTCAACTCTGAGAAAACACAGGGGGAAACCGTCCTTCCACCAACTCCCTGTTTCGGTAGGTTAGGAGGCTTTGACTCTCTATTGCGGGCAAGTATAAGGAAAGTGCCATGAACTCCTCTCTGTGAATCCACACTGTGGAGAAAACTTCTCTCAGTGACCTGCTTCCTTCACAGTGTTAGAAATGTTTGAAAACATATGCAAGGAAGAATAGGCAAAGTGCCACATACTTAACTCTGCAAAACAACTCTGTGCGGAAACCATCTTTCAAATAACTTCTTGTGTCCGAAAACACATTTTGAAAATCAATGCGACCGAATAACACAAGGAAAGTGACATATCCACACTCTGTGAAACAACACTGTGGGGAGCCCATTTTTCAGCTACAATTACATTTCAGGAAGTTGAACTCTCCGAAAATAACACTGGGGAACAGGTCTTTCACCCAACTTCTTGTTGAACCAACTTCTTAGCTAGCCGTGTTTGAAAACCTGTGTGTGGAATCATGGGAAAGTCAATATACTCACCTCTGTGAGATAATACTGTGGAGAAACCATCTTTCAAATAACTTCTTATTTCGCGTACTTAGAAGTCTTCCAAAACCTATGCAGAAAAGAGAGGGGAATGGCAGTGACTCACCGCTGTGAAATAATATGGTGGGAGAAACACCTTTCCACTAATTCCTTGTTTCACTAAGTATCCACTGTCTGAAATCTTATGCCGGACTATGAGGAAAACACAGCGTGGAGAAACGACCTTTAGATGATCATTTGTTTCACTACCATACAAGTGTTTGAAAATGTAAGTGGTGAGCTGGAAGGCAAGAGCCATACCATAGATTCAACAGTGTGGAGAAACCATTCTTGAACTAACACCATGTTTCATTGAGTTACAAAAGTTTGAAAACATTAAGGAAAGTTCCATACACTCAACTCTCTGAAGAAACACTGTGGACAAATCCTCTTTCAAGTAACATCTTTTCTAAGTTGGAAGTGAGTAAAAATCTAGGACTAAATGTACAATGATGGTGCCATACGCTGAACTCCTTGAAGGAAAACCATGGAAAAAACACCTTTCAACTAAAGTCTGCTTTCAAATCGAGTGGTGTTTGAAACCCTTTACAGGGAACTTTAAGGAAAGGATCCCATGCTGAGTTCAGAAAAAACACTATGGCGATACCGTCTTTCAACCAACTTCTTGTTTCACTAAGTTAGACGTGTTGGAAAACCTGTCCTGGTAACTCTAAAGAAAGTGCCATCTACTCAACTGTATGAAATTACATTGTGGAGGGACCATCCTTCAACTAATGCATTGTTTCGGGTGAAAAGACACTGTGGGGAAACTGTCTTTCAACCAAATTCCTGTTTCATTTAGACATTTTTGAAAACATGTTCGAGGAATTGTAAGAAAAGTGCCATATACTCCATTTTGTGAAATGATACTGTGGAGAAAACCACATTTCAAAGAACTTCTTGTTTCACTAAGAAAGAAGTCTTGGAAAACCTATGCAGAAAATATAGGGGAATGGCATAGACTCAGCACTATGAAATAACACTGTGGAGGAATCATCTTTCAATGAATCTCTTATTTCCTTGTGTAACAAGTGTTAGAAAACCTAAGCGGGAAACTATGAGGAAAGTGCCATGTACCTAACTCTGTGACACAACACATGGAGACAGGACCTTGCAACTAACATTTTCCTTCACTACCTTAGAAGTGTTTGAAATGGAAGAGGTGAACTCCAAGCCATGTTTTTAGAGTTGTGCCGAATTCAACACTGTGAAACAATGGTGTGGAGAAACTATTTTTAAAGTAACACCATGTTTCATTGAGTGACAATGGTTTGCACAGCGATGCGGGAAAGAAAAAAGTTCCATATACGGAACACTGTGAGAAAACACTGTGGAGATAGCATTTTTCAACTAACGCCTTCTTTTCCCACCTGAGAAGTGTTTGAAAATCTAGGCCTAAACATATAGGGATAGTTCTATACACCTTCAACTCCTTGAAATAAAACTATGGAGAAATCATCTTTCCCATAACGTCTTGTTTCACTACGTGAGAACTGTTTGAAAACCTATGCAAGGAACTCTAAGGAAAGTGCCATATCCTCAACCCTGTGAAACAACAATGTTGATAAACTGCCTCCCAGTGAATACACCAGACAACCATCTAGTTTCACATACACCGAACTACAATCAACATTTAGTCAACACTCACCAAGGTTTGCACACCGAGCACACTCCACACACCTACCTCTTAAACACCACAGACACCACACTTCAGCATCCCACAGTGCCTAGGAAACACACAAACACCAAACACATCACACACGGACAAAACACATCCCAACATACCTCAAGTACCAGACACATTCAAATATCCTATGGAGAATGCTTTTATACTACTTAAAACTCGCATGGGACATACACCACATATAGAAACGACACGCACAATTTGCAGGTAACATGGTCAACCCACTACATCACATCGATAAAATATCCATCACACAGTCCAAACACCACACACACACCACACTACCCATACAGCACACATATTCCACACACACACACACACACACACTTCACATATGCCATGCACAGAAATGCACACACCACACACCCTCCAGGGACATACTGCTTATAAACCACCTACACACGCCCTTTCCATACACCACACACATAACAAACACAAGACACCAATGCTCCACATATACCCTGCTACATCTCTGCTGACCCTATCTGCCAATGGGATGGCAGGAAAGACATCCAAAGCCAGGGCTTTCCCTCTCTATTTAAAGGAATAATGGAGGCCTCATGATAACAGTGCTTCAGGTGTGGCCTGGAGAGAGGTCCCTCTACCGAAGCCCTTGGCTCTTTCTAATTTCTGAGACAGTCAACTTGCTGAAAGATTGTGCTAGTCACTTCATTCATAACAGTCTCCCATTCCCATCATCTGACGACAGACTCTAGCAAGCCGACTATCATTTTGAACCCTTTTGCTCTATTTTCAAAGGGGTTTCTCCCTGGGGTTCATGCCAAGTGAGTCAGAGCACCAGGCTCTGCTTTCAAGTGTAGAGTGTGGTGACGTCCTTGGGAGTGCGCAATGGGTTTGGTAACAGGACCACCCCTTCATCTGGTTTCAGAAGTGTATAGATATCAAGAGGCCTGGGTCATTGGAAGATGCCCAATGGAGAACTTTTGTATGTATGCTGTGCCGGAGGTTGCAGGAGAGAGCTGGCCTCCTTTATGCGCGGAGAAGAAATGAAATGAGACATCTCCTTTGCAGACTGATCCAATTCCCCTTTGGAAGGTCGCACTTGGGTCCACTTAGTCATTTTCTTCCCATGGCTGTGTTTCAAAATAAATTTTTGTTCACACGTAGGGGCCACAGAACTGTCCCTCTCTCAGCTGGCACCCTGGGGTAGGCCAAAAACCTTTTGAATAAATGCTGCACCATAACCTCGTTCAAACCTATTCATCATCACAGGGAAGCATATGTTTCCATGACTCAGAATAACCTGTGCCCCTGTCTACTGATACGATGTGCAGAAAGGACAAAAGAAGCCAAAGCTTCCCTCTATGTCTTCAGGGATAATGTGGGTCTCTTGCCCACAGGACCCCAAGGGGCATCCTTTGGGTACTCCTTTAGTCAAGGCGACTAAGGGTTCTTCTGATGCCTGAGCAGGCCAGCGAGCATGCTAATATACAGTGCTGGTCAGAGTGTCCTAAACATTACCCAAATCTCATCCTTAATAAAGAGCTCTCGCCCTCGGGGTTTCAAGTTTCATGGCATTGCTTTATTCTCCACCACGGTTCCTCTTGTGATCCCCATGAGTTCAGTCACTCAGAGTCATAGCACCAGCTTGCAAATGTCCAATGTGGACCAGCCCTTGTGACTTGTGGCACAGGTTGAGCCCCAGGGGCCCTGGCATTTTGGTTTCAGGATTCCATGGACATGCAGAGCCCTAGGCCATTCGAAGAGGTCCAGCTGAGAACTGTTTGTGCAGAGGCTGCGCCAGGTGTATTAGTGGGCAGCTGGCCCTCATACCTAGGGAAAATGAAGTTTATTTCCCGGAAATATCGAATGCCCTTTGTTCCAGGCTGGAGCCATTCCTTCTCCTTTACTGTCATTCTGACTCCGTCTTTGTTCAACCCGAGGAGCCATGGACCTGGCACTCACTCCTCGGGCACCGTTCCCACTCAATCCCATGCTCAGGGACAGCCATGAGCATCAGCTATCCCAAAGGAGTAGAGAACTCCAATCCCTGAGCTTGGTAATTGGCTGTTGTTAGCAAGGGGTGAGGGGAAGGGAGCCAGCCTGCTTCCTTTCTCTACCTGATGGAGTTTCCTTCCTTCTGAAAAGCAGACAGTTCACACAGGAGCAGAAAGCTCCAGAAGGTGGTCAGCACAGAAAGAGCCCTTTACAGGAAGAGGGCCCAATGTCCCTTTCCCCACTTTGGAAGAAGACCTGGGGGCACGTGATGGCCACAACACCCTCACTGCTCACTCCATTCAATGATGGGAAAAGTAAGAAAAGCAAAGTCCAGGGCTCTCTAGGTCCTTCTGAAGGAAGAAAGCAGGCCTGTTGCTGATAGGGCTCCAAGATGCGGACGCTAGACGGCACTGTTGTCTGAGGCAACAGAAACCCCTGTTTCTTCTTCCCACAGCCACCTTGCCAGGAGCTGGTGCTGGACCATTCCTTTCCCACATAATTCCGCTTCCAATCTCTGAAGAGCTCTGACCCTCCTTATCCACCTTTACTCATCTTTGACCTCTTCTAGAAACAAGGTTCTTCCGATCATGGGTTCAGAGGCAGTGTCTTATGGTCGTATCCTCTGCCTTCCACCTGGGAGTCTGGCTCAGTCCTTGAGACAGTGGGAGAGATTTTGGCCACTGGGCTCCATCTTCCTTAATTCATTGGGTTCCAGAAGCATGTAGAGACCCAGGCCAATGGAAGGGTTGCAGCAGATGTTTGTGTGTAGGTTGGACGAGAGATTTGGGCATGGAGTTGGCCTTCTGGCCAGTGGCAAACGAAGTAAGACACCTTCTTTCCCAGTGGATCCCAATTACCACTGGATATGCCGAGCTTTGGCCCTCCTTGTGCCCATTTCCTTCACATTACTGCATTTCCGACTAATTTTTCTCCCTTAGGAGCTAGGGAGCTGTCAGAAACCCAGGGATGTCACACGGATAGGCATGAAACTCCCACTCTGCTCCTGTGCTCAGTGAGAGCGCTGAGGCTCTGAACTACCAAAGGAAAGATGGCCTTTATTCCCTAGAAGACTGGTGACTGGCCTGCTGTGGTATGGAAGGGGAAGGGGAGCCAGCTTGCCTCATTGTCCTGAATGACTGTGTTGCCTTCTTTCTGAGAAGTAGACAGGTTGCACATGAACAGTATGGACAAGGAGAGGGTCAGCACAGAGGAAGCCCTTTGCAGGAACAGAGAAGGATTTCTTTGTCCCACTCTCCTGAGTAAAAGCCAGCAGAACCGAAAACTTAGAGTTCAAAACTGGGGCCTGCATCAACTGATAGAACATGTGGGAGGGACACACATAGCCAGAAATCTGTCTCTTAAAATCAGAATGCAGGGCCCCCAGGTGTATTCCTTCAGAGGGCTCCCTTTACCTAAGCCCACAAGCATTTCTTTTTCTGGATACAACCCGCTTGATAGGAGACCATGCTGGGTATTTATTCTCAAGATTCTCCACATACCATGTGTGAGGAAGAACTCTGGAAGTCTGTGTCTCAAAAGGCCCACCACTTTCCGTTTTCTTGAAAAGCAGTGCTGCATGGAATTTGTCAGAGCCAGTGTCTTTAATATCTTCTTCTTTCAGCACTCGAATCCGGTGTTGTCCTGTGGTTATGATATAGGTGTGGCAATGGGCCGCTCTCCATTTGGTTTCAGAATTATGTGACCATCTGCTAACGCAGGATGTGTGAAGGTTCCAAGGCAGAATGCTTGTGGGTAGGCTCATCCAGAAGTTGGGGGTAGATCCTGCCTCCTGTGTGCTTAGAGGGTGAGGGAAGCTAGATATCTCCTTCCTCGATTTGACCAGGGGCCTTCTGAATGCAGAACTTTGACTCACCTGGTAGTTATTCTTATCCCATTTCTGCATTTCTAACTTACCCTCACTTGACACACCAAGACCACGGGGCTGTTCTGTAAACCAGCAAGTTGCAAGGATGGACATGTAGGTTCCAGAACATTCCCGAGTCAAGGCAGGACTCTCAGAGTCTGTTATCGCTGAAGCGAGCTATATATTGTGTCATTGAACCCTAGGTTCATAGCAGACTACTGTACCGTGGGAATGGTGAGCCACATGGACCGCCGACCCTAATTGATGGACATACCCTCATGCAGAGGAAGAGACAGGATGTGCATGTGCAGCATGCTCCATGACCTGACCAGAGCACACAAAGCCTTTTGAATGCATCCTGCCCCAGGCCTTGGTCCCACCACTGGATCCTCCCATGGAAGCACATTTTTGTATCTCAGTGTCATTAGGGCCTGATCTGATACAATGGACAGAGAAGCACACAAACAGCTTACCGTTTCCCTCTACTTCTTAAGGGAGAATGTGGGTCTCTTGCTCACAGTGCTCCAAGTGGTTCCCTTTGGACAACTCTGTAGCCAAATCCCACAACAGATCTGATTTCTCAGCAATCCAGCTTGCTAATGTATTGAGCTAGTCAGTTTGTTCTAAACATTATCCCATTCTCATCCTTAAAGAAGAACTCTTACCCTAAGCTTATGAAGTCTCATGACATTGCTGTTTAGCCATCAAGGTTTGTGTTGGGCTCCATACATTTCAGCCTTGCAGTCATAGACCTGCCTTACAATTGTTCAATATGGACCAGCCCGTGTGGCTGCTGTGACGACAGGTTGAGGTAAAGGGGCTGGCATATTTGTTTCAGGACTACATGGACATCCAGAGATGTAGGGCAAGGAAAGGGGTCCAGCTGAGATGTGTCTGTGTGGAGGATGGTCCAGAGGTATTAGTCGAGAGCTGGCCTTTATGCTAGGCCTAGAGGAAATGAAGTTTAACGTGTCTTGTCCACATCGATCACATTCCCATTGGTTGGAAATATTGCACACTTTTGTCCTGGATGCAGCTGTGCACTTTTCCTTAATGTCTGACTCATTATTTCTTTACCCTTATGAACCATGGCACCGGCACTCAGCGGGCACCAAGGGGTGGGCTATAGCTTCCCGCTTGGTCCAGTGCTCAGTGACAGCCATAAGCATTGGCTATCCCAAAGGAGAATAGCCCTCCTACCCCTCAGCTTGATGCCTGGTTCTTTGTAGGAAGAGGTGGGGAAGGGAGCCAGCCGGCCTTGTTGCTCTGCCTGATGGAGGAGTCTTCCTTTTGAAAAGCACACGGTTCACACAAGAGCAGGAGGCTCCAGAAGTTCAGGCACCCCAAAAGAGCCCTTTACAGGAAGAGGGTCCCCATACTCCTTTTCCCTTGTTGGGTAACAGCGGGGGGGGGGGCAAGTGAAGGCCACAACACGCTCACTGCTCACTCCATTCAATGATGTGAAAAGGAACAAAAGCAGACATAGTCCAGGAGTCTCTCGGTCCTTGTGAAGGAAAAGAGGCAGGCTTCTTGCTCTCAGGGTTCCCAGATACAGACGCTAGAGGGCGTTTCCCTAAGGCTTCTGGTGCTTCTTTTTCCCATAGCCAGCTTGGCAAGACCTGGTGCTGGGCCCTTCCTTCTCCACATAACTCCCTTCCCATCTCTGAAAAGCTCTGGCCTTCCTTATCCACCTTACACATCTTTGCTCTTTTGTAGAAACCAGGGTTTTCCCACAGTTCGTCCAGAGTCAGTGTTTCACACTTGTCTCTTCTGCCTTCCACCTGGGAGACTTGTCTGCTCCTTGTGACTGTGGGAGAGATTTTTGCCACAGGGCTTCTTCTTCATGAATGCATTGGGTTTCATAAGTGTGTTGTCATTCAGGGGTCCAGGGCATTTGAAGGGGCCCAGCAGAGGATGTTTGTGTGTATGCTGGGCCAGAGATTTGGGCAGGGAGCTGGATGCCTTGTGGGCCCAGGGAAAAGGAAGGAAGACATCTTCTTTCCAAGTGGATCCCAATTCCTGATGGAGACTTCTGGAGCGTTGGCCCTTCTTGCGCCCATTTCCTTCACCCTGCTGCATTTATGACAATTTTTTTTTCTCCCTTTAGAGCCATGGATCCATCACACATTTGGCTGGCACTCCTTGGTAGCCCGCTAATTCCATCTCTCTTCCTGTGTTCAGTGAGAGCTATCAGGCTCCGATCTAACAAAGGAAAGCAGGCCTTTAGTCCTTGAGTGCTTGGGGATAGGCCTGCTGTCGTATGGAAGGTGAAGGGGAGCCAGCCTCCCTCACTGACCTGGATGATTGAGTTACCTTCCTTTCGAGAAGCAGACAGTTGCCACATGGGCAGTATGGGCCAGGAGGGGGTCAGCATGGGGAAAGCCCTTTCCAGAAATAGGGAACTATGACATTGTTCCAAACTCCTGAGCAAGAGCCCGCAGAACCCAGTAGCTACAGTTCACACACTGATACCTCCGATCAACTGATAGAAAAAGTGGCAGGGAGAGACATGACCAGAACTCTCTGGCTCCTAAGGAAAAATTGCAGACTTGTTGCTGATAGTCGCTCCCAGGTGTAGTCGTTCAGAGGGTTCCCTTTGCCTAACCATTTCTTATTCCAGATTCAACCAGCTTGATAGGATATGGTGCTGGGTACTTCATTCTCAACATTTCCCACATCTCATGTGTGATGAAGAACTCTGGCTGTCTGTGTCTCCGTGTCCACCCGTTACCCTCTTGTTGAACAAGGTTCTGAATGGCATGTATTCAGAGCCATTGTCTGAGAGTACTATTCCTTTCTTTCGGCTTGTGAGTCTGGTGGGGTCCCTGTGATGGTGACATAAGGCCCCTCTCAATCTGGTTTCAGAATGATGTGAACATCACCAATCCTAGGGTGTGTGAAGGTGATGAGGCCGAATACTTGTGCATAGGCTCAGCCATGGGTTTGGAGTGGATCCTGTCTCATGTGTGGGAAGATAGATGGTAGGGAAGATAGACATCTCCTTCCTTGAGTTGACCCATATCCATCTGAACACAGAGATTTGACTGGCCTGGCAGTCATTACTAACCCATTGCTGCTTTGGTAACGTGATCTCAGTTCACACACCAAGGTCATGGGGCCGTCCCATACACAACCAATGTCCATGGATTGGAGGTGACTTTCCAGGAAGTTCCTGAGCCAATGCAGGGCTCTAAGATTCTGGTGAGCTAGCACCCTTGTCCCTGAGCCCTCAGTGCTTAGCAGGCTACAGTATCCAAGGATTGCATAGCCACATTGACTTCCACACGTAATTGAAGAGGATACCCTCATTCAGAAGAACATTCAGTCTGTGCATCTGCCATTTGCTGCATGACTTGATCAGTCAGTGCACAAAACATCCATTGAAAATATCGTGCACTAAGACCTTGCTCCCACCTCTTGATCATTATGTGGAGCCACCTTCTTCATATCTCAGAGTCACTGCTGCCCGTATCTACTGATATGATGGACAGAAACACACCAAAAGCCAAAGTTTCCTTCTATTTGTTAAGGGAGAATGAGGCTCTCTTGTTCGCAGGGCTCCAAGGGGCATCCTTTGGAGTAGTCCCATAGCCGAAGCCCACAAAGATTTTTAATGACTCCTGACCAAGCCTGCTTGTTCCTCTATTGTGTTGGTCTGTGTTTTCTAAACATCATGCAACCCTCATCCCGAGTGAAGATCTGTGACTGTGTGAGTCTCAAGTTTCATGGGAGTGCTTTACTATCCATCAAAATTTGTCTTGGGGTCCATACAATTCTGTCTGTCCGAATAATGGCTCAGGCTTGCAAATGTCCAGTGCGGACCAACCCTTGTGTCTGTGGGACAGGCTGAGACCAAGTTGGTTTCAGGACTCCATAGATCGGCAGAGCCATCCAATTAATTAATGAAGAAGCCCTGTGGGAAAATATCTTCCACAGTCACAAGGACTGGGTTCGACTCCCAGCTGGAAGGCAGAGGATGTGACTGACTTCCAGCTGGAAGGCAGAAGATGTGACTGTGAGACACTGACTCTGCACAGACTGTGGGAAGAACCCTGTTTCTAAAAATGAGCAACGATGTGTGATGGTGATAGGGAGGGCCCGAGCTCTTCAGAGATAGGAGAAAGAAGTGCCCAGCACCTGATCCTGGGAAAATTGCTGTGGGAAAAAGAAGAAACTCCTTAGGATTTATGAAAAAGCCCCCTCTAGAGACTGCATTTGGGAAGCCTGGGAGCAACAGGCCTGCCTTATTCCTTCAGAAGGACCTAGAGAGCCCTGGGACTTTGTCTGTTTTTCTTGTTTTCCCAGCACTGAATGGAGTGAGCAGTTACAGTGCTGTGGCCATGAGGTGTCTCCAGCTGTTGTTGCAAAGTGTGGAAAGGGACCGTGGTGCCCTCTTCCTTTAATGGGGTCTTTCTGGACTGACCGGCTTCTAGAACCTCCTGCCCATGTGAACAGTTTGTTTTTCAGAAGGAAGGTCCCTCCATCAGGCAGAGCAATGAGGCCAGCTGGCTCCCCTCCCACCACCCCTTGTTACAAACAGCTCACCACCTAGTTCAGGGATTAGAGGGCAATTCTCCCTTTGGATATCACTTATGGCTGTCACTGAGTGAGATACTGAGTGGGCACCCAAATCCTATCCCTTGGTTCCCTCTGCATGACTGCCAGCTCCATGGCTCCTAAGAGTGAACAAAGACTGAGTCAGAAAGGCGGTAAGTGAAAGGGACTGGCTGAAGCTCTGACCAAAGGGAGTTTGATATGTCCATCCAATGGGAATGTGATCAATATGAAAAGAACATGGGAAACTCCATTTGTCCTAGGCCCAACAAGGAGGCCAGCTCCCCCATAATATGGCTGGCCCAGCCTCCACCCCAACAGTTCTAGGCGGGACCCTTTCAAATGACCGATGGCTCTGCCGATCTATGGAGTCCTGAAACCAACTTGGTCTCAGCCTGTCCCACAGACACAAGGGTTGGTCCGCACTGGACATTTGCAAGCCTGAGCCATTATTCGGACAGACAGAATTGTATGGACCCCAAGACAAATTTTGATGGATAGTAAAGCACTCCCATGAAACTTGAGACTCACACAGTCACAGATCTTCACTCGGGATGAGGGTTGCATGATGTTTAGAAAACACAGACCAACACAATAGAGGAACAAGCAGGCTTGGTCAGGAGTCATTAAAAATCTTTGTGGGCTTCGGCTATGGGACTACTCCAAAGGATGCCCCTTGGAGCCCTGCGAACAAGAGAGCCTCATTCTCCCTTAACAAATAGAAGGAAACTTTGGCTTTTGGTGTGTTTCTGTCCATCATATCAGTAGATACGGGCAGCAGTGACTCTGAGATATGAAGAAGGTGGCTCCACATAATGATCAAGAGGTGGGAGCAAGGTCTTAGTGCACGATATTTTCAATGGATGTTTTGTGCACTGACTGATCAAGTCATGCAGCAAATGGCAGATGCACAGACTGAATGTTCTTCTGAATGAGGGTATCCTCTTCAATTACGTGTGGAAGTCAATGTGGCTATGCAATCCTTGGATACTGTAGCCTGCTAAGCACTGAGGGCTCAGGGACAAGGGTGCTAGCTCACCAGAATCTTAGAGCCCTGCATTGGCTCAGGAACTTCCTGGAAAGTCACCTCCAATCCATGGACATTGGTTGTGTATGGGACGGCCCCATGACCTTGGTGTGTGAACTGAGATCACGTTACCAAAGCAGCAATGGGTTAGTAATGACTGCCAGGCCAGTCAAATCTCTGTGTTCAGATGGATATGGGTCAACTCAAGGAAGGAGATGTCTATCTTCCCTACCATCTATCTTCCCACACATGAGACAGGATCCACTCCAAACCCATGGCTGAGCCTATGCACAAGTATTCGGCCTCATCACCTTCACACACCCTAGGATTGGTGATGTTCACATCATTCTGAAACCAGATTGAGAGGGGCCTTATGTCACCATCACAGGGACCCCACCAGACTCACAAGCCGAAAGAAAGGAATAGTACTCTCAGACAATGGCTCTGAATACATGCCATTCAGAACCTTGTTCAACAAGAGGGTAACGGGTGGACACGGAGACACAGACAGCCAGAGTTTTTCATCACACATGAGATGTGGGAAATGTTGAGAATGAAGTACCCAGCACCATATCCTATCAAGCTGGTTGAATCTGGAATAAGAAATGGTTAGGCAAAGGGAACCCTCTGAACGACTACACCTGGGAGCGACTATCAGCAACAAGTCTGCAATTTTTCCTTAGGAGCCAGAGAGTTCTGGTCATGTCTCTCCCTGCCACTTTTTCTATCAGTTGATCGGAGGTATCAGTGTGTGAACTGTAGCTACTGGGTTCTGCGGGCTCTTGCTCAGGAGTTTGGAACAATGTCATAGTTCCCTATTTCTGGAAAGGGCTTTCCCCATGCTGACCCCCTCCTGGCCCATACTGCCCATGTGGCAACTGTCTGCTTCTCGAAAGGAAGGTAACTCAATCATCCAGGTCAGTGAGGGAGGCTGGCTCCCCTTCACCTTCCATACGACAGCAGGCCTATCCCCAAGCACTCAAGGACTAAAGGCCTGCTTTCCTTTGTTAGATCGGAGCCTGATAGCTCTCACTGAACACAGGAAGAGAGATGGAATTAGCGGGCTACCAAGGAGTGCCAGCCAAATGTGTGATGGATCCATGGCTCTAAAGGGAGAAAAAAAAATTGTCATAAATGCAGCAGGGTGAAGGAAATGGGCGCAAGAAGGGCCAACGCTCCAGAAGTCTCCATCAGGAATTGGGATCCACTTGGAAAGAAGATGTCTTCCTTCCTTTTCCCTGGGCCCACAAGGCATCCAGCTCCCTGCCCAAATCTCTGGCCCAGCATACACACAAACATCCTCTGCTGGGCCCCTTCAAATGCCCTGGACCCCTGAATGACAACACACTTATGAAACCCAATGCATTCATGAAGAAGAAGCCCTGTGGCAAAAATCTCTCCCACAGTCACAAGGAGCAGACAAGTCTCCCAGGTGGAAGGCAGAAGAGACAAGTGTGAAACACTGACTCTGGACGAACTGTGGGAAAACCCTGGTTTCTACAAAAGAGCAAAGATGTGTAAGGTGGATAAGGAAGGCCAGAGCTTTTCAGAGATGGGAAGGGAGTTATGTGGAGAAGGAAGGGCCCAGCACCAGGTCTTGCCAAGCTGGCTATGGGAAAAAGAAGCACCAGAAGCCTTAGGGAAACGCCCTCTAGCGTCTGTATCTGGGAACCCTGAGAGCAAGAAGCCTGCCTCTTTTCCTTCACAAGGACCGAGAGACTCCTGGACTATGTCTGCTTTTGTTCCTTTTCACATCATTGAATGGAGTGAGCAGTGAGCGTGTTGTGGCCTTCACTTGCCCCCCCCCCGCTGTTACCCAACAAGGGAAAAGGAGTATGGGGACCCTCTTCCTGTAAAGGGCTCTTTTGGGGTGCCTGAACTTCTGGAGCCTCCTGCTCTTGTGTGAACCGTGTGCTTTTCAAAAGGAAGACTCCTCCATCAGGCAGAGCAACAAGGCCGGCTGGCTCCCTTCCCCACCTCTTCCTACAAAGAACCAGGCATCAAGCTGAGGGGTAGGAGGGCTATTCTCCTTTGGGATAGCCAATGCTTATGGCTGTCACTGAGCACTGGACCAAGCGGGAAGCTATAGCCCACCCCTTGGTGCCCGCTGAGTGCCGGTGCCATGGTTCATAAGGGTAAAGAAATAATGAGTCAGACATTAAGGAAAAGTGCACAGCTGCATCCAGGACAAAAGTGTGCAATATTTCCAACCAATGGGAATGTGATCGATGTGGACAAGACACGTTAAACTTCATTTCCTCTAGGCCTAGCATAAAGGCCAGCTCTCGACTAATACCTCTGGACCATCCTCCACACAGACACATCTCAGCTGGACCCCTTTCCTTGCCCTACATCTCTGGATGTCCATGTAGTCCTGAAACAAATATGCCAGCCCCTTTACCTCAACCTGTCGTCACAGCAGCCACACGGGCTGGTCCATATTGAACAATTGTAAGGCAGGTCTATGACTGCAAGGCTGAAATGTATGGAGCCCAACACAAACCTTGATGGCTAAACAGCAATGTCATGAGACTTCATAAGCTTAGGGTAAGAGTTCTTCTTTAAGGATGAGAATGGGATAATGTTTAGAACAAACTGACTAGCTCAATACATTAGCAAGCTGGATTGCTGAGAAATCAGATCTGTTGTGGGATTTGGCTACAGAGTTGTCCAAAGGGAACCACTTGGAGCACTGTGAGCAAGAGACCCACATTCTCCCTTAAGAAGTAGAGGGAAACGGTAAGCTGTTTGTGTGCTTCTCTGTCCATTGTATCAGATCAGGCCCTAATGACACTGAGATACAAAAATGTGCTTCCATGGGAGGATCCAGTGGTGGGACCAAGGCCTGGGGCAGGATGCATTCAAAAGGCTTTGTGTGCTCTGGTCAGGTCATGGAGCATGCTGCACATGCACATCCTGTCTCTTCCTCTGCATGAGGGTATGTCCATCAATTAGGGTCGGCGGTCCATGTGGCTCACCATTCCCACGGTACAGTAGTCTGCTATGAACCTAGGGTTCAATGACACAATATATAGCTCGCTTCAGCGATAACAGACTCTGAGAGTCCTGCCTTGACTCGGGAATGTTCTGGAACCTACATGTCCATCCTTGCAACTTGCTGGTTTACAGAACAGCCCCGTGGTCTTGGTGTGTCAAGTGAGGGTAAGTTAGAAATGCAGAAATGGGATAAGAATAACTACCAGGTGAGTCAAAGTTCTGCATTCAGAAGGCCCCTGGTCAAATCGAGGAAGGAGATATCTAGCTTCCCTCACCCTCTAAGCACACAGGAGGCAGGATCTACCCCCAACTTCTGGATGAGCCTACCCACAAGCATTCTGCCTTGGAACCTTCACACATCCTGCGTTAGCAGATGGTCACATAATTCTGAAACCAAATGGAGAGCGGCCCATTGCCACACCTATATCATAACCACAGGACAACACCGGATTCGAGTGCTGAAAGAAGAAGATATTAAAGACACTGGCTCTGACAAATTCCATGCAGCACTGCTTTTCAAGAAAACGGAAAGTGGTGGGCCTTTTGAGACACAGACTTCCAGAGTTCTTCCTCACACATGGTATGTGGAGAATCTTGAGAATAAATACCCAGCATGGTCTCCTATCAAGCGGGTTGTATCCAGAAAAAGAAATGCTTGTGGGCTTAGGTAAAGGGAGCCCTCTGAAGGAATACACCTGGGGGCCCTGCATTCTGATTTTAAGAGACAGATTTCTGGCTATGTGTGTCCCTCCCACATGTTCTATCAGTTGATGCAGGCCCCAGTTTTGAACTCTAAGTTTTCGGTTCTGCTGGCTTTTACTCAGGAGAGTGGGACAAAGAAATCCTTCTCTGTTCCTGCAAAGGGCTTCCTCTGTGCTGACCCTCTCCTTGTCCATACTGTTCATGTGCAACCTGTCTACTTCTCAGAAAGAAGGCAACACAGTCATTCAGGACAATGAGGCAAGCTGGCTCCCCTTCCCCTTCCATACCACAGCAGGCCAGTCACCAGTCTTCTAGGGAATAAAGGCCATCTTTCCTTTGGTAGTTCAGAGCCTCAGCGCTCTCACTGAGCACAGGAGCAGAGTGGGAGTTTCATGCCTATCCGTGTGACATCCCTGGGTTTCTGACAGCTCCCTAGCTCCTAAGGGAGAAAAATTAGTCGGAAATGCAGTAATGTGAAGGAAATGGGCACAAGGAGGGCCAAAGCTCGGCATATCCAGTGGTAATTGGGATCCACTGGGAAAGAAGGTGTCTTACTTCGTTTGCCACTGGCCAGAAGGCCAACTCCATGCCCAAATCTCTCGTCCAACCTACACACAAACATCTGCTGCAACCCTTCCATTGGCCTGGGTCTCTACATGCTTCTGGAACCCAATGAATTAAGGAAGATGGAGCCCAGTGGCCAAAATCTCTCCCACTGTCTCAAGGACTGAGCCAGACTCCCAGGTGGAAGGCAGAGGATACGACCATAAGACACTGCCTCTGAACCCATGATCGGAAGAACCTTGTTTCTAGAAGAGGTCAAAGATGAGTAAAGGTGGATAAGGAGGGTCAGAGCTCTTCAGAGATTGGAAGCGGAATTATGTGGGAAAGGAATGGTCCAGCACCAGCTCCTGGCAAGGTGGCTGTGGGAAGAAGAAACAGGGGTTTCTGTTGCCTCAGACAACAGTGCCGTCTAGCGTCCGCATCTTGGAGCCCTATCAGCAACAGGCCTGCTTTCTTCCTTCAGAAGGACCTAGAGAGCCCTGGACTTTGCTTTTCTTACTTTTCCCATCATTGAATGGAGTGAGCAGTGAGGGTGTTGTGGCCATCACGTGCCCCCAGGTCTTCTTCCAAAGTGGGGAAAGGGACATTGGGCCCTCTTCCTGTAAAGGGCTCTTTCTGTGCTGACCACCTTCTGGAGCTTTCTGCTCCTGTGTGAACTGTCTGCTTTTCAGAAGGAAGGAAACTCCATCAGGTAGAGAAAGGAAGCAGGCTGGCTCCCTTCCCCTCACCCCTTGCTAACAACAGCCAATTACCAAGCTCAGGGATTGGAGTTCTCTACTCCTTTGGGATAGCTGATGCTCATGGCTGTCCCTGAGCATGGGATTGAGTGGGAACGGTGCCCGAGGAGTGAGTGCCAGGTCCATGGCTCCTCGGGTTGAACAAAGACGGAGTCAGAATGACAGTAAAGGAGAAGGAATGGCTCCAGCCTGGAACAAAGGGCATTCGATATTTCCGGGAAATAAACTTCATTTTCCCTAGGTATGAGGGCCAGCTGCCCACTAATACACCTGGCGCAGCCTCTGCACAAACAGTTCTCAGCTGGACCTCTTCGAATGGCCTAGGGCTCTGCATGTCCATGGAATCCTGAAACCAAAATGCCAGGGCCCCTGGGGCTCAACCTGTGCCACAAGTCACAAGGGCTGGTCCACATTGGACATTTGCAAGCTGGTGCTATGACTCTGAGTGACTGAATTCATGGGGATCACAAGAGGAACCGTGGTGGAGAATAAAGCAATGCCATGAAACTTGAAACCCCGAGGGCGAGAGCTCTTTATTAAGGATGAGATTTGGGTAATGTTTAGGACACTCTGACCAGCACTGTATATTAGCATGCTCGCTGGCCTGCTCAGGCATCAGAAGAACCCTTAGTCGCCTTGACTAAAGGAGTACCCAAAGGATGCCCCTTGGGGTCCTGTGGGCAAGAGACCCACATTATCCCTGAAGACATAGAGGGAAGCTTTGGCTTCTTTTGTCCTTTCTGCACATCGTATCAGTAGACAGGGGCACAGGTTATTCTGAGTCATGGAAACATATGCTTCCCTGTGATGATGAATAGGTTTGAACGAGGTTATGGTGCAGCATTTATTCAAAAGGTTTTTGGCCTACCCCAGGGTGCCAGCTGAGAGAGGGACAGTTCTGTGGCCCCTACGTGTGAACAAAAATTTATTTTGAAACACAGCCATGGGAAGAAAATGACTAAGTGGACCCAAGTGCGACCTTCCAAAGGGGAATTGGATCAGTCTGCAAAGGAGATGTCTCATTTCATTTCTTCTCCGCGCATAAAGGAGGCCAGCTCTCTCCTGCAACCTCCGGCACAGCATACATACAAAAGTTCTCCATTGGGCATCTTCCAATGACCCAGGCCTCTTGATATCTATACACTTCTGAAACCAGATGAAGGGGTGGTCCTGTTACCAAACCCATTGCGCACTCCCAAGGACGTCACCACACTCTACACTTGAAAGCAGAGCCTGGTGCTCTGACTCACTTGGCATGAACCCCAGGGAGAAACCCCTTTGAAAATAGAGCAAAAGGGTTCAAAATGATAGTCGGCTTGCTAGAGTCTGTCGTCAGATGATGGGAATGGGAGACTGTTATGAATGAAGTGACTAGCACAATCTTTCAGCAAGTTGACTGTCTCAGAAATTAGAAAGAGCCAAGGGCTTCGGTAGAGGGACCTCTCTCCAGGCCACACCTGAAGCACTGTTATCATGAGGCCTCCATTATTCCTTTAAATAGAGAGGGAAAGCCCTGGCTTTGGATGTCTTTCCTGCCATCCCATTGGCAGATAGGGTCAGCAGAGATGTAGCAGGGTATATGTGGAGCATTGGTGTCTTGTGTTTGTTATGTGTGTGGTGTATGGAAAGGGCGTGTGTAGGTGGTTTATAAGCAGTATGTCCCTGGAGGGTGTGTGGTGTGTGCATTTCTGTGCATGGCATATGTGAAGTGTGTGTGTGTGTGTGTGTGTGTGGAATATGTGTGCTGTATGGGTAGTGTGGTGTGTGTGTGGTGTTTGGACTGTGTGATGGATATTTTATCGATGTGATGTAGTGGGTTGACCATGTTACCTGCAAATTGTGCGTGTCGTTTCTATATGTGGTGTATGTCCCATGCGAGTTTTAAGTAGTATAAAAGCATTCTCCATAGGATATTTGAATGTGTCTGGTACTTGAGGTATGTTGGGATGTGTTTTGTCCGTGTGTGATGTGTTTGGTGTTTGTGTGTTTCCTAGGCACTGTGGGATGCTGAAGTGTGGTGTCTGTGGTGTTTAAGAGGTAGGTGTGTGGAGTGTGCTCGGTGTGCAAACCTTGGTGAGTGTTGACTAAATGTTGATTGTAGTTCGGTGTATGTGAAACTAGATGGTTGTCTGGTGTATTCACTGGGAGGCAGTTTATCAACATTGTTGTTTCACAGGGTTGAGGATATGGCACTTTCCTTAGAGTTCCTTGCATAGGTTTTCAAACAGTTCTCACGTAGTGAAACAAGACGTTATGGGAAAGATGATTTCTCCATAGTTTTATTTCAAGGAGTTGAAGGTGTATAGAACTATCCCTATATGTTTAGGCCTAGATTTTCAAACACTTCTCAGGTGGGAAAAGAAGGCGTTAGTTGAAAAATGCTATCTCCACAGTGTTTTCTCACAGTGTTCCGTATATGGAACTTTTTTCTTTCCCGCATCGCTGTGCAAACCATTGTCACTCAATGAAACATGGTGTTACTTTAAAAATAGTTTCTCCACACCATTGTTTCACAGTGTTGAATTCGGCACAACTCTAAAAACATGGCTTGGAGTTCACCTCTTCCATTTCAAACACTTCTAAGGTAGTGAAGGAAAATGTTAGTTGCAAGGTCCTGTCTCCATGTGTTGTGTCACAGAGTTAGGTACATGGCACTTTCCTCATAGTTGCCCGCTTAGGTCTTCTGACACTTGGTTACACAGGGAAATGAGAGATTCACTGAAAGATGTTTCCTCCACAGTGTTATTTCACAGTGCTGAGTCTATGCAATTCCCCTATATTTTCTGCATAGGTTTTCCAAGACTTCTTCCTTAGTGAAACAAGAAGTTCTTTGAAACGTGGTTTTCTCCACAGTATCATTTCACCAAACAGAGTATACTGCACTTTTCTTATAATTCCTTGCACATGTTTTCAAACATGTCTAAGTGAAACAGGAATTTGGTTGAAAGACAGTTTCCCCACAGTGTCTTTTCACAGAGTTGAGTATATACTGGCCCTTTCCTTATGGTTCCCTGTAAAGGTTTTGAGAAACTTGTAACTTTGAAAGAAGACATTAGTCAAAAGACGGTTTTATTTCAGAGTTGAGCATATAGCACTCTCACTGTACTTTTAGGCCCAGATTTTTCAAACACTTCTCAATGAAACATGATATTAGTTAAAAATGGTTTCTCGAGAGTGTTGTTTGCGAAACAGAGTTAAGTGTATGCCATTTACCTCAGAGTTTGCCGCATACTTTTTCAAACACTACCAACTTGGTGAAACAAGAGGTTAGTTGAATGAATGGTGATTTCCCCGTCATGTTTTCTTTCGCAGAGTTGAGGTGAGGTCACCGTCCTCATAGTTCCCTGCTTGGGTTTTCAAACAATTTTGAAACAAGTGTTTTAAAACACCTGAAACAATGCATTAGTTGAAGGACGGTCCCTCCACAATGTTATTTCATACAGTTGAGTAGATGGCACTTTTTTAAGAGTTTCCAGGACATGTTTTCCAACAGGTCTAACTTAGTGAAACAAGAAGTTGGTTGAAAGATGGTATCGCCATAGTGTTTTTTCTGAACTCAGCATGGGATCCTTTCCTTAAAGTTCCCTGTAAAGGGTCTCAAACACCACTCGATTTGAAAGCAGACTTTAGTTGAAAGGTAGTTTTCTCCATGGTTTTCCTTCAAGGAGTTCAGCATATGGCACCATCATTGTACATTTAGTCCTAGATTTTTACTCACTTCCAACTTAGAGAAGATGTTACTGGAAAGGTGATTTGTCCACAGTGTTTTTTCAGTAAGTTGATTGTATGGGACTTTCCTTAATGTTTTCAAATCCTTGTAACTCAATGAAACGTGTTAGTTCAAGAATGGTTTCTCCACACTGTTGAATCTATGGTATGGCACTTGCCTTCCAGCTCAGCACTTACATTTTCAAACACTTGTATGGTAGTGAAACAAATGATCATCTAAAGGTCGTTTCTCTACGCTCTGTTTTCCAGAGTTGAGTATATACACTTTCCTCATAGTCCAGCATAGGATTTCAGACAGTGGATACTTAGTGAAACAAAGAATTAGTGGAAAGGTGTTTCTCTCACCATATTATTTCACAGCGATGAGTCACTGCCATTCCCCTTTATTTCCTGCATAGGTTTTGGAAGACTTCTAAGTACGTGAAATAAAAATTTATTTGAAAGACGGTTTCTCCACAGTATTATCTCACAGAGGTGAGTATATTGGCTTTCCCATAATTCCACACACAGGTTTTCAAATACGGTCAGCTAAGATGTTGGTTCAACAAGAAGTTGGGTGAAAGACCTGTTCCCCAGTTTTATTTTCGGAGAGTTCAACTTCCTGAAACGTAATGATAGCTGAAAGGTGGCCTCCCCACAGTGTTTTTTCACAGAATGCGAATATGTCACTTTCCCATTATTCGGTAGCATTGGTTTTCGAAACGCGTTTTTGGACACAGGAAGTTATTTGAAAGATGGTTTCTGCACAGAGTTGTTTTGCAGAGTTAAGTATGTGGCACTTTGCCTATTCTTCCCTGCATATGTTTTCAAACACTTCTTACACTGTGAAGGAAAGAGGTCGCTGAGAGAAGTTTTCTCCACAGTGTGGATTCACACAGAGGAGGGGAGTTCATGGCAATTTCCTTATACTTGCCCACAATAGAGAGTCAAAGCCTCCTAACCTACTGAAACAGGGAGTTGGTGGAAGAACGGTTTCCCCGTGTTTTCTCAGAGTTGACTGTATGGCCCTTTGCCTAAGTTCTCAGTGTAACCTATCAACTCCCTAACCTAGTGAAACAGGATGTTATTTGAAAAGAGGTCTCCCCGCTCTGTTATTTCACAAAGTTGAGTTTATGACAGTTTCCTTACATGTAGTTCCCCGCATCAATTCTCCAACAAGTCTGAAATGAGAAGTCGGTTGAAAGACCATGTTCCCTTTGTGTTTTTCACAGCGTTAGGATTGTGGCTTTTTCCTTATACTTCCATCTAAAGGTTTTCAAACACTTCTAACTGGAAAGAAGACGTTAGTTGAAAGACGGTTTATCGACAAGATTTTAAGTCAAGGAGATGAGCCTATAATACTCTCGGTTTCCTTTTAGGCCTAGATGTTCAAACACTTCTAACTTAGGGAACAACAATGTTATTTGAAGGGTCATGTCTCCGGTATGTGTTTTTTTTTAACTCACAGAGTTAAGTCCATATCACTGCCTTCATCATTACCCGCCTAGGTTTTCATACATTTCTTAGTGAAACAAGAGATTCTTTGAACCTGGATTCTCCAGAAGGTTATTTCACAGAGTTAAGTTGAAGGCACTTAATATTCCCCAAATTAGGTTTTTCAACACGTCTAATGTTGTGAACCAAGAAGTTGGTTGAAAGACGGTGTCTCGATAGGTTTTCTCCCAGAATTAACTATAAGCCATATACTTCTTATACTGCTTATAGTTCTCTGTAAAGGATTTCAAACACCTCTCAATGTGAAGCCAGACTTTCGTTGAAACGTGGTTTCTCAGTTGTTTTATTTCAAGAAGTTGAGTGTATGGCACTGCCATTATACATTTAGGACTACATTTTCAAACACTTCTAACTTCGCGAAGGAAGGTTTTCACTAAAAGAGGCTTTCCCGACCATAATTTTTCACAGACTTGAGTCTAGAGCCCGTCTGTTGTCATTTCTGGCTTAGGTTCTCACACACTTGAAACCTAGGAAACAAGGGGTTAATTGACAAAAGAATTTCCCCCCACAGCGGTGGGCATAGAGAATTTCTCCTTAATGTTCCCTGCTTAGGTGCTCAGACACTTCTCAATGAAACAAGATGTTAATTTGAAATCCATTTCCCCACCGTGGTTTTTGTAAACCAGAGTTGAGTATACGGCACTTGCCTTGGAGTTCGTCCCTTATTTCAAAGACTTCTACCTTCGTGCGACAAGTTGTTGGATGCAAGCTGGCTTTTCCACGTGTTTTGTCATAGTGTGGAGGAAATGCCACCGTGTCCAGGAAGACCCGAATAGGTCCTCAGACACTTCTACTTAGTGAAGCAAGAAAGTAGTTGAAAGATGGTTCCTCCACTATTGTACTTCACAGAGTTGAGTAAAAGACACTTTCCTAATAGTTACCAGGACAGGATTTCCCACACGTCAAAACTTAGTGAAACAAGAGGTTGGCTGCAAGATGGTTTCTTTTGCTGAATTAAGTAGAAGGCCCTTCTGTTTTAGTTCTCTGTAACTATTTCAAACACCACTCAAAGAGAAACCAAAGGTTAACTGAAAGATCGTTTCTCCACAGGGTTCCTTCAAGGATTTGAAAGTATTGGCACTGTCATTTTACATTTTAGGCCAAGAATTTCAGTCACTCTTAACTTCCTGAAAGATGTTGCAAAAAGACGCATGGCTCACAGTGATTTTTCGCAGAGTTAAGTGTATGGCACTTTCACCTTAGTTGCCGGCATAAGTTTTCAGACACGTCTTAGTGAAACAAGAAATTATTTGATAGATAATTTCTCCACAGAATTTTTTGAACAAATTGAGTCTATGGTCCTTTTTCATAATTCCCACAACCATTTTCAAGCATTTGCAACTTAGTGAAAACACATGTGAGGTGAAAGATGGTTTTCTCAAAGTACAGTTTCACAGAGTACAGAACATGGCACTTTCCTCCTGGGCCGTGCAAGGTTTTTCAAACCTTTCTAACGTAGTGAAATGAGATGTTAGTTGAAAGATGGTTACGCCACAGTGTTGTTTCAGAGAATTGAGTCTATGGCACTTTCTGCATAGGTCTGCACAGTTTTCAAACACATTAACAAAACCATATGTTGGTTGAAAGATAGTTCACCACGGTATTTTTTCATAGAGTGGAGTATAAGGTAATTTCCTGCTAGTTCCCCACATAGGTTTTCATGCACTTCGAAATTAGTGAAAAAAATAGTTGAAAGATATCCCAGAGTGTTCTTTGACAGAGGTGAATATATGGCCTTTTCTGCATAGGTCCATGTAGCTTCAAACGATATTTCCCATAGTGAAACCAGATGTTAGTTGAAAGATGGTTTCACCTGACTGTTGAGAATAAAAGTTGAGTCTATAGCACGTTCTGCCTAAGACCAGCATAAGTTTCCCAACCCTTATAACTTTTTAAAAAATTTTTTAACGTTTATTTTTGAGACAGAGAGAGACAGAGCATGAATGGGGGAGGGTCAGAGAGAGAGGGAAACACAGAATCGGAAGCACAACCCTTATAACTTAACGAAACAAGATGACAGTGAGTAAAAAGATGGTTTCCTCACAGTCTTTCATTCTACTGACTATATGGCTCTTGCTGTGTTGGAATTGCATTTGTTTTCAAACATTTCTGAGTGAAACAAGATTATTGAAAGATGGTTTGCACAGTCGGTCACTAGAAAGATGGTTTCCTCACTGTCATGGGTCACAGAGGTGTGTATACTGCACTTTCCATATAGGCCCCGTATCACTTTAAAAAATTTTAACTTAGTGAAACCAGATATCAGTTGAAAGATCCTCCTGTCACCACATTGCTGATATCGGGGTTCAGTGGATGCCTCTTTCCGTATAGGCTTGCCTAGGTTGTCAAACACTTCTACCTTAGGGAAACCGAGGTTCGTTGAAAGACGGTTTCCCGACAGTGTTCTTTCACACAGCAGAGCACAAGGTTCTATCACACTAGGCAACGCCCGCATTTTCAAACACTTGGTAACTTAGTGAAACCCAATATTCAAAGAAATATTGTTCCTCTGCAATATTGTTGAACACAGTTGAGGGTATGGCACTTTCATTGTAGGCCCCACACGGTTTTCAGACACGACTAAAGTAGTGAAACGAGAGGGTAGTTGCAAGAGGGTTTCCCCACAGAGCTGTATCACAGAGCTGAGTAAATGCACTTCCCTCAAGGTGGCCCACAGGGGTTTTAAAACAGTACTTAGTGAATGAAGATGGTACTGGAAAGACGGAAGGCCACACTGTTCTTACACAGAAGTGAGTGTAGGGAACTTTCTGCATCGGCCCCGCGTAAGTTTTCAAACACCTCTAACGTTGAGTGCCAAGATATTACTTGAAATCTTTACAACACGCTGTGGTTTGTTTCACACTTGCGAATGTGACACTTTCCCTGTGAGCTCCGCCTAGGTTTCCAGACACTTCTAACTTAGTGAAACCAGAATTTAATGGAAAGCCTGTTTGCCACGTGTTGTTTCACAGAGTTGAGGACAGGGCACATTCTGCTCAGATGCTGTGCAGGTTTTCAAACACGGTAATTTCATGAAACCAAGGGTTATTTGAATGATGGCTCCCCCACAGTGTGGTCTCACAGAGTTGAGTACACGGCCCTTTCCGAATAGCAGCCTCATGGGTTGTCACACATTTTTTGACCTAGTGAAACAAGATGTGGGTTGAAACATGGTTTCCCCCAAATGCCCTTTGACCCTATGTGAGTATAATGGCACTTTTCGCCTAAGCCTCGCACAGGGGTTCAAACAATTCTAACTTTGTGAAGTGAGGTGACAGTTGAAAGATGGTTGCAGCTCAGCGTCGTCTCACAAAGTGGAGTGTATGGTACTGCCCTCGTAGGTCGCTCATAGGTTTTCGAACACTTCTACGTTTGTGAAGCAAGATGTAGACTGAAGATGGCTGGCTTTGCCACCGATTTTCCCAGGGTAGACTGGAAGGCACTTTCTCTGTAGCTTCTGCATAGTGTTTTCAACCCTTGGGACAAGTGATCCCAGAAGTTATTTGAAAGACTGTTTGAGCACAGTCCTCCCCGAAGGACTGAGTTGAGGGCACAAGGGACGATGCCGGTCAGGATCCATCTTTGGCTGCGAAGGCCACACACGTCAATGGCCTATGGTTGAGGAGGCCGCCAGAATCCTCTCGGGCAGATGCAGCCAGGCTTGGGAAACACACGGTGAGCTTCCAGGTTCCATGCCGAGTTAGCCTGCACCGCACCTGTACCCCATCGTGTGGTGTTGTCAGACATTGAAATTGGGGCCCAAGGGGAAAGAGACTTAGCTAGGGTTAGGGTTTGGTTCAGGGACATCGCGAGGGCCGAAGCGACTCAGGTCTCGTGATCTCCCTGGAGGGCTGAAGTGAGGGCCCATGCCAGAAGGCGGCTCAATTTCAGGGTTAGGGTTTGAGGCAGGCTTAGGTTATGGTGGAGGGTCCCGGTTCGGGGTAGGTTTAGGGTTAGGGTTAGGTCCTAGGAGGCTCCATGTGCCGAACCCAAAGCAGGGCAGTGGTCTCCCTGGAGGACTGAGTTGAGGGCGCAAGGGAAGGTCCCGGTCAGGGTGCGTCTTTGGCTGCCAAGGCCACACACGTGATTGGGCCCCTGGCTGGGGAGGCCTCCGGAATCCTCTCGATCAGCTGCAGCCGGGCCTGGGAAACGACATGGTGAGCTTCCAGGTTCCATGCCAAGGCAGCCTGCACCGCTTCTGGACCCCAGGCGCATGGTATTGTCAGACGTTGGAATTGGGTCCCCATGGGGAGAGAGCCTTAGCTAGCGTTAGGGTTCGGTCCAGGGACATCACGGGGGCCAAAGCGACTCAGGGCTCGTGATCTCCCTCGAGGGCTGTGGTGAGGACCATTTGCAGAAGGTGGCTCAATTGCAGAGTTAGGGTTTGAGGCAGGGTTAGGTTGCACTGCAGGGACCCGGTTCGGTGTAGGGTTAGGGTTAGGGTTAGGTCCCAGGTGGCTACAGGCGACGATCCAAAAGTAGGGCAGTGGTCTCCCCAAAGGACTGAGTTGAGGGCACAGGGTACCGTGCTGGTCAGAATCCGTCTTTGGCTGCCAAGGCCACACACGTGATTGGGCCCCTGGTCGAGCAGGCCTCCGGAATCATCTCGGGCAGCTGCAGCCAGGCCTGGGAAATGACATGCTGAGCTCCCAGGTTCCATGCCGAGTCAACCTACACCGCTTCTGGACCCCAGGCTCCTGGTGTTGTCAGACTTTGGAATTGGGTCCCCATGGGGACAGAGCCTTAGCTAGGGTTAGGGTTCGGTCCAGGGACGTCGCCAGGGCCCAAGTGACTCAGGTGTCGTGTTCTCCCTCGAGGGCTGAAGTGAGGGCCCATGTCAGAAGGTGGCTCAGTTGCAGGGTTAGGGTTCGAAGCAGGCTTAGGTTATGGTGGAGCGTCCTGGGTTGGGGTAGGTTTAGGGTTAGGGTTAGGTCCCAAGAGGCTCCAGGCACCAAACCCAAAGCAGGGCAGTGGTCTCCTCGATGGACTGAGTTGAGGGCACAAGGGACGATGCCGGTCAGGATCCGTCTTTGGCTGCCAAGGCCACACATGTTGATGGCTTATGGTCGAGAGGACTCCAGAATCCTCTCGGGCAGATGCAGCCGGGCCTGGGAAACACATGGAGAGCTTCCTGGTTCCATGTACAGTCACCCTGCACCGAACCTGAACCCCAGTAGCGTGGTGTTGTCAGACGTAGGAATAGGGGACCATGGGGAGAGAGGATTAGCTAGGGTTAGGGTTTGGCCAAGGGATGTCGCCAGGGCCAAAGCGACTCTGGTCTCGTGATCTCCCTGGATTGCTGAAGTGAGGGCACATGGCAGAAGGCTGCTCAATTGCAGGGTTAGGGTTCGAGGCATGCTTAGTTTGCAAAGGAGTGTCCTGGTTCGGGGCAGGTTTAAGGTTAGGGTTAGGTCCCAGGAGGCTCTAGGCGCGGAAACCAAAGCAGGGCACTGGTCTCCCCGAAGGACTGAGTTGAGGGCACAAGGGACGATGCCGGTCAGGATCCGTCTTTGGCTGCCAAGGCCACAGATGTCGATCGGCCCCTGTTCGAAGAGGTCTCCAGAATCCTCTCGGTCAGCTGCAGACGGGCCTGGGGAACGACATGGTGAGCTTACAGGTTCCATGCCAAGTCAGCCTGCACTGCTTCTGGACCCCAGGCGCGTGGTGTTGTCAGGGGTTGGCATGGGGTCCCCATGGGGAGGGAGCCTTAGCTAGGGTTAGGGTTTGGTCCAGGGATGTCGCCAGGGCTGAATCGACTCCAGTCTCGAGATCTCCCTTGAGCGCTGAAATGAGGACCCATGCGAGAAGGCGGCTCAATTGCAGGGATAGGGTTCGAGGCAGGCTTATGTTGCGGTGGACGGTCCCGGTTCGGGGTACGGTTAGGGTTAGGGTTAGGTCCCAGGAGGCTCCAGGCCCCGAACCCACAGCACGGCAGTGGTCTCCCCGAAGGGCTGAGTTGAGGGCACAAGGGAGGCTGCATGTCAGGATCCGTCTTTGGCTCCCAAGGCCACACACGTGATTGGGCCCCTGGTCGAGGAGGCTTCCAGAATCCTCTCGGCAGCTGCAGCCGGGCCTGGGAAACGACATGGTGAGCTTCCAGGTTCCATGCCGAGGCAGCCTGAACCTCTTCCGGACCCCAGGTGCGTGGTGCTGTCAGACGTTGGCATTGGGTCCTCTTGGGGAAAGAGCCTTAGCTAGGGTTAGGGTCCCGTCCAGGGACGTCGCCAGGGCAGAAGCAACTCCTGTCTCGTGATTTCCCTCGAGGGCTGAAATGAGGGCCCATGCAGCAAGGTGGCTCAAGTGCAGGGTTAGGGTTCGAGGTCCGCTTAAGGTTGTGGTGGAGGGTCCCCGTTCGGTGTAGGGTTAGGGTTAGGGTTGGGTTAGGTCCCTGGAGGCTCCATGCGCCCAACCCGCAGCACGGCAGTGGTCTCCCCAAAGGGCTGAGTTTAGGTCACAAGGGAGGCTGCCCCTCAGGATCGGCTTTTGTCGGCCAAGGCCACAGAAGTCGATCGGCCCTTGTTCGAGGAGGCCTCCGGAATCCTCTCGGTCAGCTGCAGACGGGCCTGGGAAAAGACATGGTGAGCTTGCAGGTTCCATGCCGAGTCAGCCTGCACCTCTTCCGGACCCCAGGTGCGTGGTGTTGTCAGATGTTGGCATTGGGTCCTCTTGGGGAGAGAGCCTTAGCTAGGGTTAGGGTTCGGTCCAGGGACGTCGCCAGGGCCGAAGCGATTCCGGTCTCGTGATCTCCCTCGAGGGCTGAAGTGAGGGCCCATGCAGCAAGCGGCTCAAGTGCAGGGTTAGGTTCGAGGCCGGCTTAGGTTTCGGTGGAGGGTACCCGTTCGGGGTACGGTAAGGGTTAGGGTTAGGACCCAGGAAGTTCCAGGCACCCAACCCACAGCACGGCAGTGGTCCGCCTGAAGGGCTGAGTTGAGGGCACAAGGGACAGTGCCAGTCAGGATCCGTCTTTGGCTGCCAGGCCACACACGTGATTGGGCCCCTGGTCGAGGAGGCCTCCGGAATCCTCTCGATCAGCTGCAGACGGGCCTGGGAAACGACATGGTCAGCTTGCAGTTTCCATGCCGAGTCAGCCTGCACTGCTTCTGGACCCCAGGCGCGTGGTGTTGTCAGACGTTGGCATGGGGTCCCCATGGGGAGGGAGCCTTAGCTAGGGTTAAGGTTATGTCCAGGGACGTCGCCAGGGCTGAATCGTCTCCAGTCTCGTGATCTCCCTCGAGGGCTGAAGTGAGGGACCATGCAGCAAGGCGGCTCAAATGCAGGGTTAGGGTTCGAGGCAGGCTTAGGTTGCGGTGGAGGGTCCCAGTTCGGGGTACAGTTAGGGATAGGGTTAGGTCCCAGGAGGCTCCAGGCGCCCAACCCACAGAAGGGCAGTGGTCTCCCGAAGGGCTCAGTTGAGGGCCCAAGGGAGGCTGCCGGTCAGGATCCGTCTTTGGCTCCCAAGGCCACACACGTGATTGGGCCCTTGGTCGAGGAGGCCTCCGGAATCCTCTCGGCAGCTTCAGCCGGGCCTGGGAAACGACATGGTGAGCTTGCAGGTTCCATGCCGAGTCAGCCTGCAACTCTTCCGGACCCCAGGCCCGTGGGCTGTCAGACGTTGGCATTGGGTCCCCATGGGGAGGGAGCTTTAGCTAGGGTTAGGGTTTGGTCCAGGGACGTCGCCAGGGCCGAAGCGACTCCAGTCTCGTGATCTCCTTCGAGGGCTGAAGTGAGGGCCCATGCATCAAGGCAGCTCAAGTGCAGGGTTAGGGTTCAAGGCCGGCTTAGGTTGCGGTGAAGGGTCCCCGTTCAGGGTAAGGTTAGGGTTAGTGTTAGGTCCCAGGAGGCTCCAGGCGCCCAACCCACAGGACGGCACTAGTCCCCCCAAAGGGCTGAGTTGAGGGCACAAGGGACAGTGCTGGTCAGGATCCGTCTTTGGCTGCCAAAGCCACAGAAGTCAATCGGCCCCTATTCGAGGAGGCCTCCGGATTCCTCTCGGTCAGCTGCAGACGGACCTGGGAAACGACATTGTAAGCTTCTAGGTCCAATGCCGAGTCAGTCTGCACCGCTTCTGGACCCCAGGCGCGTGGTGTTGTCAGACGTTGGCATGGGGACCCCATGGGGAGGGAGCTTTAGCTACTTTTAGGGTTTGGTCCAGGGACGTCGACAGGGCTGAATCGACTCCAGTCTCGTGATCTCCCTCGAGGGATGAAGTGAGGACCCATGCCAGAAGGCGGCTCAATTGCAGGGTTAGGGTTCGAAGCAGGCTTAGGTTGCGGTGGACGGTCCCGGTTCGGGGAACGGTTAGGGTTAGGGTTAGGTCCCAGGAGGCTCCAGGCGCCCAACCCACAGCAGGGCAGTGGTCTCCCCGAAGGGCTGAGTTGAGGGCCCAAGGGAGGCTGCCGCTCAGGATCCGTCTTTGGCTCCCAAGGCCACACACGTGATTGGGCCCCTGGTCGAGGATGCCTCCAGGATCCTCTCGGTCAGCTGCAGACGGGCCTGGGAAACGACATGGTGAGCTTGCAGGTTCCCTGCCGAGTCAGCCTGCACCTCTTCCAGACCCCAGGCGCGTGGTATTGTCAGTCGTTGGCATTGGGTCCTCTTGGGGAGAGAACCTTAGCCAGGGTTAGGGTTCTGACCAAGGACGTCGCCAGTGCCGAAGCGACTCCAGTCTCGTGATCTCCCTCGAGGGCTGAAATGAGGGCCCATGCAGCAAGCGGCTCAAGTGCAGGGTTAGGGTTCGAGGCCGGATTAGCTTGCGGTGGAGGGTCCCCGTTCGGTGTAGGGTTAGGGTTATGGTTCGGTCCCAGGAGGATCCAGGCGTCAAACCCACAGCACGGCAGTGGTCTCCCGGAAAGGCTGAGTTGAGGGCACAAGGGACAGTGCCGGTCAGGATACGTCGTTGGCTGCCAAGGCCACAGACGTCGATCGGCCCCTGTTCGAGGAGGCCTCCGGAATCCTCTCGGCCAGCTGCAGACGGGCCTGGGAAACGACATGGTGAGCTTGCAGGTTCCATGCCGAGTCAGCCTGCACCGCTTCTGGACCCCAGGCGCGTGGTGTTGTCAGACGTTGGCTGAGGTACCCATGGGGAGGGAGCCATAGTTACAGTTAGGGTTTGGTCCAGGGACGTCGCCAGGGCTGAATCGACTCCAGTCTCGTGATCTCCCTCGAGGGCTGAAGTGAGGGCCCATGCCAGAAGGCGGCTCCATTGCAGCGTTAGGGTTCGAGGCAGGTTGAGGTTGCAGTGGATGGTCCCGGTTTGGCGTACGGTTAGGGTTAGGGTTAGGACCCAGGAGGCTCCAGGCGTCCAACCCACAGCAGGGCAGTGGTCTCCCCGAAGGGCTGAGATGAGGGCACAAGGGAAGCTGCCGTTCAGGATCCGCCTTTGGCTCCCAAGTCCCCACACGTGATTGGGCCCCTGGTCGAGGAGGCCTCTGGAAACCTCTCGGTAGCTGCAGCCGGGCCTAGGAGACGACATAGTGAGCTTCCAAGTTCCTTGCCGAGTCAGCCTGCACCTCGTCTGGACCCCAGGCGCGTGGTGTTGTCAGACGTTGGCATTGGGTCCTCTTGGGGAGAGAGCCTTAGCTAGGGTTAGGGTTCGGTCCAGGGACGTCTCCAGGGCCGAAGCGACTCCGGTCTCGTGATCTCCCTCGAGGGCTGAAATGAGGGCCCATGCAGCAATGCGGCTCAAGTGCAGGGTTAGGTTCGAGGCCGGCTTAGGTTGAGGTGGAGTTACCCGTTCGGTGTAGGGTTAGGGTTAAGGTTAGGTCCCAGGAGGCTCCAGGCGCCCAACCCACAGGACGGCACTGGTCCCCCCAAAGGGCTGACTTGAGGGCACAAGGGACGGTGTTGGTCAGGATCCGTCTTTGGCTGCCAAAGCCACAGAAGTCGATCGGCCCCTGTTCGAGGAGGCCTCCGGAATCCTCTCGGTCAGCTGCAGAGGGGCCTGGGAAACGACATTGTGAGCTTGCAGGTTCCATGCCGAGTCAGCCAGTACTGCTTCTGGACCCCAGGCGCGTGGTGTTGTCAGACGTTGGCATGGGGACCCCATGGGGAGGGAGCTTTAGCTAGGGTTAAGGTTTGGTCCATGGACGTCGACAGGGCTGAATCGACTCCAGTCTCGTGATCTCCATCGAGGGATGGAGTGAGGACCCATGAGAGAAGGCGGCTCAATTGTAGGGTTAGGGTTCGAGGCTGGCTTAGGTTGCGTTGGAGGGTCCCGCTTTGAGGTATGGTTAGGGTTAGGGTTAGGTCCCAGGAGGCTCCAGGCGCCGAACCCACAGCAGGACAGTGGTCTCCCCGAAGGGTTGAGTTGAGGGCACAAGGGAGAATGCCGTTCAGGATCCGCCTTTGGCTCACAAGGCCACAAACGTGATTGGGCCCCTGGTCGAGGAGGCCTCCAGAATCCTCTCGGCAGCGGCAGCCGGGCCTGGGAAACGACATGGTGAGCTTCCAGGATCCATGACGAGTCAGTCTGCAGCGCTTCGGAACCCAGGCACGTGGTCTTGTCAGACGGTGGAATTGGGTCCCCATGGGGAGAGAGTCTTAGCTACGGTTATAGTTCGGTCCAGGGACGTCGCCCTCGCCGAAGCTACTCCGGTCTCGTGATCTCCCTTGAGGGCTGAAGTGAGGGCCTGTGCCAGAAGGCGGCTCAATTGGAGGGTTAGAGTTTGAAGCAGGCTTAGGTTGCGGTGGAGGGTCCCGGTTCGGGGGTAGGGTTAGAGTTAGGGTTAGATCCAAGGAGGTTCCAGGCGCAGAACCCACAGAAGGGTAGTGGTCTCCCCGAAGGGCTGAGTTGAGGGCACAAGGAACGGTGCCGGTCAGGATCCGTCTTTGGCTGCCAAGGCCACACACGTCGATCGGCCCCTTGTCGAGGGGGCCTCCGGAATCCTCTCGGGCAGCTGCACCGGGGCCTGGGAAACGACATGTCGACCTTCCAGGTCCCTTGCTGAGTCAGCCTGCACAGCGTCTGGACCCCAGGCGCGTGGTGTTGTCAGACGTTGGAATTTTGTCTACATGGCGATAGAGCCTTAGTTAAGGTTAGGATTCGTTCCAGGGACGTCACCAGGGCCGAGGCGACTCCAGTCTTGTGATCTCCCTCGAGGGCTGAAGTGAGGGCCCATGCCAGAAGGCGGCTCAATTGCAGGGTTAGGTTTCGAGGCAGGCTTAAGTTGTGGTGAAGTCCCCGTTCGGGGTATGGTTACCGTTAAGTTTAGGTCCCGGGAGGTTCCAGACTAGAACCCACATCAGGGAAGTGGTTTCCCCGAAGGGCTGAGTTGAGGACACAAGGTAGGGTGCTAGTCAGGATCCGTCTTTGGTTGCCAAAGCCACTCTCGTCGATCGGCCCCCTGGTCGACGAGGCCTCTGGAATCCTCTCAGGCAGCTGCAGACGGGTCTAGGAAACGAAATGGTCACATTCCAGGTTCCATGCCGAGTCAGCCTGCACCGCTTCTGGCCCCCAGACGCGTGGTGTTGTCAGACGTTGGAATTGGGTCCACATGGGGAGAGAGTCTTAGCTAAGGTTAGGGTCCGGTCCAGGGATGTCGCCAGGGCCGAAGCAACTCCGGTCTCGTGACCGGATCCCTTGAGGGCTGAAGTGAAGGCACGAACCAAGAAGCGGCTCAATTGCAGGGTTAGGGTTTGAGGCAGGCTTAGGTTGCGGTGGAGGGTCCCGGTTCGGGGGCAGGGTTAGCGTTAGGGTTAGGTCGAAGGAGGCTCTAAGTCCCGAACCCACAGCAGGGTGGTGGTCTCCCCAAAGGGCTGATTTGAGGTCACAAGGGACGGTGCTGGTGAGGATCCGACTTTGGCTGCCAAGGCCACAGACATCGATCGGCCCCTGTTCGAGGAGGCCTCCCGAATCCTCTCGGTCAGCTGCAGACGGGCCTGGGAAACGACATGGTGACCTTACAGGTCCCATGCTGAGTCAGTCTGCACAGCGTCTGGACCCCAGGCGTGTGGTGTTGTCAGACGTTGGAATTGTATCTACATGGGGATAGAGACTTAGCTAGTGTTCGGGTTCGTTCCAGGGACATCGCCAGGGCCGAGGGGAATCCGGTCTTGTGATCTCCCTCAAGGGCTGAAGTTAGGTCCCATTCCAGAGGGCAGCTCAATTGCAGGGCTATGTTTCAAGGCAGGCTTAAGTTGCGGTGGGGGGTCCCGGTTCAGGGTATGGTTAGTGTTAGGTTTAGGTCTCAGGAGGCTCCAGACTCTGAAGCCACAGCAGGGCAGTGGTCTCCCCGAAGGGCTGAGTTGAGGGCACAAGGGAGGGTGCCGGTCAGGTTCCGTCTTTGGCTGCCAGCGGCACACCCGTGATTTGGCCCCTGGTCGAGGAGAGCTCTGGGAATCTCTAGTGCAACTGCAGCCGGGACTGGGAAACGACATGGTGATCTTCCAGGTTCCATGCCGAGTCATCCGGCACCGCTTCTGGACGCCAGGCGCGTGGTGTTGTCAGACGTTGGAGTTGGTTCCCCATGGGGAGAGAGTATTAGCTACGGTAGTGTTCGGTCCAGGGATGTCGCCAGATCCAAAGCGACTCCGGTCTCGTGATCTCACTTGAGGGCTGAAGTGAGGGCCCATGCCAGAAGGTGGCTGAAATGCAGCGTTAGGTGTCGAGGCAAGCTTAGGTTGCGGTGGATGGTCCCATTTCAGGGTTCGGTTAGGGTAAGGGTTAGGCCCCAGGAGGCTCCAGGCGCCGAACCCAAAGCAGGGCAGTGGTCTACCCAAAGGACTGAGTTGAGGGAACCAGGGACCGTGCCGGTCAGGATCTTTGTCTGCCAAGGCCACACATGTCAATCTGCCCCTTATCAAGGAGGCTTCCAGTATCCTCTTGGGCAGCTGCAGCCGGCCTGGGATACGACATGGTGAGCTTCCATGTTCCATGCAGAGTCGGCCTGCACCGCTTCTGGACCCCTAGCGCGTGATGTGGCCAGACGTTGAAATTGCGTCCCCTTGACGATAGAGCCTTAGGTAGCGTTAAGGTTTGGTCCAGGATTGTTGCTATGGCCAAAGAGACTCGGGTCTTGTGATCTCCCTCGAGCGCTGAAGTGAGGGCCCATGCCAGAAGGCGGCTCAATTGCAGGGTTAGTGTTCGAGGCAAGCTTAGGTTGCAGTAGAGGGTCCCGTTTTGGGGGACGTTTAGGCTTAGGTTTAGGGTTAGGTCCCAGGAGGCTCCAGGCGCTGAACCCACAGCAGGGCAGTGGTATCCCTGAAGGACTGAGTTGAGGGCACAAGGGATGGTGCCGGTCAGGATCCGTCTTTGGTTGCCAAGGCCACACACGTCAATCGGCCCCTGATCGAGGAAGCCTCCACAATCCTCTCAGGCAGCTGCAGCCGGTCCTGGGAAATGACATGGTGAGCTTCTAGGTTCCACGCTCAGTCAGTCTGCACCGCTTATGGACACCAGGCGCGTGGTCCTGTCAGGCGTTGGAATTGGGTCCCAATGGCCATACAGCCTTGGCTAGGGTTAGGGTTCGGGCCAGGGACGTCGCTATTGCCGAAGTGACTCTGGTCTCGTGATCTCCCTCGAGGGCTGAAGTGAGGGCCCATGCCAGAAGGCTACTCAATTCCAGTGTTAGGGTTCGAGGCAATCTTAGGTTGTGGTGGAGGGTCC